>NW_012150286.1:495517-496557 GCF_000956105.1 Propithecus coquereli
AAGGCAAATATGGCAGAATCAAATATAAATAAATTTGACTTGATTAAATTAAAAAGTTTCTGCACAGCAAAAGAAATAGTCAACAAAGTGAAGGGAAAACCTACAAGAATGGGGGAAAACATTCACAAACTATACATCTGACAGAGGACTACTATCCAGAATCTACAAACAACTCAAACAAATCAGCAAGATAAAAACAACTCCATCAAAGAGTGGGCAAAAGATATGAAGAGAAGTTTTTAAAACGAAGATACAAAAATAGCCTAGAAATATACAAAAAATGATCAAGGTCACTTATCATCAGGGAAAGGCAAATTAAAACCACAATGAGAAAAAAAAAAAAACTACAATGAGATACCATCTTACACCTGAATGATCATTATTAAAACGTCAAGAAATAGTAGATGCTGATGTGGGTGCAAACAGAAAGAAATGCTTATACGCTATTAGTGGGACTGCAAATTAGTACAACCTCTCTGGAAAATAGTATGGAGATTCCTCAAAGAAATAAATCTAGACCTACAATTTTTTTCTAGCAATCCCACTGCTAGGTATCTACCCAAAGGAAAAGAAGTCACGTTATAAAAAAGAAGACACCTGCATTTGAATGTTTAGCGCAGCACAATTTAAAATAGCAAAGACGTGGAAACAAACTAAGTGTCCATCAATTTACAAGTGGATAAAGAAAATGTGGTGTGTGTGGGGGTGTGTGTGTGTGTGTGTATCATGGAGTACCACTCAGCCATAAAAAGGAATGAAATAATGTTGTTTACCACAACCTGGATGGAACTGAAGACCATTATCCTAAAAATCGAAAACCAAAAACCACATTTTCTCACTAATAAGTAAGACCTAAATGATAGGCACACACGGGCACAAAGAGACTTAAAAGGTCATTGGAAACTAAGAATGAGGGCGTATGGGGGGAGGTGTGGGATTAAAATTTACCTCCTGGGTACAATGAGCACTCTTCTGGTGACAGGCACGACAAAAGCCCTGATTTAAGCATTAGAAAAGGTATCCATGTAAAAAAAACATTT
>NW_012150286.1:496607-497115 GCF_000956105.1 Propithecus coquereli
TTGGAACAATTTAAAGATGGAGTAGTCAGTTATTTATCCCATTATATTAGTGAGCAGATTATCCTGGCCATAGAATCTCATTGAAATGTTAAAACATTTGATTAGATCAAATGGAGGCTATTTGACAATAAAGCAAGTTGACAGGTGCTCTGAAAAGGGATATACCTATTTTAATTTCCATTGCATCTAACCACTATTCTTAGACATAAATTTTGTTCAATAGAGAATATAAATCTCTGTAAGTCAAATTTTCAAGTGGACTGGTTTTAGCCATTTATTGGTTTTGTCACTGAATATTGAGTTTAATAAAATATCTGACATATGATCATTATATTATTCTATTGTGGGAAGAGTAAAACTCATAGCAGTTTGGGGTCAGGCCTATCTTTTCTTGCCTCCTAAAATAAATCCCAGGTGGCAATAGAGCTGTAATTTCTTATTCTCTAGTTTTTTATTGTTTTTGTTTTTTCTAGTGATTGTGTGTGTGTGTGTGTGTGTGTGTGTGTGT
>NW_012150286.1:497165-499509 GCF_000956105.1 Propithecus coquereli
TTCTTTGTCAAAACTGTGCCTAGAACAGGGCCAAGTTCAGTTGTTTTAATGAGGTCTCTGCAACCGCCAGTGCAGTCTGTGGTGCCTCAGGCAGAGGTCTTGGCCTCTTGGCACCTAGCAGCTGTATATTTAGTTGTTTAATTCATGTCTGGTACAAAAGCAAAACAAAACAGAACAAAAAACTCATAAAACTAGGTGTGTTGAATGACAGATACCAATATATACATGGAAAAATGAAATTTATTAAATGAAAAATGACATAAAAACAATCATTAATATTGCATAGCTTCAAAGTTACATTTGAAGATATGTTATTTATGGAGCCTGATATCATTATTTGAAGAAAATTACCTCTTACAGTATCATTTTCAAAAGGTAACCTGAGATTGAATTTTGCAGTGTAGGTGTAAGGTATATCGACTATCTTCTAATTCTGCAAGTCCAATTCATTCCAAATAATAGGTTCCACTGATGGAAACTCATTTTCTCATTTCATACATGTGAAATGTAATAACACCTAACACCAAGATCTGGTATACATAAATCAATATTTTCAACTGTAAATGTTGTTTTCCCTACAGACTTTGCTACTTTTGATTTAAGAATCATCATGGTTCAAAGTACAGGTTTATTTCCTACAGAAACTGCTTATTAGTGGCAAAATAATCACCCAGGCACAAATCAGTGAATAACTCTCCCTTTGGATAGCTGTATATTAAATTGAAATCTATGCAATATCCCCATTAAAAATTGTTTATTACCAGATGGATTCACAGCCCTATTCTACCAGACTTAACAAAAAAGAATTGGTACTTATTCTACAGAAATTTTTCTATAACTTAGAGAAGGAGGGAACCCTCCCTGGCTCATTCAATGAAGCCAGTACAACCTTGATACCAAAGCCAGGAAAGGACACAACAAAAAAGAAAACTATAGACCAATATCCTTTATGAACACAAATGCAAAAATTCTTAACAAAATACCAGAAAACCAAATTCAATAGCACATCAAAAAGATACTTTATCATGATCAAGTGTGTTTCTTCCCAGGGATACAAGGATGGTTCCACATATGCAAATCAAGAAATGTGATTCACCACATAGATAGAAGCAAAAACAAAGACCATATGGTCATCTCAATAGATGCAGAATAAAGCATTCCATATAATCTAGCACCTTTTCATGATAAAAACCCTCAACAAACTAGGCATAGAAGAAACATACCTCAAAATTATAAAAGGCATATGACAAACCCACTGCTAAGATTGTAATAAAGGGGGAAAAGTTAAAAGCATTCCCCCAGTGAAGTGGAATAAGATGTGGGTGTTGACTATCACCCACTTCAATTCAACATAGGACTTACTAGAAGTCCTACCCAGAGCAATCAAGCAAGATAAAGAAATAAAGAGCATCCACATCAGGAAAGGAGATCAAACTATCCCTGTTTGCTGATGATATAATCTTGTATCTAGAAAACCCTAAAGATTCCACAAAAAGACTCATAGATTTGATAAATTCAGCAAAGTCTCAGAATACAAAATCAATGTTCACAAATCAGTAGCATTTCTACATGTTGTAATAATAACAGTCAAGCTGAGAGACAAATGAAGGACTTAATAGCATTCACAATAGCTACAAAGAAAATAAAATACCTAGGAATATGCTTAGTCAAGCAGGTGAAAGATCTCTCCAAGGAGAACTACAAAACATTGATGGAAGAAATCACAGATGACACAAAAAAATGGAAAAAACATCCCTTGCTCATGGATTGGCAAAATCAACCTCATTAAAATGTCCATACCACCAGAGGTGATCTACGGATTCAACACAATGCCCATAAAAATATCAACATCTTATTCCACAGACCTAGAAAAAAATAATCCTAAGCTTCTTTTGGAATGAAAAGAGACTCCAAATAGCTGAAGAAATTCTAATCAAAAAGAACAAATCTGGAGGCATCACATTACTAGATTTCAAATTATACTACAAGTGAATGCCACAAAAATAGCATGGCACTGGCATAAAATTAATAACATAGACCCATGGAACAGAATAGAGTACCCAAATATAAAACCATCTACCTACAACCAACTCATCTTTGACAAAGCAGACAACAATATACACTGGGGCAAGGAAGCCCTATGCAATAAATGGTGCTGGGAAAATTGGATAGCCACATTCAGAAGAATGAAACAGGACAACTATCTCTTGCCATATACAAAAAGGAATTGAAGATGGGTAAAGGACTTAAATATAAGGCATGAACCCACAAAAATTCTAGAAGAAAACACAGGAAAAACTCTTCCAGACATTGGCTTAGGGAAAGAATTTATGACTAAGACCCC
>NW_012150286.1:499559-501282 GCF_000956105.1 Propithecus coquereli
AGGGTTCAGGTAACTTGCATAAAATCACACTTATTTTTTTTTTAAGTGTAATTCCTGTATATTTCAAGTGTATATCCCTTTCTCACTAAACATAATTTAGATTTTGATTTTAAGTGAGAGATGTGCTGCTATTCTTTTCATTTGGAACTTAGAGGCCATTGTAGGTTATTAATTGGCCTAATTTCAATATTGTCTCTCAGAGAATAGGCAAAGTGGTGGACAGGGAAAGAGATAGGGGAAGGGCTGGTGAGTGGAGCAGTCAGAACACACACAACATTTACCAATTAAGTTTGACATCTTATATGGATGGGGTTCATGGCACCCCAAAACAATTACAATAGTAATGTTGACTGTCACTTATTACAGATCATCATAATGGATATAATAATGAAAAAGTTTGAAATATTGCAAGAATTACCAAAATGTGAGACAGAGACATGAAGTGAGCACATGCTATTAGAAAAATGCTGCCACAGATAGACTTGCTCAATGCAGGATTACCACAAATTTTCAATTTATTTAAAAAATGCAATATCTTTGAAGTGCAATAAAATGAGATATGCCTATAGTCAAACATATGCAGCTGGATTAATCCTTCGAAATAATGACAGTACAAAGACTGTAGCTGCTTGCTGCTCTTACAAGGTAAATAAAGAATGAACATTGGAGTTTAAAAGATCATGTTTTGAATCCTGCTGGTCTTCTATAAAATGTCTGACCTCCAGAATGTTACTTTTCTTTTTATAGCACGTTTACTCATTTATAAAAGAATAAATATTATGCTTGATTTTCTGGCTTTCTCTGAAAATTATACAAATTAAGTCAAGAGCTTGGCTTCCAACAAAGGCTTGAAAAATAAATTTAAATATCTTTTCCTTTTTCTACCTAGTTTTGAATTACTAATTAAATATATTACAGGTTACCCTAAAGAAAATATATGCTTCCTGCAGTCAGAAAACTTTAAAAAACTTTAATTTCTTTTTGATCATTAACTAGATAGACATGGATAGGTGATTAATTTAAAAGTTAAGATCAATGCTAAGTGATAAAGGTCTTTCTCTTGATAGACATTTCTGTTTTTATGAAAATATTTACATATATCTTTTGTTAAAATATCCATCTGAAAAAAGGAAAAGTTCCAATAGATGTATTGTCCTTCCTACTGAAACATATGGTTTCTGATTTATACATGATTTTATGTTAAGTTATAAAATTCAAGCATACTGGGTTGAATCATTATCAAACGTTAAAAATATTACTCAATAGGTACACAAGGCTAGTGGCTACCACATTGAATAGTACAGGTCTAAATGCATCCATTAAAAGGCAAACATAGTCATATTAATTTTTCTGAAAAAGACAAAACTGTATGCTATTTACAAAAAAAAAGTGATCAAAAATAGATATAGATAGGGCAAGACCAAAAAATGAAAAAAATACCAGAAAAATACCAATCCAAGAATGCTAGAGTGAAAATATTAATATCAGATAAACTAGGCTTTAGAACAAGAGATATTACCAGGGATAAAGTGGGACATTTCATAATGATAAGGGGCTCATTCATTAAAAATGCTTAATGAACTAATTTGTCTAGGTGCATAGCAGCCTCAAATAGATGAAGAAGCAAAACCGATGGAAACTTCTGAAGTGATTGTGCATTTACAAGATATTTAAGATTATATATACATATATATGAATATAGCCATGTGTGGCTATTAAGTTT
>NW_012150286.1:504737-505385 GCF_000956105.1 Propithecus coquereli
CACTATTAAAGGACAATGGTTTCTTTTATATATGAGGAGCTAATGTCTACAATGTCTTCCCAGAGAAACTGTCCTGGTATCTAATGTAGAGGATCCCAGCTTCACAAATTTTAAGGAAAGTTGTATTTTGGCAGGCAGGTCAGGAACCCTTAAAAATTTAGGAGACCTTGAGAATAAAAAAATTCACTTGAAATGTATAAGGCCCACTGCAGAAATCTGGCGAAGAGAGCTTCTTGGGCTTGGTTTCCTAGCCGAGGGATATAAGAGTAAATAGTGGAGGCAATCTAAAGTAAACATTAACTTTCCTTTTAACATCTTTACTGAGGCATAATTCATATAGCATAAATTTACCCATTTACTGTGAACAATTTCATAGGGTTTTAGAATATTCGCCTAGTTATGCAACCATAAACACAATTTAAGTTTGGAACATTTTCATCACCCCAAAAAGAAATCCCACACCCAATAGCAATTATTTTCTAACTCTTCCCCATCCTTAGCCCTAGACAACTATTAATCTACTCTCTGTCATTATAAATTTTTCAATTCTGATAATTTCATATAAATGGTATCATAATTAATATGGTCTTTTGTGACTGGATTCTTTCACTCAGCATAATGTTTTCAAGTGGTTGTGCCATTTTTTAT
>NW_012150286.1:507152-507513 GCF_000956105.1 Propithecus coquereli
CTAGGAATATACTTAACGAAGGAGGTGAAATTACTGTACAAGAACTATTACACAAAACACTGATGAAAGAAATTGCAGATGACACAAACAAATGTAAAACCATCCCATGCTTGTGAATTGTTAAAATGTCTCTACTGCTCAAAGAAATCTACAGAGTCAATGCAATTTCTTTCAAATTACCAATGTCATTTTTCATAGAATTAGGGGAAAAAATCCTAAAATTCGTGTGGAATAAAAAAAAAAGCCTGAATAGCCAAAACAATCCTAAACTAAAAGAACAAATCTGGATGCACTACATTACCTGACTTCAAATTATACTACAAGGCAACAATAATCCAAACAGTATGGTACTGGCATAAAA
>NW_012150286.1:507563-507896 GCF_000956105.1 Propithecus coquereli
AGACATTTTTCAAAAGAAGAGACAAATAGTCAACAAATATATGAAAAAATGTTCTACATCACTAATCATTAGAGAAGTGAAAATTAAAACCACAATGAGATACCACCTTATTCCTGTCAGAATGGCCATTACTAAAAAGTCAAAAGACAATAGATGCTGGTGTTGATGTGGTGAAAAGGGATTGCTTATACACTGTTAGTGAGAATGTACATTAGCACAATCTCTATGGAATACAGTATGGAGATCTCATGAAGAACTAAAAGTAGATCTACCATTTGATCTAGCAGTCCCACTACTGGGAATCTATTAATACTAAAAGGAAAAAGACACCTG
>NW_012150286.1:509359-510015 GCF_000956105.1 Propithecus coquereli
CTAAAAGAACAAATCTGGATGCACTACATTACCTGACTTCAAATTATACTACAAGGCAACAATAATCCAAACAGTATGGTACTGGCATAAAAGTAGACACCTAGACCAATGGAACAGAAGAGAGAACCCAGAAATAAAGCTAAATACATTCAAATAACTGATCTTCAACAAAGCAAATCATACACTGGGCAAAGGACACAATATCCAATAAACAGTGCTGGGAAAAATGGAGAGACACATGCAGAAAAATAAAACTGGATCCCTTTCTCTCACCATATACAAAAATTAACTCAAGATGGATTAAAAACTTAAATGTAAGACCAGAAACCACAAACATATTAGAAGAACCTTGGAAAACTATCCTCAATTTTGGCCAAGGTAAAGAATTTATGACTAAGATATCAAATGCAAATACAACAAAAATGAACATAAATATTAATAAACATGATTTAGTTAAACTAAAAAGCTTCTGCACAGCACAGGATATAATCAACAGGGTAAGCAGACAACCTACAGAATGGGAGAAAATATTCGCAAGATATACATCTGACAAATGCCTAATATTGAGAATATATAAGGAATTCAAATCTTGAATAAAAAAGAAATGAATAGCACCATTAAAAAATGGGCAAAAGACATGAAAAGACATTTTTCAA
>NW_012150286.1:513875-514418 GCF_000956105.1 Propithecus coquereli
TGTGCAATTTTATTTTTAACAAGTCAGTTCCCTAGGATGTGTCTTTGGGTCAGAACATCTTGTTGTTCAGCCAGAGTTTGGTCAAGATGTGCTTAAACTCCTAGTGCCAGTGAGTCTTCTACCCTTTGTTGAAGGATCTGTGTGTAGTTAGGCAAATGTTTTCAAGTCTGCCCATATCCTGCTCTGATTGCTCTTGTATAGGTAAACAGCTTTTTCAAATCCCAGTAGTAGTTCTTATTCTGGTGGAGCTCTTCTTGCTTGCCACTTTTCCTAAGAATCCCTACATTTCTGGTTGTTCTGTTTTTAGCTTGTTGTATTATAGAATTATAAGTGCTTTATTCTCTAGACTTCCACTTTATTCCCAGTATTAAATTGATTATAAATGTCTTGTGCTGAGCTTTATGTCAGGGTAAGCCTAGATGTCTCCCAGACTCTAAACATATTTATAGTTCTGCTTTTTCTGCTGCCCAATCTCGCTTACTCTCCTTTTGTCACCAAGTCGATACAAAGTCCAACATAGCACTTATTTCTGCGAGTTTACCA
>NW_012150286.1:516258-517515 GCF_000956105.1 Propithecus coquereli
CTACTATATAGTACAGGAAATCCAAAACTTAAGGCAAAATCTTAATAGCTACTAAAGTTTTATGGGTTGGATTCTGCCTTAAGTGCTTTGCATAAATAATTCATGTATTAATAATAGTCACAACAAACAAGAAACAAACAACTAGCTAGATATTATTATCAACATTTTATAAATTAAGAGACTGAGTCATGATAACTTTACATAAATTTCCATTATCTCAACTCATGTAGTTTGTATTAATATCCTTTGTTCTTAATAACAAAACTATATTCATGCTTAAATTATTTGGAGCTCTACTTCCACTAGACAATGAAATCAGTAACATCCTTTAAATGTTTAAAACAAAGTCTAAGTTGCTTAGAGTTATACTAATATCTTTCCTTCCCAGAAATAGAAAAAAAAATCCTAAAATTACTTTAGAACCACAAAAAGACCCCAAACAACCAAAGCAATCTTGAGAAAGAAAAAGCAGAAGCATCACACTTCCTAATTTCAAACTATATTATAAAAAGTATACAAATGGAAACACTAAGATACTGGCATAAATACATAGACATAGACCAATGAAACAGAATCAAGAGCCCATAAATAAACACACACATATGTGGTCAATTGATATTTGACAAGAGTGCTATGAATATACAATGAGGAAAAGATAGTCTCTTCAATAAATGGTGCTGGGAAAACTGGATATTCACATGCAAAAGAATGAAATTTGACCTCCATCTTTACACCACTCTCAAAAATTAAATTGAAATGAATTAAAGCCTTAAATGAGAGAAAGAGAGAGAAAGAGAGAGATTTTGCATGGCAAACAATGAACCAAATGAAAAAGCAATGTACGGGCTGGTAGAAAATATTTGTAAACCATACATCTGATAAGGAGTAACTATCCAAAATATATCAGGAACTCATACAACTCAATAGCAAAAACTCAAATAATCTGATTTTTAAAAGGCAAAGAACATGAATAGACATTTTTCCAAAGAAAACATACAAATGGCCATCGGGTACACGGAAAGGCACTCAATATCACTAATCATCAGGGAAATACAAATCAAAACCATAATGAGATATCATCTCACACCCATTAGGTTGGCTGTTATCAGAAAGGATGAGAGAGAAGTTTTCACAAAGAGATAAAATAAGGAATTCCTTGTACACTATCAGTGGGAATGCAATTTGGTACAATCGTTATGGAAAACACTATGAATGTTCCTCAAGAAATTGAAAATGAAACTACAACATGATCCAGCA
>NW_012150286.1:530410-531984 GCF_000956105.1 Propithecus coquereli
AAATATTTCCTAGAATAATTTATAGAAAATTTGTATGCACTAGTCTAGAACATGGCAGAGAAAATAATATACTGAGATCGATAAAATGAGTAAGATTTAATGAATTTATTAGGTATAAAATTGTGAGCTGGATGAAGTACCCAGAGTTTGGCCATGGTAGGAAGGCATTACCACCCTAGTGATGGAAAAGGAAAGAGGTAAGCTCAATTTGCTCTAGAGCCATGAAAGGGGAGAAATTGTGGGAGTTGTTGTGGAGATAATCCAGATACTCTTGAAGATGTGGCAGCAGAGAGGGAGGACAACAGGAGAATTTACCATGTTTCCACTCTCCTTTTATCATATGATTTCTTCTAGTGCTCTTTGTTGGCTAAGTTCAGCGAGAAGGAAACCAGTAAAGAATCCTACTGGGGAGCCTCCCAGGGCACAGTGTGAGGGAGCAATGGACAGAAAATGAATCTGCCTGAGTAGAAAAATGTGGGAGTCCTTGTATTATTAATAAATCTCTTCACTTCCAAACACATGTTAATAACAAATTTGGGGGGTATAGAATTTTTGTCTTAAATATCAATTAATTTCTTTCAACTTTCATGTAACTCCCATTACAGTTTTCATGAAAGTTATTATATCTTTTTTTATTTTTATGTAAACTGTTCCCTGTGAATACATATATGACTGTTTTTATCTATCATTCCCTCAGCCATCTCACATGCTGTAGCAGTCATCTACAGGAAACTCTTAGTTATCTTCCTTTCATATAAAGGGAAGTGATTTATCAAAAGTTTGCAAATCTGTACTTACCCTAGCTTTAGCTACATGAGAAAATTTCTCCTAGAACTGTAAAGAAGACTGTTATGTCTTTTCTCCACTAGCTGAAAGAATCTAATTGGCTCACACATTTGAAAACCTCCCCCCTCCCAGCTGTAGATCCTACCATACCTGCCACATCTCTATATAGTTTCTCCAAAATATGAAGCATAAGATATTCAGGGAATTCCCTTAGGACTTCATTATGGTTACCACATTTCCTACTGACTGAATAATCCCAATATATTGGAAGTGAAGGGAAAATCATAGAACTCATGCAATGAGTGATTGTTTGAGAATTTGTTTTCTATAAGGTAGTAATTATCTATTATAACTACCTTAATTAATAGGTCCTAAAGTGGGTATTTGTCATATTAATCAATAACCTAAAACTGAAATCTCCTTTATATTTTCTCATAAGTTTTACAGGAGAGGAAAAATCACCTCTCCTTCAAAATACTGAAAATACAGTCCTCAATTTTTCCAGCTCACCTGTTTCTATGGCAAATAATACAATTTAAGTTTGTTTTTATTGTTGTTTGTTTCTTTGTTTGTTTTGTTTTGTTTTGTTTTTCCCAACTAGGATTACCCATCCTGGACTTTAAATCAAGGGCTAAGTGCTAATCGATCTAGACACCAGGGAAGTCTCTTTGGTGACCGTACATTGTCAATTCCAATGTTATCAAAACAACAGTTAGACATGGTTTGGGGTAATTTTTCCTTGCTTTTCAGTGTGTAGCATATACCCATTTTAACTTTCTATTGTATTT
>NW_012150286.1:532034-535238 GCF_000956105.1 Propithecus coquereli
AATTTAAGACAGAAAAACTAAAACAAAAAAAAATTATGGTACCTTCAATTTAGTTATCTCACTCTTAATAGTTGTGAAAAGGAAATATTTTAAAAGATGAACAAAATATTCCATTTAAAATGTAATATCTAAAAATAACAAATGTGCACATCAGACTACACACAGTATAAACAACATGATGCATCAGTACATGGCCTATTATGTAACAAGTTACAATCACCATTGTGAAAACTAACTTAAAAGACTTAACTTTCATATAATCTTAAGTAAAGCTAATTAAGTTCTAATTATATACGTTTAATATAGTTACAAACAGAAAGTTGCTTAAATTAACTCTAATTAGAGAAGTTTGGGGAATGGCTATGTCAAGGATTCAAAAAGTTCTTAAAGGATTCAGAACAATCTAAACAGCCAAGCCTCATGAAAATCAGGAACCAGTAGAACTCTAACAAATACCTGGAGTGCAGAGATCTTTTTTTTTTTTCACTCTAGTGCTCCATAAGTCATACTCTACATATATGTTTCTTTCTGTCATCTTACCAAATGACACAGTCTATTTCAGTTTGATTTAAAACTTCAATGAAGATAAATGATTGTATTTAGCTCACTTAGTGCCAGTACCATAGTTACTGGATAGCTTACAGCTGTTATTCCTACTTATGGAGAGAATGCGTTTTCTAATCACCATGACTAGAGGGTTAGGGACAGAGTCATGTGGTCACTGTCCATTCTTCAGGAGCTTTGAGTTGATGAAAATTCTGTGAGAAAGAGATAAGTCAAAGAAAACCAGGATATATTCCAATCCAGCATTTTATGAAATGCCAAGAAGGAAGCAGTATAAGACATTTTAGAGGTTGAGTAATGGGCACAATTTTCACATATAAATTTTTGTTAACGTTATACTTCTTAAAAATTATTCTATTATCATTCTTTATTCTTTTAATGCCTCTGGCATCTTTCTGATAAATCACATTTTAACTAATGAATATTCTCCCCATGTCTGAAAAATTTGCTTAATTTTTTCTGCATTATAATAGTTCTCATTCATCTGGTAATCTTAGGTTCTTGCTACAAACACATAGATTTAATATTAGAAAAAAAATTTTTTTTTGATCACATGAGGTTCTTAATGTTAGGTTAATTTATGTGAATGTTCCCTGGTCCACCAGTTCCAAGTGTCAAGAATGAATACTGGTACCAAGTATAACCGATGGTGGAGTGATCACAAACATAGAGCAATTTTATACAGTTTATCACATAAAAGAAAGAACGAAAGAAAAAAAGGAAGCTACACAGAGTAAAAATATGTTCCAGAGAGTCTCCAAGAGTGGAGAAGGAAGCTGAAGTCTGAGCACATGCTGCCTTTTACATGCTCACTAGTTTGTCCTGCCTTTCTCCTGGCTGGATTGGTTGCTGCTTCCTGCCTTTGGGGGTAATTGACAGATTGGGGTTATATTACAGATCACATAACAGGTTACATAACATGTTGGTTATGTAACAGTTTCCCTTTCTATGTATGTGTCTTTCCCAGAATTCTCCATGAAGCTCCACCCTTGCCATGCTCATTAGATGGTAATGAGCTCTAGATCAGTTAAAGTTTACTAGGAATTTTTACTGTGTATGTGTAGGGAGTGGGTTCTGTGGCCAGTGAGTGCACCAGAGCAGGCTTCCGGGAGTTGAAAGAAGAGACAGGTGGCAGCAGGGAGATGAGACATGTTTTTTATTGTCGGGGCAGTTGCAGCCATGAGAGAGCTGTGAGAATATGGCGACCGCTTATATATGGCTCAGAACAATACTGGCAACATGCCATGGGAAAGCATGATCACCTGGGTTCTCATAGGAGACAACACCTTGGTTACATAAATGTGTTGACTCATGCCTTCCCGGAAGGCTGGCAGAAGATACGCCAGCAATTACTTTAGTTTGGATTAAGAAACCTATTGCCTACACAAATGAATTTCCCTTACAGTATGTTCCCACCAGGGAACAGTTCCTAGGCACAATTTGGTTCCTAGCTACAATTCGGTTCCACTATTTGCCCTTAGCCACTTCCTTGCCACCTGTTTACCTTCTGATAGGTGGATAGTTAGGATCTCCGGCTCTTCTCAGACAAGGGTTCCCTGCTTTGGTGCTTTCAGCAATTGCTCCACCTGAGAAGAAGGATAAGGGTGGGCACTCCATTTTGACGTTGCCCAGCCTTAAATCTTATCCCAAGAAACTGCTACACCTGGGGAAAGAGGGAATACTTTATCAATCTAGGAATTCCCCATCCTATGCATAATTAGATTTAGAAAGTGACCTAGAATAACCTAAGGGTAATTAATATGCCATTAGCTTGAATCTGCATTGCAGTTCACCCCCACCTTTGCCCATGGGCTTTCTTGGAGTGCTTATAGGCAGATGGAATTTTGAAGAAACCTGTTGATTATTTGATAACATCCTACGCCTCCCAGGAGACCTCCTCCAGACTGGGCTAATAAAAATGAAACAATCCCAGAAGTCAGGAGTAAGTGAGTGGGTTAGTCAGTCAATGAGTCTCTCCACTTGCAGAGACAGACCCATTTTATTCTACAATAAAGAGCTACTCTTGTGAAACTGCTCCCTGCCTGAGGTTAGTCCATTGTATTGGCCTTGCTGGCGATTTTTCCAAGAAAGGAGTCAGAGACTTAGACAATAGTTTTGACATAACACTTTGATGTGTCTGGTCATTTTTCAGCCAAGAGCACACTAAGAACCCAAAGGCAGACTCCCATCCTGACATCTTTCATGTCAAAACCCAGGATTCTGACATTTTCACCAGACCTAATGTTAACATTATAGAAGTCAATAAAATTTCTGATTCATGATTTAACCATTATTCTAGACTCATTCAAAGGGTTTTTTTTTTCCTCCTAAAACCTCTTATTTATCATATTTTATTTCTGTGGTGAAAAACCCAGGGATAGTAACAGTGGAATTACTAAAACTCTCTAGGCCCAAAAGCCAAGGGGAATAGAAAGCTAACCAGAATGCAGAAAAGGAGACTCATGTTAAAGATATTATCTTATGAGAAACAGTGCCATTTGGCCATAAGATACAAACAGCTATATGTAAATTTACAAGGAGAAACCAGGTGAATCAATACCCTAAAGTTACTCAACACTCCCTCCACTTTCCAGCTAAGGATATATATTGGCCAAAGGCAATCGGAAACTCAACGACAAC
>NW_012150286.1:535288-536504 GCF_000956105.1 Propithecus coquereli
TTCAATTCACTTTAGGTAAATTTTATTTCTAAACATATGAAAATGATTCAAGAACAAAAATGTAAGTTTATCTCTATTTTGTAATAATCATTTAATATCTTGAAACAAATATTTGGTATTAAGATATTGTTAGCTAAATTAATTATCAAAATAATGACTTAGGAAAAATATAACATTTACCTAATTTTTCCAGATCTTATTTTCTAGATCTAAGTTCTACCCCAAGTTATTTATGTAGAGACTTTCATTGAAATTAGTGATAGTTACAGATGGATGTCTAATGGGAGAATATAGCCTCTGGTCTCTTCAAGCTTTGTACTTATAAAGAAAGCTCTAACAATTCAAACAAAACACATTAAGTAATTGGAGTAGAGAAACTGAACAGAGCCTCTGACCTTATTTGGTTAAACTGAGCTATAATCTCAAATAAAATGTCAAGAAATCCTTCACAGCGACAAAAATATGGGAGTTAAAAAAATTACACTAAAGGATGCCATTAAAAATATGGTTTTATTATGCCTTATTTTTTACAATTATGACTGTAAGACTTTTATTCTAGGCCCATTTTTACTTTGTGCCTGTAAAAAAAAAAAAAGATAATGTATTTTTGCAGTTCAGCATACCTGTTGATGATTTCACAAACAATCATGAATCGACAGCATTGCCAGAGGGGACACAAGTTATATTAACAATGTTATATCATCATCTTTATGTTCATAACTTGACTGGTTTGAGCAGAGTATTTCTATTTTATTATACAGCCTAAAGAGTCAGATGCTCAGCAGCTGAACATAAGTCCCTGAATCCTTGCTTTCTCTCTTTTTAGTTAGGTAACCAGGGACTTAACATTCTCATCTCCAAAGAGTATATAATTTGAATTCATTTGTGGCTCAATTAGACTAGCTTCTAGTACATATCAAACATAATATGATGACTGTCAGTGGTACCAAGAGGTTAAAGAATAGTTGTCATATTTATTACTACTAAAACAACCAAATTATTTTTATTTCAAAACCACTTTGGATCAGAGATACTAGGCCACAATCTGTGAGCAGCCGAGAATATATACCAAATATGATTTAAGATTCTAATCAATGTCAAAATTCTTGTCAGAAATCTAGCATTCCTTGAACCATTCTAGTTACCGTATTTCTGGAGCTAGGGTGGGAGACTTAAAATAGTTGAGAACATAGAGATTTGTTTCTAAACAATATTA
>NW_012150286.1:555869-563135 GCF_000956105.1 Propithecus coquereli
AGTTGATTCTATATTTTTGTTATTGTGAATCATGCTGCAGTAAACATACAAGTGCAAGTCTTTTTCTTATATATTATTTTTTTTCCCTTTGGGTAGATAGCCAGTAGTGGAATTGCTAAATTGTATGGTAGTTCTATTTTTAGCTCTTTGAGAAATCTCCATAATATTTTCCATAGATACTAATTTACATTTCCACCAACAGTGTATAAGAGTTCCCTGTTCTCTGCATCTCAGCAACATCTGTCATTTTTTGTCGTTTTGATAAAAGCTATTTTGATTGGTGTAAGATGATATCTCACTGTGATTTTAGTTTGCATTTTTTGACAACTAGTGGTGTTTAATATTTTTTATATGCTTATTGGTTATTTGTATGTCTTCTTTTAAAAATGACTATTCATGTCCTTAGCTCACATTTTAGTGGGCTTATTTAGGGGTTTTGTTGCTGTTGTTCAGTTGTTTGAACAACGATGTAAATTCTGGATATTAGTCACCTGTTGAATGTATAATTTGCAAATTCATTCTCCCATTCCACAGGTTGTCTGCTCACTCTGTTGATTATTTATTTTGCTGTACAGAAGCTTTATAGTCTACTTAAGTCCCATTGTCTGTTTTCTTGTTGTTGTTGTCATTGCATTTACTTTTGGGGTTAGTCATACATTCTTTGCCTAGACTAATGTCCAGAAGTGTTTGCCCTAGGTTTTCTTGTTGTATTTTTCTAGTTTCAGGTCTTATATTCAAGTTCTTAATCCATATTGAGTTTATTTTTATATACGGTGAGAGATATGAGTCTAGTTTAATTCCTCTGCATATTGCAATCCTATTTTCCCAGCACCATTTTTTGAAGAGGATATCCTTTCCCCAGTGTATGCTCTTGTTAATTTTGTTAATGATTAGTTACCTGTAAGAATATAGCTTTATTTCAGAGGTCTCTATTCTATTCCATTGATCTATGTGTCTATTTTTATACCAGTACCATGCTGTTTTGGTTACCATAGCCTTGTAATATAATTTGAAGTCAGTCAATGTGATGTCTACAGCTTTGTTCTTTTTGGTTAGGGTTGCTTCAGCTATTCTGGCTCTTTTGTGGTTCCATAAAAATTTTGAATTATTTTTCTTAATACTGTAAAAAATGACATTGGTATTTTGATAGAGATTGAATTGAAAATGTAGATTGCTTTGGGCAGTACGGTCATTATAATGACATCGATTCTTCAAATCCAAGACCAAGGGATGTTTTTCCATTTATTTGTGTCATCTACAATTTCTTTCATCAGTGTTTTGTAATTTTCCTGGTAGAGATCTTTCACCTCTTTTGTTAAATGTATTCCTAGGATTTTGTTGTTGTTGTTGTTGCTATTGTAAATGGAATTGCCTTCTTGATTTGCTTCTTGGTTAGATTGTCATTGGTATATAGAAACACTACTGATTTCTATACATTGATTTTTTTTTATCCTGAAACTTTACTGAACTCATATATCAAATCTGAGAGTTTTTTGGTGAATTCCTTAGGTTTTTCTAGATATAAGATAATATCATCAGCAAACAGATAATTTGACTTCTTTTCCAATTTGGATGCTTTTTATATTTTTCCTGTTGCCTGACTGCTCTGGTGAGGACTTCCAGTACTGTGTTGAATAGGAATCTTACTGTGTGATCTTTGTATGATTTCTTTGGCAGTACACAGGGTCAGTGATATCTGTTATGTCCTTGGTGGCTTAGGGAACAGTTATTAGCTGAGGCTGTGGTGAAGTTTTGCTGGGGACTTAGACATCAACTGAGCCAGTCTTCAGGCCCTGTTGGTGGCAGCAGTAGGCTGATTGTGCCTGTTTATATTCCCCAGAGCAGCTTATGCTGACACTGGTGTTAGTGGATCCTAGAGGGCCAATTCTTGGGCATCCAGGTGGTTTGCTCAGAAGCTAGTAGTGGGAGCAGTGGCCCTGTTATGTGGGCTGTTTCACTGGGAACCTAATGTGATGTGGATAATGGCATTAGTCATGGTGGAGCAACTCATTAGAACCCAAGCAGTTGGTGTTGTTGGTTTCTGCAATGGGTTAGGCTGGCTACTCTCCAGTTTCACAGCTGCTTTTAGCAGGGCATGGATATTGTTTTAAGTGTGTTTAGGAGAGCTTGGCCTTCCCTGTCCCTCCCTTGCCTGTGTTGGCTGCAGTCACATTGCCTTAAACTTGGCCTGAGGGCAGGGCACAGTCCAGAGTTAAACACTCGAAATGATACAGGGTGTGGGCCTGTGACTAGAGTGGGCAGGGCCCTTCTCAGGAAAGCAGCACGGGCAAGAAGCTGTGAGGGGTGTGGTCTGTTCCAGTCTCCATCTCACAGCAACCTGTTGCAGGGTGGTGGGTATTATCCCAGGTATGCGTAGAAGAGCCTAGTTTCCATGTCCCTTTTCAGCTGGGTAGCAGCTGCTTCCATATCTGTCCAAACTCATCATGAGGGCAGGATGTATCCCAGTGTTAAACACTCAAAATGGCATCTTGGGCCTGCAACCAGAGATGATGGGGCCCCTTGTAGGTAAACAGCATGGGCAAGAGGCTGTGCGGAGTGTGATCCACTCACATATCAGTCTGAACAACAGCTCACGGCAGGGTGGTGGTGACCTTGCCAGCAGTGCATGGGAACACCCCTTATCCCTTTTTCCTTTTTGGAGCAACACAAAGGTAACAGCTGCATCTGTAAATCCCCAGTATCTAGGCTCTCAGAATGACACCCAGCTGATGCTGTTCTAGGCTCAGATGCCTATGGGATTCACGTGGGTTCCCTTTCTTAAGCAACATCTCTGTGCGATCCGTAGGCAGCTCTCTGTGTTAGGCCGGAGGCCTGTGTGGGTCAAGGAGTTCTCTCATAGCCAAAATCATAAAAGCTTATTTCAGATTGTGGAGCCCTTGATGTTTCTTTCTTACTGTTTCTCCATGTCCAGGAGCTTCTCCTGGCTCTCAGCAAGTCCCAGCTGAGCAAGATACTATGAACCATCTCCTTAATTTTGATGCTCCCATCACTTCTCTGGTGGATCCTAGGTTCTCTCCAAGATGATCCGTTTGAAATGTGAGTATCTGTTTACTATTCTGGTTCCTCTCCATAGAGAAGGCACACACTTCCTATGTCTAGTAGGCCATCTTGAGCCCATCCTCTCTAACTCTTTTATTTTAGGATAATTTTAGACAGACAGAAGGTTTACAAAAAAGGAATAAAGAGTTTCTTCATACTTTTCTCCAAATTTCTCCTGATAGTAACATCTTACATAACCATGGTAAAATGACCAAAATGAAGAAATTAGCATTGTTATAATACTATTAACTAAATTACAGACTTTACTCAAATTACTCTGTTTTTTTCACCCAACTTGAATCTTTCTGAATCCATCCTACTAGTGGCTGACTGCATCTTGACCAGGTGAGCTAGTGCTTTTGTCCTCCTGCATCTCCTTATCTTATGGATCAGTTGGTGAGTCTATGGTCATTAATTCTACTGAATTAAAAACAAAACAAAAAAGTGCATTTTTTGTTTGCCTGAGTTTTTTCTGTTAGTTTATTTCTTTGTTTCACACTGGGATTGGCATCCTTTTCAACACAGTTCCTCCTGAATAGAAGCTGAAAGTTTATGTATTAATATATCCTTTTAATAAATTCCTGTCCTATTTTCCTCACAATTTCCTTCAGTATCTTTCAAACAATAATTCTGACTAACATGGCCCTGAGAAAAATAATACATATTTCTTAAGTATGGAATGTGAAATTTATTTTGATATAAAAAATGTTATAAGAGGATACTAGGTTTAAAATTTATAACAATCCGATAAATGTACCTGATGATAGGATGAGTAAAGAAATTGGAAATCTTGGGAAATATAAAGAGAAAACTAAATGCCAAATATCAGGCTTAAATGTGAATTAAACCTTATAATATCAAGCCAGACCACAATTAGGGATTTGATTCATAAGAAAGGGGGAAGATTAAATTGAAACCCTGGTAGGTGAAAATAAGCAAGCTGATGTTTGCACATATTAATTCTTGGACAAATAAGTTGTTATATTTATTTAATATTTAAGTAAATATTAATGCTTAGGGAAAAAGTCACATTCACAAATTTGAAGCTAATCACAAGGATATGACGTTGATTGGCTCATTAATGTATGAAATTCTGTGACTCACTCTATAATAGTTCTTCATTGTTATATTAAATCCATGTAACAACTTTGTTGATATTATTCTAATTTTTAAACAAGTAAAGCACAGTTAGGAAACAGGCCTAAAATTATCTAGTTACAGCGTTTGTGTTCTGCACTAGTTGATTCTGAAGTTCTTATTTTGAATATACAGTTAATGTTCATTTCATTTTGTTTAGATTCATTAAACTAACTAGTGTGATAAGTCCATGTGAATGGTGTTTCCAATAAATGTTGCAGGTCAAAATAGAGTCTGGATAAACGATAACGCAATAATCTTATATAGAAGATTGCTCTCAAGTATTCTGCTACAAAAACTGAAGAAAAGGCCTGAATAAAATGCAATTACTAAGAAAAATAGCTTCACTGCAAAAATAGTTTCCGTGTTTGTCTACCTATGACTGTATAGACAGATTTTAAGAGGTATTTCCATGTCTAAATTTGTCAATTATCATCAAATTTAAGAAAAGAGAATGAAAAAGAAAAATTAAACTATTTTACTTTGTGTGCATGCTCTAATGGACACATATGTATATTATGCCATGAATGGATAAATATTAAGAATAAGAGGATGTAGTATTATTGCATGGATTATTTAATGATTTTGAGAATCAATTTTTGGCTTTATATGTAGATTTTTCCTAACTATTTTATTCTAAATCAATAAATTCAACCAAACCTTTTTCTATCTCATAATAATTGTGCCTCTGGAATCATGATGCTGCCACAAAGTGGAAATCAATATTGACCACTATGAGTTGTGGCTTATAATAGCAATGATTATTATGAGTTGCAGTCTATTAATAATATAGAGCTTTTCATATCAAGAATATTAAGCAAATAATATGTTAAATTTCAGAACATACTTCATAGAGGAGAAAATCAATTCCAGGGATGATTGGAGTTGAATTACAAGGCAGTTCCCTGAAGCTGAGCAGCCTGTTAGAGAATGTCTGATTCAGAAAAAAGATGAGAAAGTTGGGGTAGATGAGCAGTATGCAGTAAAGAAAATCATCAGTAAGCTTTACTCTGCTGCCTAGAATATTGGTTCAACCCTAATGTTAGAGACAGAGGGAGAAAAAGATATACTGGTTAAAATTTGAAAGGCAGCACCCTGGTAGGAATCTAGAGACAAGTTTTGCCATAAATATTGTATAAGTAGATATTTGTCCAAAAAGATGCTATTAGTGAATTTGGGGTATAATTTTGCAGCAGAAATAGCAGTTAGGCTGCCTTATAGCAGAATAGATTTGAGCAAATCATATTGGTAATAATGACTACATATATATCAAGAATGGGAGGTGGGGGTCTATAGTTAGGAGTGAAGAGGTTATAAATATAGTTTAAGAATCCTGCTAACCTAATTCTATTTAAATTTTAGAGTCTAAGCATAATAACCACAACTAATCATTGGGAAAATGTTCATATGACTCTAACTGGACCTAAAGAAGATTAGGATAGAAATATTTTTCTCTTCTGTGTTTCCTTTTAATAAGGGGCTGGAGGGTGGTGAAAAATTTATTTTTAAGATACTCTTCCAAGACACAGCTACCATCCTACTTTTCTCTTCCCCAGGATTTTTTCATTCCCTGCATTTTCTTACCACTAGAAGGTAGTTATTTTAGAATAAATTAGATGCGATTTGAGTTACTGAATCTTCTTTTTTATTTTCTACTTTCTTTCAATTCACTTCATAAGCTGATAAAAAATCTTTTTATTGTTTCTGAAATCATGATGAAATGTTACCAGGCATGAGTCTAAGTTCTCTAGATCATTATTGGTTCTTTCTGATATTTCATCACCTGCTAACATATACTGATATTTTCTGCTATAGAACTCAGCATCTAGGTGATATGTGGTGGAATGAAGTCAAAATAAAAAACATTATGCACACTGCATTCTTGGATTCTATTCTACCCATAAAACATTTATAACCGTGATTAAATGTCAGCTTTTTAAAAATTTTTAAATTTACAATGAGGCATAGTTCCTTTGTTTTTTATTTTTTTTCATTTAATAAGTCCTTTCTGGATCTACTGAATAATTTCAGCCATCAATGACTGTCCTATTATACAAAAGTTTCTACTTTCAGGATATTTAAAAAAATATTTTAACGTTTTTGGATATGTTGAAGAAATTGTATAATAAAGATGCATTTTTATTATATCTTACTATATCTATTAAGAAAAATACTACTACTTTACTTGTACTATGCTTTATTTTGCTATCTTTGTGTGCAAAGAAAGCTAAAAGATATTATAGGCGGCATGTCATGGTTTTATCTTCCTGGATTTTGCTTATAGTTTTACCACCTGGATGACAAAACAGGTTTATGTTCAAAAAAGGTTTGCTATTATATTTCTCTTGCTTATCCTAAATCAACATTTTGTTTACAGTTGCTTTTGTCTGTGTTCTTATAACATGTTTATGGTTCTGGACTTTAGCTAGAGTCATACCAGATTGACAGACAGCACTGTTATTAAACATGAACTTCTATGACTAGCTGGACTGGTGACACTTGCATATTATGTGTTTTTTTCCATTAGATATCAACATTGACTTATGGATGATTTCACTGAAAATACTTTAGTCACTGAATGCGATGCCTGACAAGAGAATCTTGTATATCAGTACACTAGAACAGTCTACCTTGAACACGCTGATATTTTATTTATGTTGCACTCTCTTAGCTTCTCTAGGGAGGGTCTGTGTTTTTATGTTCAGTTTTCAATTCTTCCATTGATTTTGGCAAGACTAAGTTACTCAGCCTAAAAATAGATTTTGCTTATGACTTAATTTTTTAAGATCTTTGTACCAATCAAGAGCTAAGAACTCTTAGTTATTGGACATAAAGTCAGGTAATATTACAGAAGTATGGTACAGTACAGTTACATTTAAACTTTGTGTATATAAAGTCACATATGGGGATTATTAAATCTTGTCCCACATTCAGAGATTACGATTCACATGGTTGTGGTAAAGCTGAGGAATGTAGATTTTAACATGAATTCCCAGGGGATTTTGATGCAGGCGGCTGGAACAGTACTTCATAGAAAGCTATCACATTGGAGTAAGCATGAGGTTATCA
>NW_012150286.1:565205-566681 GCF_000956105.1 Propithecus coquereli
GCAGTCGTGTATTTGAAAGTTAAGTATTGAAAAATATTAATAGAAAATAGTTAAGGAGGGTTATAAGTAAAATTATTAATTGATGACATTATTTGAAGTAGATTAATTTGTCACTTACAGAAAGAACTGAAATGGTTGGAGACTAAAGAAATATAGGAAACTCATTGAAAAGTTATCCAAATATGGGAAATAATCTATCCTAGAAACAAGAATAGTTACAACCTCTTCATAATCTCACCTTCACGCATTCAACAACTTGTATTTCCAGCCCACTTCCAGTATCTTCTTCCCAATAATCTTTCAACAACCTTAAGATTCCCATTCTATTTGTGCTGATCAACTTTCAGTGTTGTTCAGTCCTTTGATATTCTTGCTCCCAGACATCAGCATTTGACACCTTTTCTTTTCTTTCTTTTTTTTTGTTCTTTTCATTTCCCTCCCTCCCTCCCTTCCTTCCTTCCTTCCTTCCTTCCTTCCTTCCTTCCTTTTTTCCTTCCTTCCTTTCTTCCTTCTCTTTCTTTTCTTATTTTCTTCCAGCTTAACATATTCTCATTCTTTCCTCTTATCTTACTAACTACTCTTTCTTGTTCTAAGTTTACTCTGAAAATTCCCAAAGAGCCTCCAAATTTATAAAGATTCCTCAAATTTAGTTATGTCCTCTTTTCTTTTCTATCTAGATATTAATAATCTCATCTAGTCTAATGACTTTGGATGTCATATATTTGCTAACACTCCAAAATCTATATCTGTAATCTATACTTTTGCTCAAACTCCTAACTGCATGCACAGAACCTCTACATAAAATTCCAATAAATATTTAAACATAATTTTAAAAACTGAACTCTTGATCCTACCTCTCAAACCAGCTCTCTCCCCTCATCTCTAAGCTTTCTGCATCTAAAGACTTCACCTTCAAATACAATCACATAGGGGATTAGGGCTTCAACATATGAAATTTGGGGGTACATAATTCAATCCATAGCATTATTATGCTGTACAGCAATACAAATGAATTAAATAATGCTACATGTGTAAAGATAGATTATAGCTCACATACATAACTTTGAGAGAAATAAGCAAATTTCAGAAAATGTATATATTACAATTAGGCTTCAGTTAAAAACATGTAAAGTTACATGTATGTTTAGATATGTGTGTGTGTGTGTATGTGTAAACAACAAATTTAGGACAGTGCTTATTTGTATGATGGAAAAAGAAAATTATATCCGGGAGGATGGTGGGGACTTCAACGTATTGGTAGTATTTGGTTCATATGCAAATGTTAAGTACACACTTTTGTCTGAAGTTGAATTATTTTAAAATAAAGATAAGTCTGGATAGCACTTTTTAAAATGTGGAAAAAACCATGGAGAAGGACATTTAATAAGAAATCTTTTTTTTTTCTCCTCCGTATTTTTCCTTCATGTATTCCAAACTAGCTAATCTTATTCCTTTGCTTCAGGAACATATCCTCTT
>NW_012150286.1:569586-571918 GCF_000956105.1 Propithecus coquereli
AAAAAATGTTAGATTGGTACTTCCACTGTGCAAATAATTCATATGTGTGAGTTTATTAAAGACGACTTTTATTTCAATTAGTATTGTATTGCCACTTTTTAATAATAGTCACAATAATGCATTATGTATACAACACAACCAATTTGAAGTACATTTGTCTGTTCAAAGTTTTTTAATGTGGTAGAAATAATACTTTTACTACAATAATGTGCTCTACAAAAATTGATTTACTGTTTGAAGCATCTGATAGCATTAAAATAATTTAACTGAAGATGGCGGATGAGAAAAGTCACCAGTCAGAAGGTCTCTGCAAAAAAGACGACTTTTAGAAGAAAGAGAAAAAAAATAAGCGAGCAGAGAAACATAGATCGGGTGACGGTCAGAAGGAAGGGTGCCTGAAACTACAGGAGACTCCACAGGAAGAGGTTGCGGAGGAGAACTGGAAGGAGAAAGGTCCCAAGAGGCTTGGAGACCAGCGACAAGGGGAGGTGGAGCGGTTAACTTCCCCCTCCCTTGCATCTCGGACTGCTGGTGGCTCCTGAGCAGCTGGAGAGACCTGCCCACACCAGCCCAGAGATGGCTGCGCCAGTGAGCAGTGGCCTCTTGCGGACTCAGCGCCAGGCTCACAGCCCCTTCGGGGCACCTCCTGGGGCACAGACTCGAGCCTAGCGGCAGACGCCATAGTGCTCCATTCTCTCCTTCACCCTCTCTACCCGTGCCTGCCCAGAGAGACAATTTAGCCATCACACAGAGGCATCTCCAAGGAACAGGATCTTTCCTTTTGGGGCCCTACAGCAAACTGAGGGGTACTCAGACTGCGAGTTCCCTACCCGCCAGCCCTCCCAGGTCTTACTTGCCTGGGGACTCCAGGAGAGTGGGGCAAATCCCGAGGTGGAGTGAAATCGATCCAGTTTGGGCACCCTGTAGGTGATTCAAGACCAGCACCTCTCCCCCTGGCAGCATCAGGGATTGATCTCCAGGGTCCAGGGGACAGGCCTGCAGACCAGACCCCATACACCCAATCATGATCGCACTGCCCTGGGGCACAGAAGAGAGATCTGTGAAAGAGCCTACTGAATGTGTCCCTTTATGGGCAGATCAGCGTGCCAGAGTGGCAACCTTCCTCCCAAAAGAGGGCTGTGCACCCAGCTCAGGCTACGATCCTGGGTAGGGAACCTCCCGGCCCACGTCACAGCCAGGGGAGATCCATCGGCCTGAGGTCCCGCTTACTGGCAGAGGCCTGGGAGAGGACATGGAGAGGGGGAGATTGGGGGGGAGAGAGACCTGCTCCAGAGTGTGGGTATTGGACACCCCGACCCCCCAAGCCCAGACTTTCAGCTGAATGGAGCCATTTTAGTCCCTCCCAGCAGCTCTGCACAGAAACATATAGCAGAACTTTGACCCCTGCTAACAGCACTTGTGGAGCCTGAGGGCAGGCTTGCCCAACCCAGCCCCACCCAGACTCACTCCTGGTCCTGCCCCCACTGAGGTGGAGAAGAAGGACAGCTCAGGTTACAATCCTGGGTAGAGAACCTCCCGGCCCACGTCACATCCAGGGGAGATCCATTGGCCTGAGGCGCTGCTTGCTGGCAGAGGCCTGGCAGAGAACACAGACAGGTGGAGATTGGAGGGGAGCAAGACCTGCTCCAGAGTGCGGGTGTCGGACAGCCCCAGGCCCTAAGCCCAGACTTTCAGCTGAGTGGACCCATTTCAGCCCCTCCCGGCAGCTCTGCAAAGAAACAAACGGTAGACATTTGACACTGCTAACAGTAGTTGTGGAGCCTCGGGGTAGGCTTACTCAACCCAGTCCCATCCAGACTCACTCCCTCCACTGAGGTGGAGAATATGGACACACCTGGAAATCCCAGAGACCCACCCACCACCCAAGACACAAGAGGGCCTCTCTAGAGGAATAAGAGCTAGCTTCAGGACCCAAAAACAACACTGCAGCTCACTCCTCCCTGCAAGTGCCACCTACTGACAGGGAGGTCATCTGCACACCCTTTTACTGCATCTACTGATTCATCATAAAGGGTGTGGTCGAATCTCACCCACAAATACCACCTACTGGCTCAGAGACTAAACAGGGCATGTCATTATCCAAACAAAAATCTAAAGGCAAGAAGGAACAACTGATCCAGATGGGAAGGAGCCAGCGAAAGAATTCTGGAAGTGTGAAGACCCAAACGGAAAGCACACCCCCAAAGAAGAGCAACAGCACCCCAGCAATGGACATTAACCAAACTCAGAACACTAAAATGACAAAAGAAGAATTTCAAACATGGATTGCAAGAAAACTGAATGATATGCAAGAAAAAATGGATGATCAACA
>NW_012150286.1:584598-586324 GCF_000956105.1 Propithecus coquereli
TATATGTTAGGTTTTTGTATGCCTGGCTAATGTCACTACGTTCTGAGAGTTTTGTACTGAGAAGAGATATACATTGTTGAGTTTGTTAGACTTGCCTTTAGTTGAAGAATAGTTTATGTCTTCTTAGTGAATTTTGTTTAACATTATGCACTTTGGAGTCAATCTGTTTCAAATCCCAGTTTTGTGTTTCTTTGGGTAATCCTTCCTTGACTTCTTCCTCATAAAGGATTTAGTTGTCTCCTATAGCTACTGCCTTTGCCTATTTATAAAATAAAATTTTCAACAAAATACCAATATATAAAGAACATGAGTAAATCACAAGTGTACCAATTAATAAATGTTACAAAATGAATATATAAATCCAATAAATATCAGGATTATAAATAGAAAATTAGCAGCACCCCAGAGGTACCCTTTTCTTTATCCCACATATACTACTACCCCAAATGTTATCAATCACTCTTCTGACTTTTAACATTAAAATACTTTTGCCTGGTTATGAACATTATGTGAATATATTCATATATACATTTTGCTATTTGTGGAGATCATAAATTGGCTTCCATCTAAGAAAATATATATTGTATCTAGAAAATGAAAAATTGTATGTCAACATAAACTAACTCATAAACATGAGAACACTCACTATGGCTGACCTAATTGAATGCAATAATGTTGTCCATATAGTGAGAGGATATTTGGTAATATAGTTAGTATCTCATTATGCAAACTAAATAAAAGGTGATAGAGATTCATGTGACTTAATTTATTACATGAAGTTATATAGAAAATGCTTATCACGATTTACTTTATTTGCACATTTTCCTTTTAAATAAACCATTTATAATTACGGTTATAACATGACATTAATACCTTCCAAATGTCACAGATATGAGAGAAATTATGCAACTATATATTACATATAGTTTTTCAAAATGTCTTTATAGTTAAACCAGATATTAAAAAATAGTTTCAGAATATGCTATTTTTTGAAATTATAAGGCAAAATCACGGTACTGACATTGTAAATGACTTTTAAAGGGCAGGAAACTTAATATCTCTCTTATTAAGTTATTATCTCTCTGTAGTTCACACTGCAACACATTTTCAAGGAAATGACCAAGTTAACCTTGGCTCTCAAGGTTTCTTTGTTTGTTTGTTTTTATTTTCTCTTCTACTTTCATATTATACTTGTAGTTCAAACAATGAGTTTTGGAGCAACATGATAGTGTACATATCCTCAATTTAATGCATTTAGAAGTCATTACTAATAGTTTTTTCTTCAATGTTCTGAAAATGTTGAAATAACCTTAAAAGCTATGGGGTTATAGAGATCACTTACTTTTCTATGTCTCAATTTATCTGATTATAAGGTGAGAACAATGTGTCCCATCTACTTTGGTCTTTGAAACTTTAAGTCTTAATGAGTGTAAAAAGTTTCTAAGGACTTTACAAGAAAGTAGGCATGTAAATAATACTAATGACATGTCTGCCAGATAGTAATGTGAAATGTGTGAAACAGTATTTCCAAATATCAAAAAAGTCAAAATATTCACTTTTATCAGCTCTTAGTACTAAGCTCAAAGAAGATTAAAGTCCCTTTTCTTTTGTGTAACAATCTCTGGAAGCTATTTAGATCAAATTTTTAAAAAAGAATGTGCCCAAAGCATAGAAGAAGTTTCCTAGCATTAAGAGAAAAATATATAAAAGTTTAATACAAACCTAT
>NW_012150286.1:587724-588728 GCF_000956105.1 Propithecus coquereli
TTTTATTAATCTTCTGTAAAATTCTTTTGTTATCAATTTCATTTAGTTCTGCTCTGACCTTAGTTATTTCTGTTCTTCTCCTGGTTTGGGATTGGTTTGCTTTTTCTTTTCCATTTCCTTGAGATAATTCATTAGATTGATGATTTGTTATCCTTCCAACTTTTGAATGTAGGCATTTTAAGGCTATGAATTTTCCTCTTAGGACTGCTTTTGTTGAATCTCACAGATTTTGATAACTCGTGTTGCCTTTGTCGTTTAGTTCAAAAAATCTTCTGATTTTCATCTTAATTTCCTCCTTCACCCAATAAGCATTCAGCAGTAAGTTGTTTAATTTCCACTATCACTCTTTGCTGATGATATGATCTTATATCTAGAAAACCCCAAAGAGTCTTCCAAGAGACTCCTGCAATTGATAAATAAATTCATCAAAGTCTCAGGTTACAAAATCAATGTACAGAAATCAGTAGCATTCCTATCCACCAACAATAATCAAGCTGAGAATTGAATCAAAGACTTAATAACTTTCACAACAGCAACAAAGAAAATAAAATACCTAGAAATATATTTAAACAAGGAGGTGAAAGAGCTCTACAGAAAGGACAAGAAAACAATGAGGAAAGAAATCGCAGAGAATGTAAACAAGGGGAAAAATATATCATGCTCATGGATTGGCAGAATCAACATTGTCAAACTGTCTATACTACCCAAACTAATTTACAGATTCATGGCAATCCCCATAAAAATACTGACATAATTTATTGCAGATCTAGAAAAGATAAATCTATGTTCTGTATGGAATCAGAAAACCTCCAAATAGCCAAAGCAACCTTAAGCAAAAAGAACAAATCAAGGGGCATCACTTTACCAGACTTTGAGCTATAATACAAGGTTACCAAAACAGCATGGTACTGGCACAATAACAGAGACATAGACCAATAGATCAGAGGAGAGAACCTAGGTATAAAACCATCCTCATACAGCCATCTGACCTTTGACAAAGCAGA
>NW_012150286.1:588778-590101 GCF_000956105.1 Propithecus coquereli
GACTTAGGGGGGGAGGGGGAGCAAGGGCAATATACGTAACCTAAGCATCTGTACCCCCATTATATGCTGAAATAAAAAAATAATAATAATTTAACTGTTTTCAAAGTGTTCCTCCACCACTGGGGCCAACAAATCATCAGATATCAATATGTATTTTGTACATTCACAAGGATATTGGTACTGATATAAATTATAAAGTCATCTGCCTATTTTCACCTGCAAATGATTGAATCAGAAATGAAAAGGCCGGGAAAGGTTGAGGGAGGCAATGAAGAGAGATTGGTTAAAGGGTATAAATGTATAGTTAAATAGAAAGAATACATACTAGTAGTCGGTAGTACAGTAGGGTGACTATAATTAACAATAATATATTGTATATTTCAAAATAGCTAAAAGAAACAATGTGAACTGTTCCCAACACAAAGATAGAATACATGTTGGAGTTGAAGAGTATCCTAAATACCCTGATTTAATCATTATACATTGTATACAAGTATCAAAATATCACATGTACCTCATAAATATGCACAATTATTAGATATCAATAAAAAACTTTAAAAAAGGAAAAAATATATTATTGATATATTTATCTGATTCAGCATTTTGAGCCCCCAAATTACACTTTTTTCTAATGTTTTCTTAGCAACTCCCACTCTGTAATATTTTTCGTGGAATATCATCTCCTGCACTTAATTATGCAAACATTTTCCTTGTGTCTTCATATAAGCATTCCTCTCAACACCACTAGCGA
Source organism: Propithecus coquereli (assembly GCF_000956105.1). Lineage (NCBI taxonomy): Eukaryota > Metazoa > Chordata > Mammalia > Primates > Indriidae > Propithecus > Propithecus coquereli. The sequence continues at coordinate 589,530 of NW_012150286.1, forward strand.
TTCCTAGAAATAACTAATGCAAAAATTGACTTTAATGAGGACTACCTTAAAGCCCTCTGATGTGAGTTGATCAGCATATTTTTGGTAGATCTGGAATTCTTGGGAGGCATCAGGCTAGGATTTTCATGGACTAAGATAAATATAAATGATTAATTATCTGGGTCCAGAAAGTTGCCTTGGTTTTACTATATAGTGAGTTAGAAAATCTAGCTGTTTTATTAATATGACCCAGGACACTAAAGTGGCACCAGAAGATCAATTTAGGAGGAGTTTGAGACCTTAGAGAGTAGACTGTGGCCAGGCTTTGCATAAGCCTATAGAGGTATCTATAAGAAAGAAAACTAAAGTAAGTAATTGCCACATGGTGAGAATATCTATATAAAGGTACTATGTAGCCTACAACATAGAGAGTAGAAATACAGTGGGCCAATGTTTTGGGGCCTTTTTTTCTTGGCAGATTTCTCACTCTAAAGAGACCGTTAAGACATATTGAGCACAATTAAATGAGGAATTAGAACTGTTACGGGAATTTGTTGCCTCTCATTTGGACCTTTTATTTTATATATTCTTTC
>NW_012150286.1:594559-595500 GCF_000956105.1 Propithecus coquereli
AATCTTTGTAGAAATCTATTCTTCAACTCATAGACACACAAAGTCCCAGCTATTTCAGACCCTCAACATGTCTATGTTTTGTCATCTTCATCGCCTTCAAACTTATACAACCACATTAACTTTTACCTAAATTTCAGAAATTGCTTCTAATAACTTCTTTACTGGATTCATATTCTCTATATGGTTCTCACTCAAAGGAAAGATCAATTACATTTTTTAACTGTTGTAACCCAGTACTTGTAAAATTTAACCATAGGCATGGGCACCTGTTAAAGATTTTTGGATCAATGAACCCACCTAATTAAAACATTGCTTAAAAGTTCTTTTCTTGAAATTTTGTTAATGACTAAAAAAATATCAGCTGTGTTAGTGAGCATAATTCAATTTATTCATTTACTTTTACATGTCCCTGATGATTTATGGCTGTATTAAATATTTTTTTTTCAATTTGATAGAAATACACCTGCACGAAGTTTTGGAAGGACACTCTTTTTATGAGATTAATTAGTTTGATGCCAAACTCCTGCCATTCCCTGGCTGCATAAAGTAGGGTAGAAAGTTTAACCTCTACTGCATCATTAGCAAGAAGTCGGTAGAAAGAAGCAAGAGTGGGGAGTATATAATCTCTGTGATAGATTGTACTCTTGTGAACAAGCCTTTGCTTCCTCCTTGTACGAGTATTGTACATGCATGTCCTTTGCCATGTGACTTTGCAGAGACCCTCCCTGAAGCCTGAGTATACTTTCCCAACCTGTGGATATCAAGCTCCGTCAGACAACAGCTTTTGGCCAAGCCTGTGGAATATGCTTGGGAGTCACAATATGCCCGTTTAAAGACAAAAACTTAGAAAACCCTGCATATTTCCACACATCCCTCTTGTGTTTCTGCTCTCTGCCATGAGAAGAACATTCTTTTGGAGGCTGAACTGACAGATGAATAGA
>NW_012150286.1:595550-595854 GCF_000956105.1 Propithecus coquereli
CCGTAATATGCTAAAATTTAAAAAAAATTTAAAAAAGAAAACAAATTTTTCATAGTTCTCATGGTGGCCTGGTGCATGCACAGGCTTTACAATGTCTCCAGGTGATTCTAATATGCATTTTGTTTTTGAATTTTTTGAATTAAAAAAAAAGAAAAGAAGAGAGAAGATCCAAATAAAAAAAAACAAAACTAAACTAAAAGTTGGTTTTTGAACAGATAATCAATATTCACATTACATTAGTATAGTAAATTTGTTACAATTAACCAATATTGATATTTTATTATGAACTAAAGCCCATACTTTA
>NW_012150286.1:597697-599005 GCF_000956105.1 Propithecus coquereli
TTATGGCATCACAGTCCATGTAGCCTCAATGGCTTCTTTTACTCGGCAACATGCATTAAAGTTTCATCCATGTCTTTTGATTGCTTGGTAGCCCATTTTTTTAAATCACAGAGTAATATTCAATTATACAAATATACCACTATTTGCTTAACCATTCACCTATTGAAGAACATCTTGATTGCTTATAGTTTCTGATAGTTAGGAATAAAGCCAATATAGACATTGACATGTAGGTTTCTACGTGGGTATACATTTTCAAATTAGTTGGATTGGTACCTTGAAATGTGATTGCTGGAATGTACAGTAACTTTACTTCATAAGAACTGAAAAACTGTCCCCAAAATGACCGTATCATTTTGTATTACAACCAGCAGTAGTAAGAGCTCCTACTGCTTTGGATTCTCGTCAGACTTTGGTATTTTGATTATTTTGGACATTAGCCATTTTAATACAATTATGTGCCACATAATGACATTTCAGTTAATGACAAACCAGAAATACCATGATGATCCCATAAGGTTATAATATCATATTTCTACTATGTTTAGATACATTTAGATACTTAAATACTTATCATTATGTTACCTTTGCCTACAGTATAGTAACATGCTGGCAAAGAGATATGTGCACTCCCATATTAATTACTGCATTTCTCACAATAGCCAAGACATGAAATTATCCTATGTGTCCATCACTGGATAAACAGTTAAAGAAAATGTGGCATATATGCACAATGGAGTATTATTTAGCTTTAAAAAATGGAAATCCTATCAATTGTAATAGCTTAGATAAACCTGGAGGGCATTACGTAAAGTGAAATTAGCCGGGTGTAAAAATCCAAATACTGCATGATTTCACCTATATATGGAATGTGAAAAAGTTGAATTCATAGAAATAGAGTAGAATGGTGGTTACCAAGTAGTTTGGAGTGGGTGATTGGGGAGATGGTCAGAGGACACAAAATTTTAGTTAGGCAGGAGCAGTAAGTTCAAGAGATCTATTGTACATCAAGGTGACTATGGTTAATAACATATTTTATACTTAAAAATTGATAAGGGAGTAGATTTTAAGTTTTCTCACCATACTTTCACAAAAATAAGTATGTAAGGTAATGTATATGTTAAATAGCTTAATTTAGCCATTCCCCATTATAGACATATATCAAAATATGTTGTACATCATAAATATATACAATTTTCACTTGTCACCTGAAAAAGAATGTGCTTATGATGACTAGAAAATAGTAATACATTTGGGGAGAGGGTCTTCATTTCAAGAAGACTTTTTAAATTTTATACTTTTCTGTCC
>NW_012150286.1:603259-604011 GCF_000956105.1 Propithecus coquereli
AATTAAATTAAATATGCAAATAACACATGCACACTTAAGATATACCAAAAGTCTCCATTAAGTAAAAAGCAATTCTTATCTTCTGTCCTTCTCTTCAAGTGATAATCAAACTTTTGATTTTGGGTGCTATCTTTCCAGCTAGTTTTTTAAATTTTTATCCATACAGAAAAACATGGTTTAATACTTTGCTTTTGCAAGTTTATTTTTGGTTGAGGATCAAATAATTTTAGACTATATTAATTTTTCTGAAACTTTTTAAAAAACTAAATGTATTTTTGTGGTAGATCCATGTTGATACATATAGATCTAGTTCATTCTTTAAGGCCACATAATGTTTTCATATTTGATGACTACATTATATTATTTAACTATTCACATTTGATATTTAAGTTTTTGCCCTGTATTTTTCACTACTTCAAAAATTGCAAAATTTACACCTTTTATTATACTATGACCCCCTACAGATGAGTATAATATTCAATAGGATAGACCAAGGAATGAAATTTTTGAGACCATTAATTTATTTCTATTTTCATTGGCCAGAATTCAGTTTCATGAATCACCAACTGCAATTGATTATGGGAGTATTACAGTTATTCTATATTCCTTGGTGGGGGGAATGAAATACAGTTATCACTAACTTTCCTTATTCCTCCAATAACCTCACTTGAAAACAAACATTTATTTATGTTGCAAATCTGCAGCATAGTGTTGGCAGATGCAATTGTGCATCATATTGAAAATTTATTGTA
>NW_012150286.1:606651-608504 GCF_000956105.1 Propithecus coquereli
GGTACAATAAAAGTATGATATTATAATGCTATGAAACCATTGTTGTTTAAATTGTCTGTAGTTGACTGAAATATAGCTACCTACAGCCTGACTGTATGCGTGTGTGTGTGTGTGTGTGTGTGTTTGTGTGTATTTAGGACCATAAGAAATTTTAGAATAATCTTAACAACATATTTATATTTACACTTAGAATCTTGAAACGAAATCTGATTTAGAGGCAACTGTGTCTATTTTACTCAAATGTTTATTTTTATATATTTTTGTGCTGTTATGGACTGATTTATGCCCCTCCAAAATGAATATGTTGAAGTCCTAATCCCTCGTACCTCAGAATGCAACTGTATTTGGAGATAGGGCCTTTAAAAAGGTAATTAAGTTAAAATTAGGCCATTAGGGTGGGCCCTAATCCAATCGGACTGGTGTCTTTATAAGAAGTGGAGATTAGGACACACAGAGAAAGAGACACCAGGGAAATACACACATGGAGAAAAAGCCATGTGAGCACAGCAAGAAGGCAGCCATCTGCAAGCTGAGGAGAGAGGCTTCAGGAGAAGCCAAATTGAATACCTTGATCTCAAACATCAGTCTCCAGAGATGTGAGAAAATAAATTTGTTACTTAAGTGATTCAGATTGTAGTATTTTGTTATGGTGGCCTAAGCAAATTAATACAAATATTGAGCATAGAAAAATTCAGAAATCTATATAAAACTTCATTTCCCAATTGCCGCTCAAATTGCTGACTTCAGAATATAGCAAAATGGGAGCTCTTTGCAATATTTTAATGTATAGACATTACATAAAATAAAAATAAGAAAACAAAATGTTTTCTCCAAAAATGAGCATGTTATAAAACTTATATGAAGAATATATTTGTCATTAAAGGCAAATTGATGATTCACGAAAAGTTATGTTACATTTAGTAACATATGCTTATTCAGATAACCTATAAGACTTTCCCCTAAATAAAATTAAACCATATCCTTTCTTATAATAATATTTGCTACCTGTCTCTTATTGCTATGGACTTTGGACAACAACAGGTAAAAATGAACATATTATTGATAAAATTTGCTGACATGGTCTTATAAAATTACTGGATGGTTTCAGTCCTCATTGATATTTATGGTTATCATCATCTTTTTTCATCATAATATTAATTTATGTATGCATTTATTTTTGACCAAACGCTTTTCACAGGCAGCAGGATAAACATGGAGAAAATAACCAGGAATAGAATATGACTACTTATTTCAAGAGAGCTCATAGTCAATTTGCATGTGAAAGACGAGTGAAGGAACAATAGCAAACAAGTGTCACAGGTGCTCAGTCATGTGCAGTATCTAGGACCTAAGTAGTTAGAGGTCAGTTCTGGAAGAATTGGGCAGTAAGCTATGACAAGTTTGACATGAAAGTTAGCTAGGACATCTAAAAATTCACTTCTGTATTTGGAACAAGACAACTTGAATCAAGAATGAATACTTAAATATAGCCCCAGAAATGGAACTAGCTATTAGTTGAATACTGACAATGGTTGGAACAGTGCAATTCAGATCTGGAAACCCTTTCTACAGACAAATCTGTTTCAGCAGATGTTGTTTTGAGGAGGATGGGATTTATTTCTTGATCAATGGTGAAAAACATGTACAGTTACCATAGAAAGAATCTCTAGGAAATATAAGGTGAAAAATAATGTTTTATAAATCGATGTAAAATTTTGCTTAGGCTTCCAAAATCTGAGTTTATAAACTCATAGCAATGTTGATATTGTAAACAAAGAAATAATAGAAAGTAGGAGCTAGAGTAAGATCAATATAATTTTTTTAAAATAAATGCATTTGGCTTTTCCCTTAGG
>NW_012150286.1:612769-616144 GCF_000956105.1 Propithecus coquereli
TTTAAGCTAAATTCTCATCTTTAGAAATAGTAAGCATAATTATTATATAATGTACTGATAATTAAAATATCTGAAGAATTTGCATGTCTATTTCTATTTCCTGTTAATTTGCATTTTGGGCTTCATTTGCCTTCTTTCAATTGCCTGGATGCGCTACTAGTTTAGTATTCCTTTAAACTAAGTTACTAGTGCAAATAATTGGGCTGCAACTATGTACTTCTCTACTTGAGGTTACATATTCTGAAGGATTTTCTCCCTTGTTTTGTTTAGCTACAGTACAATTTATGGATAGTTTCCTTGATGTGGATGTGGTATTGGTGGGTTGATTTCTGGTTCACACTAAAGATTGAAGACATAGAACTTTGTGTACCAGCCTTTTTGGGGAAAAGTTCTACCATTAGACTCTCCACCTCGGATGAGTGGTGGCTTTTGTTTCTGCCTTCATTCCCATGAGGCCCTGTAAACAAAGCTTGGGGTCTAGACATTTAACAAATGCTCTCATGGTAAATTCTTCTGGGTTACCTTTACCTCTCTCGGTCCCTGCTGCCATTTAGCTTTTGAACTTTTAATTCTTTAGTATCTGGTCATCACATTGCTTTCACTTTTTAAGATTGTTTAAATGTATGCTAGCAGGATTTGGGATCCCCGTGTCTATCTACCTGAGCTTGAACCTGTGTACTGTTCCGTGGGTGAAAATAAAACAGGGGGAGTTAGCACTTTCTCTGGTTTTAGCCTCTTCCTTGTACTATTGAAGTAAGTGATTAAAGGCTTGACTGTTCCTTCCCTTTTTGCTTGTTGCTTTAATTGACTACTTTGACACCTGGCAGCTCTGTATATTCTCTCCGATTTAGCTGGGTTTCTGACAAATTGGTGCGGTGAACAGAGTAGCATATTGAGCTCTGGAAGAGAGAAAGTCTGAAGACTCTACCTTTGGGAGATGTCAGCAGAGTTCCTCGGGCATTCTAGAAGGTTGCTAGTGAATCATTTGCGAGAGTCTGAGGGTCCCAGGGTGTACTTCACACACAGGCCTTGAGAAGTGCTAGCAGAGCTGTTGGGCACTTCACCAGCCCTGACAGTGGGTTTTGCAAAATGCTTGCTGAAGCCATGGCGCATTCTTGGAGGATGCTAGAGGATTGGTTTTATAAACTTCCCGTTTCTGAGGGAGAGCACTGGTCTTTCTCATTAGTCCCTGACTTTCCAGCTGAGCATCTGGTGTCTGGTGAATCCAATTATAGATCTAGCAAAAGCCAGCGAAGCAATTTCCTAGCCATTGCTTAGAGCTCTCTGCCAACGTGACCAGAGAGAGTCAGGGAGCCCTTGTATGCTGAGTAGCACTAAACAGGTCGCTGTGGCTGATAAATACCCTGTGGTGCAACAAGATATTGAAATTTCATAAGAGAAAAGAGTGTAGAGCCCTTTGGTATACTTTGCCCAGCACCAGTACTTCTTACATTCAATCAGGCTATCTTCCCCCTTCCTTCAAATTTATACCACTTTTTTACAGTTATTGACATCTTTGAAGAGATTTTAGCAATTTAGTTAGGTCCCCTCCAGAAGCCCTGCTCTGCTCTTGTCAGCCTGTCCCACACTGTCCTATGGGGGTCCTGGCCAAGAAACAGCTTTGTACCCCCAGCAGGCTGCTCCATCCAGCTCCCCACTCCCTCCTCCTGCCCCAGAAAACTTATGGCCAAATCCTACCAGGTGGCCCTTGAAACTGACACAGGTTCTCTTCCCTTGCTGGGGGTAGGGAAGAAACAGAATCCCTTTGCCAAAGTTAAATTCAATGGAGAGAGAAAAGAAAATTTTACTTCTTGGGCCTTTTAGATATAAGTGCACAAGTGACTGTACTTCTTGCAATCTGGCACCAAGACGAGGGGAAAAAATAATGCTCTCTGTTATTGGGTCTGAGGCCACTACCACAACGACTCCTGCCCAAGACTGATTATGAGTGGGTCCCTTTAGTCACTACAAACTTCTGTTGGTAAAGCCCCTACTAATGAATGTATTATGGGTATTGATGCACCATCTATGTATACTGCTGCTAACCTTTGTCCTCAAGCCCCAGTGGTAATTGCTACAGTTAAAACCGTTACAGAGGGCACGAGGAAGACTGGGAACCTACCTGACTCACGGGCTATAGTTAATAGCCTAGTTGTTTGCTGGAGCCACTGGCAAGCCTCAGACTGACATATAAAATAACCATCCCTCATCTCCCTGGAGACAAGACATTTGGATAAAAATAAATTTTGCTCCTTATAAGTCTTTTTTTACCCATGCAGATGCTTATCAGAGCCACCCCTACACTGACAGGGGGAAACAACCAGTGAGCAGACTGTGCTTGTCAACTGGGATGGAGACCAAAGTGTCTTCCTCCCCAGAGCAAACAGATGTGTGACCGATTGCCTCCTGGATACACAAGAGGACCGTCCATGGAAATTCAGACACCATTCTAGATTGGGCCTGCACGTCAGGACTGACATTGTCATCACAGGTTGCTGAAACACATGGAAAAGTTGTCTTTGCTGCCAGACCATAGCCAAGGCTAAACACACCACCCAGGGACAGATTCCACAAGTCAAAGGCTGGGACATTCTGGGCAGGTAGATCATGTCAAGCCTCTTATCCCATTCAGAGGGTTTCACTGGATCGTGACTGCAGTTGACACTTTCTCTATGTTTGGTTTTGCTATCCCCATGCATTCTACTGGCTCAGGCCACACTATCTGTGCACTACAAGACCACATTTGTTCCCTCTCAGGGTTTCCTGAGTGCAACGCATCTGAAAACAGGCCAGATTTGTGGCCTAAGATACACACCAGTGGGCTCAGACATGAGATATACCATGGACTCTCCATGCTCCCTATCACTCCCGATCCACAAAGATTATCAAATGCTTTGATGGACAATTAAGGTATAGGCTTACATGGCTGATAGGAGGGAACAAGATAACCCAAATCGGAACTGCACATCGTAGATAAGCCATCTAGGGTCTCAAAACAGCCATTTCTCAAAAAGGTACTTCTCATGTTCAATCAGGCTGTCTGCCCCCTTCCTTCAAAATTATATCCTTTTTTTTTTTTTACCGTTACTGACATCTCAGTCTCACGGGGGATTTCTGTAAGGGCTTTGCATTCCCCTTAATTCTTTCCTAAAGACTCAAATCAATGAGAGATCAAAATGGCTATTAAACAAGATATTGGAGTTTATGTAAACATATTTTGAAATCTTTTAAAAATTCAGAATTTTGTGCTAACCCATTCTTAAACACAATCTGTCTTTATGATTAAATTGGATATTTTTCCTTAAAAATGATTTTGCCTCTCTTGTACACCCTTCTTGATGAAAGGTCTGGATGAGAACAGGGAATGATTTTTTT
>NW_012150286.1:616194-617334 GCF_000956105.1 Propithecus coquereli
CCAGTGACTATTATGCCACCAATGACATACTTTCTTGAACATCCTGTTAATATATACAAAATAATTATTGACATCTGGCAACAGCAAAAGTTTGTTAGCCCTTGATTATCATTTTCTCTTTCCTATAAAATTTAGGATGTGCTCATCAAGCTTGGCAACAAGCCTACGATTGTGATTGCCATAAACCTCTGTTTGAAAATCAGCATATTTAAAACATTTCTCTTCTAAAACGTGAAAGTTTATTTGAGTATTTTCTATTTTCCCATAGAGATCTTGAAATCTTTTGCTATTTCTCAGGTACTTGATAGTTTTTGCACCAATGTGGTTGGTATTTGTCGTGCACACTCTTGAGTCCTTTCCATAGGCTACGGGGTCCCTCCTACCAGTTCTGTGTCCTTATTTTCAGCTTCTGCATACTTTCCAGCTAACAGGTCTCACACCTGTTACGTGCAGGAGGACACTTGAATGATGGAGCTTCCTTATCAGTGTGGAGAGCCTGAATTCCTTGGTTTTATGTTAACCACCACCATCCCAAGGGCAGCCAATGGCTAATCACTGAGTAGGAAGGGAGTATTAAAGACTACCTTCTTTACCTGGAAGTGGGAAACTCCGATATAGATAATGTACCAGAGCTCTCTGGCTGAAATGATACACTTCACCTAAAATCATTCCCTTGTTTGGCTTCTTTCCCTTCTCTGATCTTCTTCCTCCATTCCCGTACTCCTTTTTCTTTGGAATACTTGTATCTGAGCCTCTGGCTCATAGTCTGTTTCTGGGCAAACATGACCTATCAGAGTATTATTTATTATCTAACTATACTTTTCATCCTTTCTTACTGGTATATGTAAGTCAAAATTGAATTACTTTCTATATATATGATCATCTTATCCACAAACAATTATCTTTTTATTCAGCTGTTTAAATCTTAAAATATATTTATTTTTCTCATATTATTGCACTGGGTGTCCTGTTGTTCTCAATTTTAAAGAAAAAGCTTTTAATATTCCTCTATTGTATTTGCTTATGTTTCTTGTACATATCCTGCATCAGCTTAAATATTTCATGTTTATTCCACTTGTTCAAAGAATTATTTAAATTATGAATAGGTGTTGAATTATATTCAGACATTTATCTGCATAA
>NW_012150286.1:627185-640330 GCF_000956105.1 Propithecus coquereli
ATCACTGTGATAGGTAGCCCAAAGATAGCTTCTAATTACCCCTGATTGTCCATGCCCTGTGTAATTCCCCCTCCTCGAGTGTGGGCTGGACCGGGCAATTTGTATCAACAAAGAACACAGCAAAAGTGATGGGATGCTATTTCTGAGATTAGGTTAACAAAGGCTTCCTTCTCGCTCTGTTGCTTGATGGTTCTGTTGGAAAGTCAGCTGCCATGTTGCAGCATGTGCCATATTTGGCAAAGAATTGAGAAAGTTCATCAATGACCAGTCACTGAAAAACCAAGCGTCTCAGTTCAACAGACCCCGAGAATTTTAATCCTACCAAAAATTACATGAGTGAACCTAGGGTACCATCTCCAAGTTAAGCTTCAGATGAACCTCGTGGGAGAGGCACTCAACAAAACTACACCCAGTTTCATGATCCTTAGAAACTGTAAGATAGTAAATACTATCTGTTTGAAATTGTGAAGTCTTGGGATAATTTGTTATACAATAACAGATAAAAAATCAAACATAAAAGGAGAATACAAGCAAAAAAATTGCAGGAAATTTCACAAACGGAGACAGATGCAATAGTGTTAAATATAGTGAATAAGAGTAACTGTATACAAAAGATACTGCATCATAATTATGGGAGAATGTGTTTTATATTAGAGAACTAACATTATTTTCCATAAAAGCCAATTTAAAAAGGAAAAAAATGATTGCCTCAACTTATTCTGAAGTATCTAATAAAATTCAACTTCTACATAAAAATTGCAAACTGCTAATAAAAATTATTGCATTAACAGGGGCATTCACAAAAATCTTACAGCAAGCATTATATCAAATAGTAAAATTTAAAGTATTTACTATATTTTAACATCAGAAACAAGTATATCTATTTTCTAGTTAGCATTTTACTTCAGACTTTAGCCAGCAAAGAAATTAAAGATAATAAAATTATTAAGGAATTGAGAGGGATAAATAAATTATTTTCTAATTATAAAATATTATTTTATTCAATTACATTAAAGTTTAAAAATATGTTTGTAAAAAAAACGATAGTGTGAGTGATAATGCTTGATGTCACAAAGAGTACATACAACACATAACTAGTAAAATGTATGACTAATATATAGATTAGGAATACAATTCAATAACAAAACAAAAAAGATGGAAAATTGAGCAAAAAAAAATACATAAGAAGGCACTTTGCAAAGGAGAACATACAAATCACACAAAAACATGTGCATTACCACTTACCTCACTGGCAACCAGGGAAATATAAATTAAACTCACAATAATATGTAATTTCAGACCCACCAGACTTACTAAAATTAAAAGCCAAACAATATTTTGTCTGATTGTGGAAGATGTAACATCATGGGAACTCCAAACTGCGATTGCATAAACCAGCACAATTTTAGAAAATAAATTGGTAGTACTACTAAACTTGACAAAACAAGACTTAACAGTTCATTGTCACAACATCAGGAGACATATACAAGAATATTCCTCAGAGCATTGACAACAAAGGACAGGAATCAATCTACATGATTCCTAACAATAATATGGATAAAATCTTTATATGCACATATGGAATGGTCCAGTCTTAATCAAAAGGAATACCGCTAGATGCATCCACTTGGATGAATATCCTAATTGTGATATTGATTGAAAGAGTGAGATCACAGATGAATCCTTTTGAAAAGTTCATTTACATAAATTTCCAAATCAGGAGAAAGTAAGCAACGCATACTTACGGGCGTAGGTTTGGTAAACATTACTAGTAAAAGTAAGAGTATAACACAAATGTCAAGAGAGTGGTCACTTCAGGGTTAAGAAAAAGCTATGTAGCTGTTGAGAGACACAGTGGAGCTCCTAAACGACTAGAAATATATTATTTCTTAGTCTATGTGTGGAAACATATATATTTTTTATTATTTTTAAACTCTGGTCATATATTTTAGTATGTAGGTTTTACAATAAAAACTTTTAAAAACTTTTAAATGAGGTTTTAAATCTATGCAGTCTTGCAAATATTTACCTCATTTTTTTCAAACATTATTTATTGTTAGACTCTAAAAAAGCATTTTCTAGCAAAAGCATCAACCTCCTAATCACTGTTTTGAAAGGAGTACCATCTCCACCATTGCTTAAAAAAGAATCCCAAACCTGAGATTTATTGAAAGCATTCTTCACCCTATGAGATATGTCACATAGTATCTTTGAAATTATTTTTGAATTTTTTTGTGAACTCATTACTTCAAAGCTGATGATTCTCAATTCTTTATGGGATCAAGAGGGATCTATATTTATGCTTTGTTGAAAAGGAGAGTAGTGGAAGTCACATTATGTTAATATCATAAATGCAAGAAATACAGAATCAGAGAGAAAAGGAAGATGTAATTTCTTTGGTTTTTCATCTTATCCCTCTGAAAGCCATAACAAAATGCTCTGCTGTCAACTAAATTGTGTGTGTGTGTGTGTGTGTGTGTATGTGTTTGCATGTGTATAATAAGAAACTGTTGCATTTTTAAACTGAGGTCTACTTACTGCTGTAACGCAATTAAAATGCTAACTCAGGAATTATGAAAACAATAATTTTAATTATTCAGAAAAATGTTACAAACATTTATTTGACCAAAACCCTTTCACCCAAATTATTATAAATAGGGTCTGTGTAAAAACCAATGCACAAGAAATTTTAAATGAGTTGATTTAAATCAATTTATTCCAAAATGATAATGCAATAACGATGTCTAAAATTATTTCTCTCCTTTTTTTCAGCTGGAAAACATTATCTTGAGTTAAGCCTTCAAATATCTATAACGACTATTTTACTTAATATTGTTCTTTATCTGGATGGCATTTCTTCAAATGTTTGCATAAGTTTCATGTACAGTCATAGGTGAATTATGAAAGAAGCAGCTATACAAATATGCTGCTGAGTGATACATAATAGATTAGTGGGCAATTGTTTATTGTTTTTACAAAGATATTTGAGATGTATTTAAATTTCATTATAATGCTTTATAAGAGTTTAAATAAAAACATACTGTTATAAAAAAAACAAAAGTATACCCACATTAAGGTTTAGATGAGAAGTGTTTGCATCTCTTCTGAGAATTTAACATATATGGTAAATTTTATTAGACTGACTTTTTCAATGGTTGTCAAATTCATAGAAATGTGACCAATTAGATTTAAAGATGCACTACAAATAGGATCTTATCTTTCTTGTTCCCTCACTTATGGTATTTTACTTATAAGTGTTCTTTCCATTCATTTATGTATTTATTCATTTATTCAATACATATACAATGAGCACCTATCAAAGGCCAGGTATGTTATGTGTTGTTTTGCTTACTATGTGTTAGAATAAATTCTGACATTGAATACGACAGAAGAGAATAGACCTAAATTATAAAGAAGATACTATATGTAAGTGAAAATATTTATAAAAGTCTAAGGCAAAAAATTGAGAAAGAGAGTGAACTCAGATACATCATGTCAAATATTTTCAATTATAAGAAATAGAAATAAAATAAGGGGAGAAACAAATCACATTTCAATAAGAACAGAATAAATATCTATAGGGCCTCACAAATCTCTTCACAAATAAATGAGAAATCTGTGAAGCAACGTCTACAAAGTGTGTTAGGTGGAATTTTTTTTTGTTTGAAAATATTATGACCTGTCAAGTTGTCATTCATAAATAAGGCTAGAAAATTTTTCTTAGCTATTCAAGGTTTTTGGAAAAACACAATTCAAATGACTCTTCCAAAAATGAAAATATAATACCTTGAATATTTTTCAATCCACTTGAGTGAACAATCAAAATCAGGAACTGAAAAATATGAAAGAAGTCATTGTTTGAAATGTAATTAAAACTAAAAGTAATTTTATAAAAATGTTATTCACCATGTGAATCGCCATGTAAATGTCAATAATTATCATTAATTGAATTAATATGAATGAAAAATCCAAATTTTAAGAATAAAGGTACAGAAGCAAAGTGTATGTTGCCTTTGTCAAGAAACTTAAACTATACCTGTCTCAGACAGGTAGAAGAAAGCATTATACACTTTTCCTAGCTGTTCTTCCTCTTCCCAACATGTAAGTGTGGCAATATGCCCTAGAAATCTTGCTTAAATTCACTACTTCGTAATTATCCAGGATATTCTAGACATTCTCTATTTCATTAACGAATACACATATTACTCCCATCCTCTCCTCACCTGAGGACATAGATTACTAAAGACAAAAACTAATCATTTTTTCTATGATGTATTTTAGTTTGGTGAGAGGAGATAATATTATTAAACTATAAACAACTGATCATCAGTAGGTCTTGGCTATTTTGAAGCATGAGGTTCCCACAGGTGATGCCCATTTATGAGGTTTCAGGAGAGTACCTAACCACCAGGAAATGAGCATAGTTCAGGTTAGCATACTTCAGGCAAGTGTATTATAAGTTTTGTCACAGACCTTTTTACCTCTTTGAATGGAGAGTGGAAATTTAGATAATTTAGCGATTCTGTTTAGTGTGTAAAAATCTCAAGAGATTAGGAGTGTACACGTGGCTATGCTTCTTCTAATCATTTTGTTTGTCATAATTTTAGAGTCTGAGATAGTAACTTCATTGTTCATTTTTATCATTCATACAGAAAGTAATGGCGTAAGTCAATCTGATGATATCCTTTCTTTTTCTTATAGACAACCTAAAAGGCACCGCCTCCAGGGGACCAACTTTTACCACTAACTGTCCATCTTGAGGACTTGGAAACCTATCCATTGACATAAAAATTTTCCTTCAGAGTTGGGAAATTTACATTATTAGTATTTAGGAATTAGAAGACTTAAGAAAATAAAATTCCTGGTTTTCTTATGTAACTTCTAGAGCATTTCTGGTTTATTAGTCAAATGGATCTCTGGACCAACATGATTTGATGCAGCTCATGAAAAAGTTATGTGGGAAAATACATACATCAAGATCACCAGGCCCGAAACAAATAAATGCAAGCAAGAAAACTGGAGAAAGCCAATTCAATCATGATCAATTTTCCATTCTTACCTGGACAGTAGGTATATTTAAAATACATGAAAATGTCTTCATAATTATGTCACAATAAAACCAAAAGCATTTTCTGATAAAGTCACTAGATGAAGTGTTTTGCTCTAAGATAGAGCTCCAAAATATTCTAGTTTATATTAGTACTGTTGCTTTACACACCACTGTTCCCATTAAGCTACTGGCATTTTAGAATCATTGATTAAACACCCATGGTGCATTAAACAATCATGAGATACACAACTCTGATATAGATATATTTAATTGCTTTTGGCAAGCCTTAGTTAAAAACAAATATACATTTTAAAAGATGACAAAAAGTTAATGAACATATTCTAAAATCAGAATAAATAGAAAGTAACGGATACTGAAAACTCAACAAAAACAAAGAAGAAAAGTAAAATCTCTCATCCTGCTGGAATCTTTGTCACTGCCTGTCAAAAACGAAAGTGTGAAAGCTTCGATGGGTCCAGTTAGTGCAATGCATGGATCAAAGTGTCAGACTGATAGGATCAAAGGGAACAAAATAAAGCGGTAATGTTGTGCACCAGATTTGAAACCGTGGCAATGATGAGAGGTTCTCGCAGGACGGAACGGGGAAGCTTTGATTAGCGCACCTTGTTTGTACTGTGAAGGCATCAAAGTGGCAAATGCGCCTGGATCAAATGGGGCAGAATGCAATGGGTAATGGAGCACTCAGAGCTCACTAGAATGTAAGCAGAGATGCTGATGATGTGGTGGAGGCCAATGCACACATCCCCATCTGGCAGCTGGGAAGAAAAAGAGAATAGAAAGGGGAAAAAAAGCAATAATTTCAATCACTTGAAAGCTAGCTGATTACACCACCACCAAAGGATAAAATAGTGTTTGCAATTATTGCATGTAATGGGAAAACTAAATCACTTTTTAAAACTAGGGAATATTACTAGTTCTTTCCTGTTTATTGTGCTTCATATAGTCAATATTTATTCTAAATAGTTCTACCAGGTTTGTTAATTCAAAAAGTAGATTACCTTTGAACTTGAACATATGTAAATATATGCACGCATGTGTGTGTGTGTGTGTGTGTGTGTGTATGTTTTAGGATTATTTTGTGTGTATTATATCTCTGGAGTCCATTACTTAAGTAGAATTCATTTTACAGTTAATTTCCAGTTACTGTGTTTGAAGGAACGTTTCATTCCCTGGGAATCAATTCCATTTGAAGGTTAAGTCTTAAGGCATCTGTTTAACCCATTGGATTCAATGCTTTTTCCTTCATTCAGGAGTTATTCTGCTTGTAAGTAACAAATCGGTATATAATTTGAATACTGAAACATCTAAATAAAATATTTCCTAACTTGGCATAATGATAATGTTGTACTTAAAAATATACTATAGTGTTTAACTGTATTAACATTAAAATAAAATTAAATATCATGGGTATCATTGGTATGATTAAATTAATAGCTACAGAATGCAACTTCTATATCCAAGGATATGTGCTGGTTCCTTTATATTCCTTATTTTCTCTCATTTTTACAACAGCCCTCTAAGTGGGTACTGGCACAATAGGAAAAGATTGTCTGGTGACTTGGAGGAAAAAAATGGCTTTTGCACATGGAAGGAAAATAGTAATTATAACCAAGAGGGCAGAGTTGTATTGCTTACTTACAGTTTTTCTTCTGTTCCTGACTTTTGCTATGGCTGCTCTTCCATTGAAGGAGGAAATTCTGCTGTTCATTGAGTTTGGGTTTGGCCCTGTGACTTGCTTTAGCCAATAGAATATTAGCAGACATTATCAGAGTAGAGACATTAAATGTGTGCATATTGTCCGGCTTTCACTCTTGTCTTTTTGCCATCCACTTTGAGAAGAAAATGGTCCAGGTAGCCACTACTCCAAGAGAATGAGCAGATCAGTGGAGCAGATGGGAATCTAATGTAGAGCCTTTAGCCAAGCCCAGAGGATCTAACTGAGCCCAGCCGAGCCTTGACCTAGCCAGTGAATAAAGAGCAGCACAAATTTGGCATTAATCATCACGTAGCATTCTTTCGTCAATAGCTCTCTAAAACAGCATGATGCTTACCTGCAGGTACACAGAGAGGTCTTGACAAAATATGCATAGTTCTTTAATTGAATGCATTTATCCTTTGAAGCAGAGAATGTAGCTGTGACCCAGGTACTATTATTTCCTTCATTATTAGTCTACTGTCTTATTTTCCCCCAAAGGGCTTTGCATGGTTTACTAACTTGCCAAATCTCTGTAGAGTGTATTTAGTAATTTGTTCTCACAACAGCAACAGGGGGTAGGGAAATCTACTGCCTTTACCTCCTGAGCATTGATACTCACGGGGTGATGTTGATTATACATCTGTTCTTTCAGGTCTGTGAGAAATCTGCCTTTTTTTAATCTTATATTTGGTTTTTCCACTATTATTTCACATCACTTCTTGAAGGCTAGTTTGCATTTTATAACAAAATCGCAAAATAATTGACTCTCAAAAATCACTTATTTTTTCACTATATTTCTAATCATTGAATGTATAGGGTCCACATATGGGAATAAGCTTATTTTCTAAATATGTTGTTACAGTTAGTTTAGCTAAAACTACTGAAATAAATGTCATAATATAGCACAGAAAGTTGATAGTTACATGTTATTAGATATGAATAATTTTAATAGCAGTCTTAGACATGCATTTTTTAAACTGCCAGAAATATGTAAAACTGAACAATATACACCCTAGTGCAGCAGTCCTCAACATTTTTGGCACCAGGGATTGGTTTTGTGGAAGACAATTTTTCCACAGACATGCCGTAGGAGGGTGTTTGTGAGGGAGGTGGAGCTCAGGCAGTGATGAGTGTCCCTATTTTCCAGGCCCGGGGGTTCGGGACCACAGCCTAGTGAATTTCTACACCCATTCTTTCTTTCATTTATTCATTACCCTCATCAATTTCTTAGTAAGTGCCTATAATGAGATGCACAGTTGTGTAATGAAAAGAGCATCTATGCCAGGGGTGGGGAACCTTTTCATGTTGGAAGGTCACATTAATTTAGCTGTAATCAAATAAGCCCACATTCAAGAAACTTCAATTAGACATACTTAAAAATGTACATTATTTTGTAAAAATCTAACACTTCGTACTTCATAATTTCAAAAAATGAAAACGATTTGTTAATTTTAAAGTTAACTCACCTTTTAATGACTTTGTTGTGTCTGCTTTTTGTTGAAAAGCATTTGAATATTTGGTTGCAGTGTGGAGGTCCACGGTTTCAGTTTATCCTCTAGATGGGTATCCATCCTTTGTGATCTTAAAGGTATCTTGATTTGGATCAGGTAGGAGAATGTAGATTCTCAGAAATAAGTGGTTGAAAAGCAAGAAAGCATTTTTCAGGCATGTTGCCAAAGGCATGGGTATTCTACTACATTTTTCCACATTTCAATTAGATCTTTCTTAGAATCAAACAATAACTTTAAAATGTCATCTACTGGGAACTCAATCAATTCCATCTGTAGTTTTTTAAGGGCCTTGGTGATATTAACTAGGTGAGGCTGAAATGCTAACTTGAGTGTGATGCCATGATTCTCAAAGTCAGTGAGCCTTTCATTGTATTCTCCAATTAATAGGTCTATAACAGCTGTATATTCCTCAAATGATTCGCGTATATCATCCTGCTCATCAATGTCCTTTGCTAACTGGAGAAAATGTTCATCTGAAATTTTCTTTTGCAGTAGAAGTGTCTTAAAAAACAAAAGTTTTTTTCTAAATGCTTCAATTTTGTGACACACATCATACATAGACTTAGTTTTACCTTGCAAAGGAATATTCAAGTCATTTTGATTTGACATGATAGCACACAGAAATGCTGCATTCCTATTGAAATATTCTTTCAATAATTCACATTGCTGATTCTGTTCTTCATGAAATTTAACTATCTGTTCTCACAGAGATAAAATTTTGGCTGACACCTGTCTCTGCAATAGCCAACACACTTTAGAATGATATGACAAATTCACATTGAATACCTCATCTTTCAACTTTAGCATGTTATAAAACTGACAATGCCCTCTTGAATTTGCACAAAAATAGTTAACAATACTTATAACTTGTTGCAAAGTGTCACTTAAAATATTTAATAGTAGCTTTAGCACAGTGATGTTGCTGATGCAAGATACAATGAAAAGAAATGATAGCATCTGGATCTTTTAATACATTTTTTTATCTGTCCAATAAAGCTTTCATGTTTTCCTGTCATGGAAGGTGCACCATCTGTACATACACTCACTAAATTTACCCAGTTCAGTCCAACTCCACTACATTTATCTTGAAGTTGTGGGAGATATCTATTCCCGTGTTCTGTTCACAGGAGTGCCCAAAGCAAGTAAGTCTTTGTAGCAAAGAAACTCTTCTGTCATGACCCAAATGAAGTATAAAAGCTGTGCCAAGTCAGTAGTATCGGTTGATTCATCCAAAGTGAATGAATAATATATATTTTCCTTTTGAAGTATTGCATGAAGTTGTTCTATTAAGTTGAAGGGTAAGTCATGCTGCTGATCAGCTATGGTTCTCCTTGAAAGAGGTAGTTGTTTGTACTTTGAAACATTACCGGGGTCTAAGCATCCTACAGCTTCGACAATGCATTCTTTCACAATTTCTACATCACTAAATGGCTTCCTTTTTTTCCCATGTATATAAGCTACTTTATAAGTTGCCTCAGTGGCATTATTTCCAGGTCTTATTGCTGCTTGAAAGAATTGTCTTTTCTTTTGCTTTTCATCTTTTAGTTTCTGCAATACAACCTTTCATGCCTCTCCCTCTAATTTAAAATATTTGTGCTCCTTATGAGTGTTACAATGCTGATTAGCATTAGATTTCTTTGATGTTGACACTGCAGTATCACAAAGCAAGCAAATCATTTATCATTAGCAGAAACAAGATAATATTGCAATTACCAATCCTCATTAAAAAGTCTATTTCTTTCCTTTAGCTTTCTCTTGGATTTTCTTTGACATGATGGGCTGTTAAGCAGACAAAATTAAAAAATACGGTCAAGCTGTGCAACTATTCACAAATTCCACTCCAAACAGAAACACAGTGCAGCACTGTCAAAAGCTGATAACAGACTGGCATACTGTACCTCCATATAAAATCCCCCCAGCCTGCCTCACGCAGTAGTGGCACCAGACAGGTGGCGGAAGTTAGAACTAAATCATGAGTGTGGCAGCCATTAATTTAACCCTTATGGCTCACAAATGTTCTAATTGTACTAGTCAATCTGGGAGGATTACTTTGTCGAAATTTTGTCGATTATTTTATTCTTTGGTATTTTAAAAGTAAAATAAAAATATAAAAGATAAACAAAAATATATTAGTAAACAATAAAAGGATTTGTTCTGTAGAATTTGGATTCGGTCGAAAGGCCACACTTAAGGACCTAGAAGGCCACATGTGGCTTGAAGGTTGCAGGTTCCCCACCCCTGATCTATACAAAGTCAGCCGTATGCTTTCAATTTGAATCTCAGTTTCATCATCTGTACACATGGAAAAATACGAGAGCTCACCTTTAGCTTCAGAGCCGAGATGAGTTATATCAAAGGATTTAGCAAAGGCATGTGGTAGGCATGTGGTGGGTATTTAGTAACTCTTAATCATTATTATTTGTCTAGGCAAAGCCCCATTATTATCTCTGGCCTACTGCACTTGCTTTTAGATTCATACTATGTGTAGAAAATAGCTCAATGTTGGTAGCCTAGATTCCTATGGTAATGTAGTTAGAGTCATAGGCTCTAACTGATTTAACTAGTTATATGAACCACATGAAAGGAACTACTATTCAATTTAGAAAAAACAGCATTTGTCACTGAAGCCATTAACATGCTTAGATATTTGAGGGTAACTTGTCTCAGACTATTCAGATAAGTGTCCAGATTTACAAGTTTCATTTTTGGAGACTGTGGGCATTCATACCATAGCCTGAGAGCAAGACTCACATAACTCCAGATGAAATAGGAAATAATGAATCTTGCCCTATACATTCAGTTGGCTGTCCCTGATGGTGCCTCAGTTCAACAAATACTTACACCATTAGAAAATATACTTCATGTATTATCTACAGCCTTGTTACTTAAATTTTAGGACTTAGAGGCCTGAAATTAGCTTTTCCTTCATTTATGTGTGCTTACAAATATAAACCAGGAAGCCATGACACTAAAAGGAAGAAATTAAATCTAGTCTTCATCTGTTTTGAAATTTACAATGAAAATATTTTAGAGAGCACAGACCTTTCTTATTAGTCTTTTAAAACTGAGCAGTAACTATATCATTAAATTATTTTCATTATATTACTTTAAATATCAGTCCAGCATTTTATGCCTATGAAGGTTCAATCACTTGGCCAAGACAATCATTTTATTTTATGTCTGCTGTAGCTTTTAAGTGTGGAAAGGTTCTGGTATTATTTGTATAAAGGCAGTTTGTTGGAATGAATATCAAACTGTTGCTTTTACAGGATCAATTTTCTTTATAATTGCTACTGGTATTTGACAGTCATCTCCGAAACTACTCCTAGAAAATTCTCTGATGGATTGGTATGCAGAATAATCAAAAGAGTTACTGGAGATAATGACATTTCTTTACAGGGAATTGCATGAGGAGGATTTCCCTGTTAGCAAGATGACTACTAAGCAGGGTTAGAAAGTGTAAAAAGGGTTTTCCTTCTTTTTCAGCCTAAGGCAAAGCTACAAGTTCAAATGGGCTTTGTCCCTTGCAAGATGTTTGCTTTCTTCAGCAATTCTTAGCTTAATGGGCATAACAAGAAGAACCGGATTCTACTGCACAAAACAGCAGGTCAGCATTTGCTCACGCTTTCACTGCTCTTGAAAAAAAAAAATCAGATTTTCCTTGCATACAACAGTCAAAATATTTTCTTTTACCAAGCATGATACTTGGTGTTTGACAAGGCTGATGACAAGTAACAGGATTAGAATTTTCTTCTCTTTTGCATGCACTGGCCCTCAATTCCCTTTCGCACATCCACGTGAGTGCAATGTGACAGTATAAATAAATCCATGTTCTTTTTACTACACCGTGTGAACTTAAGCGACTCCTGGCTTTATCTCTTTCTCACATTATTAGTATTTTTTTTTTGGCATTTCTTTTGGTTTCTTTGATCAAATTTGATGAATAAATATGTCAAGAAAATACAAGAATTACACAAACGGCAAACACCAAAAATTCACCAAGTCACATGTTGATTAGCATTCTTTCTGATCACTTCCAAATGCAAGTCTGTTCCCTTCTTCTCTTCTTTTTTGTACTTATTGGTGATCTATTGCCTGGGCTATCTTCAAATCCCTGCTGTTTTGTCCCTCTTCTCATCTTCCAGCAGCTGAATCAGGGTTTATGATGGTAAAATCGATGTTGACTTTAGTGGAGGGAAAACAACAACCAGATGCTGTTGCTCAACGTTATTGCCAGTTTTGGTCCAATTCCTTTTTTTTTTCCCCCTGCACACAAACACACACACATATTTACACAAGACCCCAGCTACTTCTCTAGAACAGTATAATCTACGGAAATGTAATACAAGACAGAAATGCAAGCCACATATCTAATTTTTAAATTGTTAGTAGCCCCATTAAAAATAATTTAAAAAGATAAAACAATTTTAAAAGAGATTTAAACCAAGAGGTTCAAAATATAATCATTTCAACATATCAATAAACAGATATTGATGTGATATTCTACATTATTTTTTTTCATGCTGAGTCTTCAAAATCTGATATATATTTTACACTTTAATTATTGCTGGGGCATGTTTATAGGAAGGGCACAATTGACAGGACTGACCTCACTAGAAAATGTCTGGTGACCAGACACACTTGACCCTGCCCATTCTCTAAGTATAGTTGTCCAGCACATCCAAAAATTCTACAAACTACCTTCTGCCTAGCCAATAAATCATTTCTCCTTTAGTTTTTTGGTTTTATTTATAGGTGCTTTGGCATCAGCAGCCCTGATTGGTATGAACTCGTATATTTTTCATGGGCTCCTTTTCCTCTGCATACATTTAAACCATCCTTAATAAGCAAAACCATTATTGGTTTG
>NW_012150286.1:643545-645939 GCF_000956105.1 Propithecus coquereli
TATATGACTGGGTCCTTCCAAATGACCTATCGTTAAGTGGAGGGATTTTTTTTCTTCTGCTTGACCTAGTCTGCTGTTGTTCCCTGCATACATACATACACACACATCATGGAATACTACTCAGCCATAAAAAAGAATGAACTCGTGTCTTTAGCAGCAACATGGATAGAACTGAAAGCCATTAACTTAAGTGAAATAACTCAGAAACAGAAAGTCAAGCACTACATGTTCTTAATTATAAATGGGAGATAAATAATGTGTACTCATGGACATAGAGAATGGAATAATAGACACTGGAGATTTGGAAGGGTGATAAGACTGAAGGGTGGGAGAGGACGAGGAATGAAAAATTACATAATGGGCTCAGTTAACACTATTTGGGCAATGGTTACACCGTAAGCCCAGACTTCACAACTAAGCACATCATCCATGTAACCAAACTACACTTGTTCCCTCTAAATCTATAAAAAGAAAAAGAAAATTAAACAAATATCTTTTCCTGGTCACAGGGAATGAAACTAGAAATCAATGATAAGAAGAACTTTCAAAACTGTGAAAATATGTGGAAATTACACAACATCCTCCTCAATGATGAATGAGTTAAAGAAGACATCAAAAAAGAAATTTAAAAAATTTTTTGAAACAAATGAAGATAAAAACATAGTATTAAAAAAAAAAACTTCTGGAATACGGTAAGAGCATTAGTAAGAGGAAAATATACAGCAAAAAACACCTAAATCAAATAAATAGAAAGGTTTCAAACAAACAACCTAATGATGAATTTCAAGGAACTAGAAGAAAAATAAGTAAAACTCAAAATTAGATGAAAGAAATAATAAAGATAAAAATAGAAATAAATGAAATCGAGACTTAGAAAACAACACAAAAGTTCAGCAAAACAAAAAGTTGTTTTTTGAAAAGATAAACAAAATCAACAAACCATTAGCTATATTAAGCAAGATAAAAAGAGAAAAGACCCAAATAAATAAAATTAGAAATGAAAAAGGAGACATTACACATAATGCCAGGATCATTAAAGACTGTTTGAACAGCTATACACCAACACATTTGAAATGCTAGAAGAAATGGATAAATTTCTGGATACACACAACTTATCAAGATGGAACCAAGAAGAATTAGAAAACCCAAACATACCAATTATGAGTAACAAGATTGAATCAGTAATAAAAAGTTTCCTCAAAACAACCAAAAATTCAGGATCTGATGCCTTCATTGCTTAATTCTTCCAAAATTTAAAGAAGAATTCATATCAATTCTTCTTTAACTCTTCCTGAATTTTGAGTAGGAGGGAATACTCCCAAACTCATTCTATGAGTAAAAACAGATTACAGACATAACAAACATAACAAAACAAAACAAACAAAAAACAGAAAACTATAGGCCTTGATGAACATAGATGCAAAATTTCTTAACAAAATGCTAGCAAATCAAATCCAACAGCACATTATAAAGATCATCCACCATGATAAAGTAAGATTTATCCCAGGAATATAAGAATGGTTCAACATGTGCAAATTCATAAATGCAATACATCACATTAACAGAATGAAAGACAAAAAGAATATGATCATCTCAATGTATGCAAAAAAATTGTATGATAAAATTCAACATTTCTTTATGTTAAAAACCATGAAAAATTAGTTATAAAAGTAACATATCTCAGCAAAATAGAGGCCATATGTGACAAACTCACAGCTATCATCATACTGAAAATGAAAAAAAATGAAAGATTTTTCTCTACAAACTGTAATAAGACAAGGATATCTTCTTTTACCAGTCTTATTTAACATAGTACTGGAGGTCTGAGCAGGAGCAACTAGGTGAGAGAGATAAATAAAAGTCATTCAAATTGGAATATAGAAAGTCAAATTGTCCTTGTTTATAGAAGGCATTCTCTTATATATAGAAAAGCCCAAATACTCCAACAAAAAACTCTTATGAATTATAAACAAATTTAGTAAAGTTGCATGACACAAAAAATAGATATGAACAAATCAGTAGAATTTCTATTCACCAATAACAAACTAGCTGAAAAAAATTAGGAGAGCAATCCTAAATATAATAATTCCAAAAAAATACCTAGGAATAAATTATATATCCAAAGACAAAGAAATCAGTATGTCAAAGTGATACCTACATTCTCATGTTTAGTGCAGCACTATTCACAATATCTAAGGTATGGCATCAACCTAAGTGCCCACCCACAGATGGATGGATAAAGAAAATGTGGTATATATACAAAAAGAAATACCCATTCGACCATAAAAAAGAATGAAATCCTGTCATTTACAGCAACATAGATGAGCTTGGAGGACATTATGTTAAGTGAAATAATCCAGGCATATAAAAGTAGAACTGCATGTTCTCACTCAT
>NW_012150286.1:645989-649853 GCF_000956105.1 Propithecus coquereli
CATTAGAATAATTTCCAAGTCCCTTAGAATGAGTTGTAAGGTTTTTCAAAACTGGACCACTCACCTTTATATACAAAATCATTTCTAGGTGCTCTTCATTTCAAAACTGGCAGCCATAGGATATTTTTAACATCACAGTACAAGACACATTTCTCACACTCTCATTATTGCTGAGTTAAACACTTCCTTAAAAAATTCCCACAACCTCTGTATCTCAGCATTTCAGTATTTATTATATTGTATTATAATTCTTTATTCATTTTTATGTCTCTCTCATATACTCTAAAATTTCTAGAGAATAAGCTCAATAAATATTTATTAAGTAAATTGAAAGATAAATAGGCAAATCAGCAAGAAAACAGAATTTAATAAAAGTGTACATATTTGTTTTAAGCTTAATTGCAATGGATAGTTATTAAACTCTGAGGCATTTTGTTGTAGAAAAATAACTTGTACTTTGAAATTAAACCTGCATTGGAATACTTGTTCTGCCACTGAGGGGCTGTGTGACTTCAGCAAAGTTACATAACACATCTGAGGCTGAATTCCTCATCTCTATAACGAGGAGAAGAATACCTGTTTTACAATTATGATGTCAGCAAGGTGGTTGGCTAGAAGCCCCTAGAGCTTGTTCCCCCTCACACAAAGAGCCAAAGCAACAGATAAACAACTACATTTTGATAAAAGTAACTAAAAGAGAGCACCAGAATACATCAAAGGAGTAACAGAAACCCTGGTGAGCACAGAAACTCAGGATAGCCACATAGAAAATGAAAGGAAACATCTGGCCTCCATCACCCCCTTCTCCAGCAGGGATCAGCTGGGGACTAGGAGGAACGTCCAGCTGCTAGAAAAACGTAAGCAACACGATCCCAGAAGCCCCTACCAACACCGTGGACACCTATAGTCCTCACCACTGGGGGCCACTGCAGTCCTTACAGGCACTAAGCTCAGCTGAGGGAGCTCTCTGGAGTCCACACAGCTGAGCTCCCACCACAGAAGCCAACACTGTGCCCCACCCTTGTGGCCGGCGTGGATGCTGTGCTATACCATCTTGGAACTGGAACTACTGCTGGAGTGTGTCTTACTTCAGGGTTGAGTGGCCACTGCACACTTTTACCACTGACGCTAGGTGCCTCCAAACCACCCCTGCCCAGTAATCCCACATCCCCAAGCCAAACTGTGCCCAGCTGTTACACCCTCTCTTATGGGACCAAGCAGTGATGGAGCCACTCTACTTACCCTTTCCAGTTGCTGCTGCTCCTTGCTCCGTCTGGCCTGAGCTGAAGCTATGTACTCCCTCCCAAGGAAATAGCATGTTGGCAGAGCTGCTCCATAAACCTCTCCTACTCACTGTTGTACCCTGTGTCTCTGTGCTAGAGCATCAGGCAGCCTGGGGAAACAGTGCTTTGGCTGCCCAGAGCCGTTAACAGCTTTCCAGTGCTTAAGTTGAAGCAGGGCCCTGCCTCCCAGAAAATGGTGTCTTGGCTTCTCCAAGCAGTTACTCCCCTCTGTGTCTGAGCTGAAGCAGCACCATGTATCCCAGGGAAACACTGCCTGGGCTGCTTAGAGCAGTCATGGTTCTTGGCCTGAGATGCAGAGGAACATATGCAGAGGAACATAACCCCCTGGAGACTTAGTACCTTCGCTGAGCTGAGCAGCTTCACAGCCCAGGGCTGTGCTGATGTACCGCAAGTCCCAGGGAAACAGAGCAGTGGCTGAGCTGAGACACCCCACCCTACAGACCAAACAACTCTAGTACTCTGTTTCCCTGGAGCTGTACTGGACTCCTAAATTCTGAGCTGCTGAGACATCCCTTTCCCAAGGGAATGGAATCATCATTGTGCTGCTCCCTGCCCCCCAAGTGCCAAACAAAAGCTGTGCGCCTTCATTCTGGGCTTCATTCTGTTACTATAACTGGGCTCATAGAGTCCGAGATACTGCCAGTTCCCACCATTTCAGGTCTAGAGTCATCACTAATGGTTCCTCATCCCTTGGGACCCAATTTACCATTGAGCCCTATTGGCTCCGGTTCATGAATTGCAGTATACCCTGCTCTCCAGACCTAAATGTTCAGAATAACCCTTATTCCCCAGATCCAGGCCAGTACTGTTCTCTACCCACCAGCGTCAGAATTACAGCCACAACCTGGCCCACTGGGCCCAAGCTGCCGGGTGGTGCTTCTGAGTCACAGATCCTGACTATATGGACAATCTACATCCAACCCTGCCACAAAGAGTGCGCTTGCACCCCAAAACCCAAGTTCCACAGTAGGTTCATGAACCCTAAGCCTGGGACCACAGCTCCACAACTGCTTTGAGCATATGCGCCTGGAACCCACCACCACTATAGTTTATAGGCTGGGCCAATTTACCACCAAAAGGGATCTCCTCAGCTAGATCTCCCCATTTTAAGGAAAACAAGAATAGGAGTATCCCAAAGACCTTGCCACCAAGGACATTAACATGCCACTGCTGCTGCTGCCACAAACTTCTACAGTCTAGATCACTTAGGTACTGACAGTTACCATTGACATTGATAGCAGCTGAGGGAACTGAAGGAGACTATACCACTTCATCTACTTAGAACCAGAGGAAAAAGAATCTACAAATTGATGAGGAAAAAATCCAAATAATTATCTTAGGGAAATTCAGTGAGATATAAAAGAATACAGACAGATAACAAAATCAGAAAAACTATGATATGAATGAGAAATTTAATAGAGAGATAGATACCATAAAAAGAACCAAATAAAAATCCTGTAGCTAAAGAATTCAATGAATGAAATAAAATACAACAGAGAACTTAACAATTGTTGTTGTTATATGACTGGGTCCTTCCAAATGACCTATCGTTAAGTGGAGGGATTTTTTTTCTTCTGCTTGACCTAGTCTGCTGTTGTTCCCTGCATACATACATACACACACATCATGGAATACTACTCAGCCATAAAAAAGAATGAACTCGTGTCTTTAGCAGCAACATGGATAGAACTGGAAGCCATTAACTTAAGTGAAATAACTCAGAAACAGAAAGTCAAGCACTACATGTTCTTAATTATAAATGGGAGATAAATAGTGTGCACTCATGGACATAGAGAATGGAATAATAGACAC
The DNA here is from genome assembly GCF_000956105.1 of Propithecus coquereli. NCBI lineage: Eukaryota > Metazoa > Chordata > Mammalia > Primates > Indriidae > Propithecus > Propithecus coquereli. The sequence goes on from NW_012150286.1 coordinate 649,106, forward strand.
TGGAGATTTGGAAGGGTGATAAGACTGAAGGGTGGGAGAGGACGAGGAATGAAAAATTACATAATGGGCTCAGTTAACACTATTTGGGCAATGGTTACACCGTAAGCCCAGACTTCACAACTAAGCACATCATCCATGTAACCAAACTACACTTGTTCCCTCTAAATCTATAAAAAGAAAAAGAAAATTAAACAAATATCTTTTCCTGGTCACAGGGAATGAAACTAGAAATCAATGATAAGAAGAACTTTCAAAACTGTGAAAATATGTGGAAATTACACAACATCCTCCTCAATGATGAATGAGTTAAAGAAGACATCAAAAAAGAAATTTAAAAAATTTTTTGAAACAAATGAAGATAAAAACATAGTATTAAAAAAAAAAACTTCTGGAATACGGTAAGAGCATTAGTAAGAGGAAAATATACAGCAAAAAACACCTAAATCAAATAAATAGAAAGGTTTCAAACAAACAACCTAATGATGAATTTCAAGGAACTAGAAGAAAAATAAGTAAAACTCAAAATTAGATGAAAGAAATAATAAAGATAAAAATAGAAATAAATGAAATCGAGACTTAGAAAACAACACAAAAGTTCAGCAAAACAAAAAGTTGTTTTTTGAAAAGATAAACAAAATCAACAAACCATTAGCTATATTAAGCAAGATAAAAAGAGAAAAGACCCAAATAAATAAAATTAGAAATGAAAAAGGAGACATTACACATAATGCCAGGATCATTAAAGACT
>NW_012150286.1:652448-653996 GCF_000956105.1 Propithecus coquereli
TCACATCTTTAAATCTTATTAAATTTTATGAAATACATTTATTTTAATGTCATTTCAAGAACTGGTTTCTATGAGGTGATATTGCTGGAAAGTGATGTCATAGTATCAACAAATGCAGTTGCCAGGTCTTGACATTCTGGATGAAAGTAGCACCTTTTATGGCAGTGCTAATGTGACTAATAAAAGCAAGAACCTGAGTTCACTTAGCTGAGGAATATTCCATAGTAGTATGAGAGAGAAAAAGAAATCCCATTATACTCCTGGAGTTCTGAACATGTTATGACACAAAATAATCACATTTCTTGAGACAAAGTCACTTCAGTTTTATTCATTACCTATAAAACCAAAGTCTATTGCTTTTTACCATTTCTTCATACAGATAACTTAAAGAGTTGACTTTGAAATTACAGGAATATGAGAATTATAAGCATAAAAATGCAGCTTTTCAAAATTTTTTTTTAAATTGAGGGCTTTTATTGATACCAGTTTTTTAAATATTACTCCATTGGACAGTAGAAAATCATGAGTACTAACGCAGGATTTGGAATCATGTTTTTGTTCAGAAATATAAAAAGATTATTTGAGTTAATTAAAAAACAAACAATAATGTATTATCTTTCAGCATAAGACACAGAGGGCTTAAATTAAATTTTCTTGGACCAATATCTCTTTCTCTTGTGTTTTCCAAATTAAGCACTGTTAAAGCCCATTCACTCATTGAACAAACATTTATTGACCAATTAAAGGTACTTGGTACTGGGAATACAATAGTGAACAAACACAGACTCTTTACTTTTTTCATCCAGTGCCAAACACTCATATTGAATAAATCACTAAAATAATATGTTTGCAAACAGAATTAATGGTAGGATATAACCAGGTAATGTAAAACTGTAAAACAGTGGAACAAGGAACATGTCTTAGATTTACCCTGAGAAATCACTCCTATCCTGAAATAGAAAATAATGTATAGATGTTTCTTAAGCGAATGGGGTGAGGGACAAAAAAGAGCAAGAATGGTACATGCAAAATGGAAAGCTATTGAAATTGTGTTTGTTTTTTTTAATAGTAAGGGTTTGACATGGTAAATACGAATTTTGAAAACATCATTTTTTCTATAGTATAGAGAAGTATGGGGAAGCTGGTTAAGAGGGGACTCATCATTTTTCTGTCCTTTATGAGTTTGTTTATTTATATCATCTGCATTCCTTTTCTCCTAGAAAATTTTCTTTCAGACTTTCAGCGCTTGAAATGCAACACTGAAATAATACTTATGTTTGCATGTTCTTTTTATGGTAGGTACGAGGAGAGTGTAAAGGAATGTATTATCTTGCTGCCAGACACAAGTGTGGAAAGACATATCTGGGCAGATTTTTCTGGACTTTATCATTGTTGTTGATCCTAAGTTGCCTATAGTTCCCAAGCCTATAGAAAGTATATAAGGTTACCAAATACCTAAGAGTAAAATTACATCAGCGGTAAAAGTTAAGATCAATTTACCAGACTTCAAGCTATCCTACAATGTTATAGTAACGAAAGCAGCATGGT
>NW_012150286.1:658166-660134 GCF_000956105.1 Propithecus coquereli
CTCAAGGAGGAATGAAATCATTTCAACTGTGCTCTAGGAGCACATTCAACTGTGCTCATCCATTGTGTTTCAAAAGACAAAAACTCTCTTTTGAGTAGGATAAAGAGTTCTTTTGTAAAGGACTGGGGCTCATTCATTCATTCAGAACTACTTTATTGTGGCAGGCTAGGTCTTTGGTTTTGGCTATAAAAAGAGCAAAAATGGACGAAGTCCCTGCTTTTAAGAAACTTGGAGAATACTAATCACAGAAATAAGAATGAAATTGCAATTGTGGTAAGATCCATAAAAAAAGTTATTTACATAACAAATAAAATGAGAAACTGTTCTTTTATGAGAAAGAGAAAGTACTGATCAGGGAGTATAGATTGAGCTGAGATATGAAAGATGAGAGAGGTAAGATCGTTCAAATATAAGTAACGGTACACACAAGGCAGGCAGAGGATGGTTAGCGCACAGACTAAGAGAAGACTAATGTCCCTGGACATGAAACAGATTGTGTCAAATGTGATTACTCTAAAAGGAGGTTAGCGAAGAGGAAGAAATTTCATCTAAACCTTGTGGTAGCTTATCATCTATGTTACCATCTTTTTTAAATGGATAACCGTGCTCTGACATATAAATGAAAACAATTAAGTGAAAAGTCTTGAGTTGGGACTAAAAAGGGAGGAGACTGTACCATGGAAGAAAAAGGAGATGGGATATACGGAAAGGGTTCTGTGACCAAGGTTTACATGCTGGGGCCCGTATTTAGGTGTTCTTGCTTGCAGAGTGCCAGAGCCAGTGGTTAGGAAGAAAGCCTTTTTGGCGAGCACAGTTTCAAGTGAATGGCCTGTAACTCATGCACTGCCCCAGCACAGCAGCCCTCACATAACTTACAATGCCAGTTTCTCTAGGACGTTACACACACACACACACACACACATCCATATATCTTAATATATAATAACACAACTTTGCCCTTCAGGTTCTGGCATTCCATATCACTTGATCACCTTATGAGGAAAGTTTTCTCTTTATACCCAAGTTATTCATAGTATTAGCCTAGGGTGGGAAGAAGCTCTTATATCTGGAATTTGAAGCTAAATTGAAGCATTAACAGACTTAAATTAGGGACAGTGGAGAATGACAATTCTGTTAAGATAATATTGGCTACTGCTTATTTAGTGTGTATTATGGGCCACACACTTGATAATCCCTCTATACATTCTTTAATTTTATTCTCTCAGTAGCCCCTATTTATTATAGATACCACTTCTATATATTCAGGTTCTGAGAGGTTATAAAAATCGATCAACATATTTAACATTTTGTGTGTGATTGTTACTGAAAGCTCAGTACTTGTCGCCAAGACCAAGTCAATGAGAACAAAGAACAAGGACAAGTGGTTTGAGGAAAAGGAAAGAGAAATTTATTCATTGGCCAGCAGATAAGGAGGGCAGCAGACTGGGGTCTCAAAGACCACCATTCTGCCTTTAAGCAGAAAAGCATGGCTTCTTAAAGGTGAGTTTTCGGTGGTTGAGCTTGGGTCTGTGTGATCTGTGTCACATGTCACAGCTTTGGGCTATTGTTGTTTAACTATAATTGGTGGTTTCAGTCTTGGGTTATGGGAATCTTATCTCTGGTGACAATCCTGTGACCCCTGCCTGCACAATTCCGTTGAGCCATCTCCAATGGTGTAACATAATAGAAAACAAACAGCAAAGAACATTTTTCTGCCCCTTTGATTATTGGCCTTGATTAGGAATGCAAGTGTTAATTCCCCAAAAGGGAGGGAGGTTAAAAAGACGACTCACAAAACATTCCATTGTCCTTCTCAGACCTTTACCTCTGTTACATGATTTCAAACCCACATCTTTTCTCGTACCTGTCAGAGTGAGGATAGTAGATTGAGCGACATGGAGATCTGAAAAGACATCATGGAATTTGTTTGTTGGAGATCTTGGTAAGGTTAATATTTATAGAGTGATG
>NW_012150286.1:661941-666056 GCF_000956105.1 Propithecus coquereli
TTTAATACTTTTGAAAAATATTCTGAATTGACAGTAAAGAAGAATCTATTATTCCAAACCAAAAACTAAGCAGGTATCCTAAGAGGTAAAGGAGTGCCAAAGTTACCTTTTGGCATGATAGTTTCTGCCAAATTCCTGAAACATTGAAGTACTTTGTACATCCTATAAGGAGGACAAAATATAAAGCCTAGATGGCCGGAGCCAAGATGGCAGACCAGATACATCAGATGCCAGATTGTCTCAGAAAGAAGGAAAAATTTTAGATGATAAAGCAAAAACAAACAAACAAATAAACATAGCTCGGGTGTAATTCCAAGGGAAATGTGCCAGAATCAACTAGAGATTCGATGGGAAGTATTTGCAGAGCATAAAAAGAAGGAGCAAGATGTCAGCAGAGATCAACCCCCAAGAGGACTGGAGTCCAATGAGAAGGGTAGGTGGAGCATTTTTTTCTCCTCCCTCACATCTCTGGCAGTCAGAACACTCCCACGCTCCTGGAGAGCCCTTCTACCCTCATGAGACCAAAAGTTGCTGCTGGCAGTGAACTGGGAGCTTACTGAGGACAAAGCACCAGGCTGCCAGCCCCCTTGGGGTGCTTTCTACCACCACAGACCCCAGCTGAGGCAGCATGCACCTTATTGCTTCTCCACACACCATGTGTCTTTGTTCTACCCAGGGGCTTTAGATCCTCAGTTTTCATCTCACTTGTTCTGACACAAACATTTCCCAACTCTGGCCCAGACTGCAGAAGACACAGGGGGCCAACAGGTATTGGCGGGTCTGCAAGACCCATCCCCGCTCAGACAGAATGTCAGACAGAATATACCCCCGGATATTCTGGGCAGGCTGCCTTCTGGAGAGAGAAACAGAGATGATGAGAGTGCTAGCTTTCTTCCATTCAGACTCTTTTCCTCTCCTTCCCTTCCCCCGACCATGACTGCTGAGAGAGATGATTGAGCCAGGGCTTGTGGGAACTGCTCTTCCCCTTTGTTCATGCATCCACCACACTGGGGCTTCCACTGAGAGTGGGGCTCAACCTTTCCTCTTCAAGACCTACAGTGAACTAAGCGTGCTTAGACTGGGAGCTCCTTGCTCATTGGCTGGCCCTGATGCCACTTGCCCAGTTGCTCCATAAAAGCAGGGCACGCCCTGAAGCAGAGGGACATCAAACCTCCTTGGGCAGCCCATAGGCAACTCAGGACCAGCACGTTTCTCCCTGGCACAAAGATCGATCTTTGGGAACCAGGGGAGAGTCCAGTACATACTCTTCTCATGTTCTTTTAATTTTTTGCAAAAAACTTTGTTTTTGTTTTTTTTTTTTAAATCTTTGCATGTATTGAAAATGCTGAAATTTCAATCTTAATTATTCTCCCTCTGGAAGGTTGCTATCATCAAACACTAAAAATACTGCTTTTGTCTTTTACTTATTATCCTATAGTAATTTTCTTATGATTTCTTTGCCCTGCATCTTTATTTTCTGTGTATACTGGTTAACATCTGCCATGATTAGCACTGTGTTAGATAACCAAATAGGAAGAGTAAATTCAGAATATGAGCAAAGCCAGAGAACATGACTACCCCCTACTCAAACACACACACACACACACACACACACACACACACACACACACATTTACTTTTGAAATAAATTGTATATAAACTGTCCATACAACTTGGAAATATAGATAATATTTTATTGTTTTTATAATTTGACTATGATCTCTAATGAGATAATATATGATTGTATTTTCAGACTTTGTGGACTCTATACATACATAGATGCACACAGACATTCACACACACATACACACACACACACACACACAAAGAAGCATAGAAGTTATTGTCTTGGGATAAATCAAGCACTGTTGAATCTTCCTAAGTTTAATGACTTATTCTATTTTTAATTATATATGAATAGGGCATTCCATAATTTTTTAGCACAAGAAAATCATTCTGCTTCATGTTGAACATGAAAATAAATCCACCTTTGATCAATAAACATGAGAGTCATGCAAATTTCCACATGACTTCATAGATATATAGCACCTACATGGCTACACCATTTTAAGCCTCTTACACACAATAAAATGTAGGATATAGAAGCACAGGAAAGCATAGACCTTTCAGAAAAAGGGCCATAGAAAGTTTCAGATAAGAGATGACATTTAAGTTGGATTTTGAAAGATGGATAAGAAATGGACTAGCCTAAAAGAGTAACATTTTAGATAGGATTAATAGGATGAGAAAAGATCAGTGATGTCAAAGTCTATGGCAACAGTCTATTTTTCAGCCTATCCTTTCCTTGAGCAGTATCTATAATCTACTTTCACAAAGCTGACTCCTCCCTGTCATTTATTTCTCAGCTTTAATACCTCCTCACTCTATAACCAAGGAATGTTTCCTCATAGACCAAGTAAATCTTCATCGCGGCATCTAGTTTTATCCATTTTCTCTTACATAGATCACTGTCTACTATTTTAGATAAGATGGCTAGGGAATCACTCTAAGAGAAAGTGACATTTGAGCAGAAATCTAAATGAGGTGAAGTGACGAACTACACAAAGTCATTGCAGAGGAGTGTGCCAATCAGAAGGAGCAGTGAAGGAAAAGGCACAGATCAAGTTGGTATGGTCATGAGCACCAAGAAAGCCAAAGTGTCCCATGTGGCACAGCAAGTGAGGTAGAAAGTGGTAGGACATGTGGTCACAGGCTGGAAAGTAAAGGGTTTTACAAATCACGGAAAGTAGTTTGGATTACAAATGGAATATGATAAAAAGCCATAAAAGTTATTTTAATAAGATGAAGAACACAGCATTTACATACATTTTCAGAAAGTGTGATTTATGAAAAATGGTAGGCAATGTAGCTTCAGCTCAGCATACCAAAAAAGCCTGTATCTATAATATAATCACAAACTCTTGGAAAAATATATTTCCAGAAATATTATCTGATTCTCCTCAGTGGGGAGACTATTGTTAAATTATTCTCAAAATGTTCCAGCCATTCATGTTCATCCGCCTAATATATAGACTGATGTCCTTTCAGCAAGAAGCAGAAAGACCACTGTGTAGGATATCATAGTAATCTAGGAAAGAAATGATGAGTTCTTGGTTTATCAACTTAGGGTGAGTGAAGAAATCTTTAATGGTCCTAAGGAGATATAATTAGAAGATTTTCTAGGGAAATGGCAAAATAAACTGTACTATAAACTGTTTTTTAGTCCTATTGTCCTATTTAGTATCTTAACTTGGTGATACAGATTGGGTGACTCTTGAGAGCTGTACTAGTTTAGAGAAAACCAAACCTAAACAGAATGATAGTTGCCTGTTTTTTGGTGGACCTATATCTGGGTCCACTTTAGGCATCTATGAGAAGTTCCATTTTATTAGACCAATGAGAGACCATCAGGAAAATTTCCATATTAGACCAGAATGTGCTTTCACACTCAAGTATAGCATATATTTAAAATACTGCTCCCTTTTCATTTGAAGCCATTGGAATTAACAGATTGTGATTAATGTGTATTTGTCCTAGAAAATCATATCAATGCCTTTATAGGTTTTCCAGAAATATAGATGCAACACCAGGAAATAGGAGGTAATTCTGCTATTTTCCTGTGACTGCATGTAATCATGAGCCCACAGTTTCTTCCATAAAAACAGGATAAATGGAATTTCCTCTAGTGAAACTGGTATGCTTTACTATAAACTAAAAGAAAACTCCTAGGTTTATAGGTGCTCAGCCCTTAAGTGAGCCATATCAATTTCAAGTCATTGAAAAGTACCACTTTTACCAGAGAGCATGAGGCAGTGTGGAATTTCTATATACTGCTTAGTACTGAATAAAATAAAGAATGGAGAAACAGTACAAATCTGTCTCTTGGTATCCTGAAACTTAAAACACATCATTATTTTAAGAAATCAAAATAAAGACTGGGAAGCAAGACTTTGGAATGATTGCATGAGGGCCTGTGGAAATCCAATCCTTCAAGCAAGCAACAGAACACTGGCGAAAATTGTCAAAGTACTTCTACATTCATCTGTCCTGATAGCATAACCCCAAATACAGCAAACACGGACAGAACTAAAAGAGGAAATAGATAATTCCACTAA
>NW_012150286.1:666958-667730 GCF_000956105.1 Propithecus coquereli
TCTGGAAATTAAACACAGATTTCCAACAATCCGAGAAGCATTTATTCCAGAAAAAAATGGTTGAATCTTCATAAGAGTAGTAATCTTTGTGGCATTTTAATTTGCCCTATGCCCATTCCCATCTTCCCAACTCTGCGATATCTTCAAAAAAGCAGCTACCTTGTAACCATGTTAGCTGTAAAAAAACAACAGTGAAGCAACTACTGAAGGGGGCAGAATGGACTTGAATCTCTCCAAACAGCCCCATCCTCAGTGAACTTCCAGCATCTTTCAGCTCCATGAAAACACTGCTTTTAAAGACTTGTCCTCATGCGCTGTCTCAGATCTCTTTCACTAGGAAAAGCTTTAACCCCAGGGCATTTGTCAAAAACAGTGAGCAGCAACTGTTCAAATCACATTGTCTGAAGTGGCAAAACTAGTTGTGACAGAAAAAAAAAATGAAACAAAAGAGAGAGGTTATCAAAAACCATAACTGAAGGTCTGGGGATTCTGGTGTCCCTAAAGGGCTTTAAAAATCTCCAACATATCCCTGGGGTTCTAGGAGACCATGTGTATTTGTGGGGTTGTGAGCGAGCCCAGAAAAGGTCTGAGGAGGCCCTAAGCTCTCAATTCTGACTGAAGTTGAGGTCAGTGCAAGAACTAAAGGTGACAGAGTTGTAAACTGCCAGAGGATGGAAGGCAAAAATGAACACACACACACAGAGCTTATAAGTAAAAAACAAATGGTAGATGGATACACAAAAAATCAAGACTTCAACACTATACAATTTAT
>NW_012150286.1:669415-672226 GCF_000956105.1 Propithecus coquereli
TCTTAATATAATATCCACTTAAAATTACTAAAGCATTACTAATTAATAAATAAATATGATATAAAAATCTATATTGTAAATCCTGTGTTTGCTAGAACTCTGTCTTTCAACTCTCAAGATACACATATCAAAGGAAACTGCCTTATTCCTCAAAAGTTAGAAAGAATTCCAGGTCAGAGATCTTTAATTTTCATTAGGCAGGAGTATATAAATAATAAAAGTTACATTTATGGCAATTATTTCTTAACAGAAATTTTAGTAAGCAGCCATTTACCCAAAAATAATCAGAAAATTGGGTCTTTTGGTTAATTGAACATTCTTGTAATTGACATTTGTCAAATATATCATACATGAATTAACAGTGTTCAAAGAATTAGAATAAAATAACATGCACTTGACATTAGAATTATAACTCTAAGGCTCTTCCTAGCTGTATAATTCTGACTCTTCAGAATATACACGTGTTCAGACATTACTTAAACTGCCATTGATTCAAATTAATCAACAAATAATTATACTTGTATGACATGTAGGTGTAAAAGGTGAAGCCAATAAAACTGAATCGTTATTGACTCTCAGACACAGCTTGGAATTTGATTGTATAAAGTATATTTCTGAAGTAAATTTAGCTACAAAATGTTAAGGAGTTAAAAAAGTAATGCTGTCTTTTTAGTTGTTGGTTTTCTGGGTTAATGGGTGCATATTCTATCACAGTTTAATAAAATGATAGGGATCTACCTTAGCAAGATACATTTTCTAATATAATTATTACTTTACATTTAAATGCTATGAGCATTATATATTAGCAATAAGTAATTAGCAATATATTAGCATTATTTTTCATTTCTCTTTTGAGTTTATCTGCTAGTAATCTTTTGGAAGGTAATGGAAGAAAACAAGCAGGAATTTCATATTTGTGCTATGAAAACTATTTTTTACATCAAACTGATTAAAGAAAGAACATAAGATTTTTTTATTTTCTATTGATCATCACTACAAATTAGTTCAGAGAGTTTTAATAATCCTTAAGATATAATGAGAGTTTTTAAAAATATGTTACAAATTTGTATGTTCATTGAAATAAATAGCCCTTTCACACTGGAACTGTCAAACACCTATTATATTAATCCTACAGGTTCAAGTGGTACAGATTGGAAGAAAGAGATGGCATTTTAATAACTAAAAAGGTCATTTGCCATGTCATTTCCCTTCTTTCCTTAGCAAATAAGGTTTTCTGAAAACCATTACTATTTTTGAAGAAAAAAAATCCCACAGTATATTGTCATTAGCAAGTATACATCACAAATGATGAAACTGAGAATAAATGATCATACTGAAATTTACTAAAATAATTGTGAAATAAATAATGTTATAATTAGCATGGATCATGCACATTGATTTTATTTTTCTATAATTTTGTTAAAAATCCAGCAATCTCACTACCATGTATGTATCCAAAAGAAAGAAAATCAGTATGTCAAAGAGATATCTGCGTGCTCATGTTTCTTACAGAGCTATTAACAATGGACAAGATATGGAATCAACCTAAGTGCCCATAAAAAGATCAACGGATAAAGAAAATGTGATAAATATGCACAGTGGAATACTGCTCAGGTAGAATGAATGAAATCCTGTCATTTCTAGCAACACAGATGGACCTGAAGGTCACTATGTTAAGTGAAGTAAGTCAAGCACAGAAAAATAAATATCCCATCTTTTCACTCATATGTGGGAGCTTAAAACAGTTTAGTTTATAAAAGTAGAGAGGAGAACAGTGGTTATTAAAGGCTGGAAGGGAAGGGAGGAGAAGAGAAGTAGGATAGGTTGGTTAACAGATACAAAGCCACAGCTAGATGAGAAGACTAAGTTCTTTAGCACAGTACTGTGACTATAGTTAACAATTTATTGTATATTTTCAAAAGCTGAAAGAGAGGATTGTTAATGTTTCCAACATAAAAAAAAGATAAATGTTTAAGTGATGAATATACTAATTACCCTGACTTGATCATTACATATTGTATACTTGTATCAAAATATAACTCTGTATCCCATAAATACATGCAGTTATTATGTGTCAACAAAAAATAAAAACAACAGCTTTATTGAGATATACTTGGCATATAGTAAATGGCACATAATAAAATCTATAAATTTTGATATATGTATGTATCTGTGTAACTGCCAACACAATCCTGATAGTGAACACATAAAAGTTTCCATATAACCCTTTGTAATCTCTTCCTTCCATATTTCCCTTCCCTATTCTAGCCCATGGAAATCTCTGATCTGCTTTGTTACTACATATTAGTTTGCATTTTCTAGATTTTATATAAATATAATCATATAGTATGTACTTTTTAGGAAGGGCCCTGATTTCCTTTACTCAGAATAATTATTTTGAGGTTCATTTATATTATTACGTGTATCAAAGTTAATTAATTTTTTTCTTTCTTTTTTTTATTTCAGCATATTATGGGGGTACAGATGTTTAGGTTATGTATATTGCCCTTCCCCCCCCTCAAGTCCGAGTTTCAAATGTGTCCATCCCTCGGATGATGCACATTGCACTCTTCGTGTATGCATATATCTGTCCTCTCCGCCCTCCTTCCCCCTCCCCCTGCCCGACATCCAATATATGTTATTCTTATATGTGCACTTATGTGTTGATCACTTAATACTAATTTGATGGTGAGCACATGTGGTGCTTGTTTTTCCATTCTTGGGTTACTTCACTTAGTAGAATGCGTTCCAGCTCTATCTGGGAGTATACAAGAGGTGCTATATCACCATTGTTTCTTAAAGCTGAATAGT
>NW_012150286.1:688151-688906 GCF_000956105.1 Propithecus coquereli
AGACAAGAGATTAATGTAGTAGGCAAAAATAATATTATAATAGAAGAATACAGTCAATATAAGCAAAAGGCAAATGTCCTGTTCTTTATTCAAAGGCTATATCAATGGACACAAATCAAATTTCATAAACCTTAAAGAATTCATAGAAAAAAGGCTCCATTCAACTTACCATCAGTGCTACCCTCTTAGGGTCCCTTATGCAATACAGAGAAAAATCAGGAACCATATTTCCTAAAACATAGTTCTCAAATTGGGTCAGCTAATGTGAGACACTAGTACCAGATTTAGAAGGTGGAAGGGGAGAAGAAATCACCATCGCTGGGGCAAGTAGAGGCAGATCTTGCACAAACGTTGAGCCCTTGAGATTTACCTATTTCAGTGCTGCCAGCAGCTGATAACAGCAGTCAGGTGTCTTGCTGAAAACATGAGACCCACAACCACTTCAGAGAGAGGTGGAGAGAATGGCCTACCTCGACAGCTAACAACATCCTCATGAGATGGATGAGATTGACTGTGGCTGCCAGGTGAATCCCTGTAAATCAACTACTTTTAGGAACTTCTTCCTCAACCTTATTCACCTACTACTTCTACCGATGTGTGGGTAACCCTAAAATGGCCTGTATTAAACTCTTCCTTCTCAGACGCCCTAGCTTGACTATTGTTTTCTTGACTGAAATATGGATTTTTTTAACTCAATGAAGAATACTATATATATCGCATATATTTTTCTTTTATATATAAGATATACATATATA
>NW_012150286.1:688956-692720 GCF_000956105.1 Propithecus coquereli
TGTAAATTGTTGTGGTAAAACCACACACAGGAATTCACATCAGTGGCTACACAATAAAAATACTTATTTTATGTATGGCGTGTTTGGTATTTGACTGAATATTTAAGAGAAAGTAAAATTAAGAAGTAAGGCCATAAATTCTGAAAAGTAAAATGATTAAGGAATTTCAGAACAAATATGGCTCTATCTGGTTAATGATCATTGCTATAACTCCACATCAGTTATCAATTAATATTTCTCTTCATTGACAATAACCCATGAGTCATCTGCATTTAGTCACACTCATTTATTTTTTTTAAATTGAAATAATAATCTCAATTTTGTCTCTGTTCAAAATTACAATTTCATTTAAAAGATTTTTTCTCCTTTTCTGTTTGGCTAAGTTAGAGTAAAATTACCCTTTAACAACCAGGATCTATTATAAACCATTTTAAAAGATAATACAGACGATATGAAATAAACTGGTTAGAAATGTAAATAGATATAGAGGGCTTATAATTAACTGCATGGATGTAAATGAAAAATAAATCAGGCCAAGGAAACATCAGCTCCCCTCAGTGATTAGAGAAATTCAACCTAAAGTAATTTTCTGTCCTGAAATATTCAGAGAACTGCAGCTCTCTAAAGGTGTTACAGATGTGCTTTGCAAAATAATTCTCTCAGAGCACAATCATTTGAGAACTACCCAACACAAACTGAGCTCTGCAACTGTCCCCTGAATTCAGACTGTGAAGTTAACCAATTTGAATCATACTTCCTCATTTTTTTGCTGAGTAGATATTTTCTTCTTGTCTCCTAAATGAGCAAAACTTTATAATTCATAGTTTTTAAATTGTTTAATAAAAGCTTTTAACAAGTAAGTTGCTTTAAGTTGACAGGTTGATACTGCCTTCTCAGTTACTTTCCAGTGCTATATTTTAAGAAAATAATTGGATAACACTTTTCTTTCCTCCAAAATGTCTCAGGATTTTACAGTGACATTCCCAATGTCAGCAGTGGCTTCATCAACAGTTATGTAAAATGTGAAGATGTCACCAGGAAGTCCTGTTTCACACTTTAGAAAACTAATGTTAGTGGATGTGTGGGTGTGTGGGTGTAGAAAAATAAGCTGTGTATTGTAGCAAAATTTGTAATGGACTGTTTAAAAAAAAATGATTCCCAGAATATCATTCTGTAGGCAGTGGACAACCTAGTGATTTTGTGAAAAATGAACACTCTCGAGGAAGAAGGTTTGTTTTTGCATCTATACCAGGCAAAAATGTCTTCTAGTCCTAATGTGAAATATATAAAATGAAGAATAAAAATCATATTGCAGGTGGTAGATGACCTAATGTCAACTTCAGTCTTCCTATGTCGTGCAGGTAGAGCTTTTAGAGAAACCATATAAAGCTAAAATTTCCATGAATAAATAGAACACTACACTCTACGGGATCCATTAAATAATTATTCTCAGAAAGAGGGAAAGCAAGTTTCCTAAACAACACTAGAAATGAAATGCAATATTTAAAATTTTCTGTGCAAATTGGACAAATGAGTGAAGGAAACGTGAGTATAACTTAAAACATTTTTATTAAAAACAATAATCATAACGATATTGTCTTTGTATCTGTATGGACCCTACTACAAGCAGTCACAACAATGATATTTAATGTAAGACTGTTAAATAAGACACAGGTTTAATTATCTTATGAATCCATATTTTTGGCATACAATTTTTCCAGGTAGCAGATAATCTTTTCCTAAATTGTTGAACAGAAGATGACTTAATGTTATTTTATCCACGTTGCAAAAAGGAATATTCTCCATAAAATGTTTCAGTTGTAGTTTATCAGGATGGCTCTTTTCCCTCAAAATTATCAACTTGCTGAACACTGGCTTCCATTTTCAAAGTAATATCAAATTTTAATCATAAGTAAAAATTATTACTTAGAACTAACATTTTTGAGAGCAGTGTACTATAGGGAGAGCAGCACAAGAAAAACCAGACCCATGAAGGTAAGGATGCTTCACTATGGTAAGACCAAAAACTCCTAACCTACAGAATAACTGGGAAGTTGAGATTAAAAGTTTCCTCCCAGAATTAAGACTTTCTAAAATACCTTGGAAAAAGAATGTATCTGTAATTTGCTCTTCAAAATCGCTTGATGGAATGCCAAGTAGAAAAGAAATTTACCCAAAGGATATATTGAGATATGCTAATGTGGTTTAAAAAAAGATGGCTGGACATCTAGTGGTCAGTTCAAATATGTAAAGAACTTTGAAGAAGACTCCATTCCTTACAAGAACAACAATAAAAGTTGAACAAATGGAAATCAATAACTTTTCTAAGATCCATCAGACAATTGATGTCCCTGCCACCCTGAAATCTGGAGAAAAAAGTGAACCTGGGGGCTCACGGCCACGAAGATTCAGATTGGTTCAAAGTAAAAATATATAGAAAGACATGCCATGATAACACTAATCAAACTAATATTAAAGTAGCTATATTGATTTCAGAAAATCTTACTGCAAAATAAAGGAAATTATCCAAGATAAAGAGTTGCATTACGTAATAGTGAAGGGTCTATTCTCCAACAAGACGTAATGTGTATACACCTAAGAACAGAGATCAAGACGTGAGGCAAAACTACTGGAACTGAAAGGAGAACAGACACAGATCCACCTTTATAACTGGATAGTTCAACATTCCCCATCATTAATTGTTATATCAAGCAGGCAGAGAATCACTAAGTGATCTTAGTGATTAGTAACCTTAGTTATTTAGTTACAGAAGTGCAGAAGATACTACCATATGACCTTGAAGATGTTTGATGAGGTCACCACAATCAAAGATGAAATGATGGATTTTAGGTTGAGAAAGTACGTGGTCCCTTACAGTATGAAGCATTTCTTTAGAACTACTAAGGATGTATTTCATTAGAAATCCAATAAAATTTGTTTGAGAGTTACTTACATTTCCTCTATTGTTACTCTTACCATGATCCTGTTATCCCCCTGGCTGGTATAGTTCCTGATGATACTGAAACTGCAGACAAGAGATTAATGTAGTAGGCAAAAATAATATTATAATAGAAGAATACAGTCAATATAAGCAAAAGGCAAATGTCCTGTTCTTTATTCAAAGGCTATATCAATGAACACAAAACAAATTTCTTAAATCTTAAACAATTCACAGAAAAAAGGCTCCATTCAACTTACCATCAGTGCTACCCTCTTAGGGTCCCTTATGCAATACAGAGAAAAATGAGGAACCATATTTCCTAAAACATAGTTCTTGAATTGGGTCAGCCAATGTGAGACACTAGTACCAGATTTACAAGGTGGAAGGGGAGAAGAAATCATCATCGCTGGAGCAAGTAGAGGCAGATCTTCCACAAACGTTGAGCCCTTGAGATTTACCTATTTCAGTGCTGCCAGCAGCTGATAACAGCAGTCAGGTATCTTGCTGAAAACATGAGACCCACAACGACTTCAGAGAGAGGTGGAGAGAATGGCCTACCTCGACAGCTAACAACATCCTCATGAGATGGATGAGATTGACTGTGGCTGCCAGGTGAATGCCTGTAAATCAACTACTTTTAGGAACTTCTTCCTCAACCTTATTCACCTACTACTTCTACCGATGTATGGGTAACCCTAAAATGGCCTGTATTAAACTCTTCCTTCTCAGACGCCCTAGCTTAACTATTGTTTTCTTGACTGAAATATGAATTTTTTAACTCAATGAAGAATACTATATATATCGCATATATTTTTCTTTTATA
>NW_012150286.1:696313-696819 GCF_000956105.1 Propithecus coquereli
AAAAAAAAAAAAAGAAAGAAATGCAAAAACAAAAACAAATTTTGTGTGAAACAAATACTGTTTCACAAATATTTTAACAAATGTTATCAAGTAATCTCAGAGAACACTTTCCTTGCAGAAATGTGAATGCATTCGATTGTATATGTTAAACTTATTTTGTAATGATATATAATATTGACTCATAAATGTATACTTTATTATTATCAAATGCATAAGACATATGAAGCCCTATATTCATAAATTTATGATTTTAACTTTGAGAGAAGAATATTCAATTCAAGGAGAGAAATTTGCTTTGGTCTTAATGATAATCACAATAAATTTGATTTATGGAGTCAATTATATTTGTTCTTGTCAAACTACAACAGCACAGTCCCTGTCCATAGCTATCCTCCATTTACATTTTTACAATGATAACTGTGAGATTAAAAAGTGTTGAGAGTAAAAATAATACATTTTGAACAAGTTAATCTAAATGGTTAAATAAGAATTTGTCTTAATATATA
>NW_012150286.1:696869-697406 GCF_000956105.1 Propithecus coquereli
TTTAAAACAACAACTTACATTTTTATAGCCCTTTACAATTTTCAACATGCTTTGACAAACATTACCACTTCACAACTCTGAAGTAGTTAAGGCAGATTTATGTCTCCACTGTGCAGTTAAGAAAACAGAAGTTCAGTGACTTGAAATGATTAGTCAAGGTCACAAGACAGCCCATTCCTTCTCACTAGTAGACAGTGGGTGTTTTCCCCCTGGTCTTCCTATTTTTTAGAAACAATAACCTCATTCTGCCCTCATGGCATTTATACTTATTGTTTTCTCTGCTAGAAATCCTTTTCTTCTCTGTATTTTCAAGGCACACTTCCCTTTTTCATTGAAATGAGGTCTTTGCTCACATGGTAGCTCTTTATGAATCCCCCCACCCATTTCCAATATATTTACTCGTAGCTTATATAACATCCTAACAACTTACTCTTCATAGACGTTTTCTTAGTAGAAGTTTCCTTTTCTTCATAGAAATTTTCACCTATCTTCTATTTCTTTATCTATTTATTGTTTGTATAACACAATAAAATATAA
>NW_012150286.1:698891-701624 GCF_000956105.1 Propithecus coquereli
CAATGTGAGTTATAATCAAAATTATATCTATGCAGATTTAAGTTTTATTGATATTTCAACATATAATGAGTTTAAATATACTTTATTTTCTTTTTTATTTTTTATTGTGATATAATATGCACAGCAAAATTTACTATCTTAACCTTTTAGTGTACAGTTCAGTAATATTAAGTATATTTACATTGTCGTACTTAATTTACATTTAAAGAATATTTCAGTAATGAATCATCAAAACACCCTGAAAATAGCTACGTAATAGATCCTAAGCAAAATTACAAAACAGGTAAAAGGTATATTTAAAATCCCAAGTTCCTCTCTATATTCTAACTCCAAATCATGGGAACCCTATTTATAGTAGCAGACACTGGTCCTTGGGTAGTATAAGAAAAAGACAATCCACAGACTACAAAGCCACTGAAATTCAACATTCCTGGCACTGTTCCTGGATGCTCTTTGGGAGTAATAATAATCTCTGTATTAATACTTAGAACAGAATGGTTAAGTGATTTAACCCAGTTTGTTCTGTCTCTAAATACCCAATATTTTATCATGTAAATGATATACTTGTAAAGAAGCATACATCAGCAAAGGAACATGATTTTTGAGACATACAAATACATATCAAATTTTTCAGTTGAAGATCTGAATTATAAAAGACAGTTACACATATAACTATGTCTCTGAAATAAAACGCTTTCAAAATTGATTTATTTTATTTTGCCAAATAACTCAAGGGGGTATTTTTAAATCACCTAATGTAGACCCAGACTATGAATTGACATTCTTCTTGTGAAGACAACTAGCTATGTGAACTTAAGACAAGCCCCTCAAACTTGTCAAGCTTCAGTTCCCTCATCTAAGCATAGATGTAGTAATATCCACTCTTCACCTGAAAATAAAGATAACAATAATACCAAAAGCATTTATCTTGTTCCGAGGTCAAACCACTTTTTATAGTGTAGTTGCTTGTTGTTAACAACATCATCTCTATAGTCAGACTAGCCAGGTTCAACATCTAGTTCCAATGCTTTTAAGCTCGTTGATTTTGACATATTGTTCAACTCAGTGCTTTATGCTCTTTACATGTAAAAATAAAAATAATTATAGTACCTATGTTGTACAGGTATTGCGAAGCTTAAGTGAGTTATATAAAATGTATTTAGAACAATGTCTGGTATATAATTCGTATTCAAAATGCATTAGTCTTTATTGCGATAACTTTCTCCATTTTTCTAGGCAGTTATTTCAATTGCTAAAAAGAACTCACAATATGGAGGTTTTACTGCAATAGGAGTGCAGAGCCCATTGACTGTGATGAATATTAATGAAGTGTAGCTTCATGGAAACTAAAAATTTTCAAGAATTTTGGCCTAGGAGCTCAAGTAGCCTCCTCCACCTGGAAGTGGTAAGAGGATCTGAGAAGGTTTTGTCCCACTAATAAGGTGGCTGGGCTTTATTCCGGTGTCCATTCTGTCCAACCAACCACAACCATTTGTCTCAAGAGCTAAGTCATAATGTACATAGAGCAACCACTTTGATGGTCTCCTGATAAGGATGGTTTTCTCGAAGAGATTCCACGCAGCATAGTCAATGAAACCTACCCAGTGTGCCCATTTCAAAAATGAAGAACCAGCAATGGACAGATTAAATGCTTGTGAAAGCTTATGCTATTAGGGAAAGGAAGAGCAGGGATCCATGTATTCCAGGCCCTAGATCCCACAATTTTGCAAAAGTCTTTCATTTTCCATAAATGACTATATGACTATAAAATTTTTAAAAATCTTATTGTCTATACTAAAAGCTATAGACAGTTTTTAAGGCACCAACTACTCAGCTTACTACCTGGGAACTATTCTCACCCACAGGCCAGGCTGTTTCTCCACAATCTCATCCTGGCTTCTTGAACCCTAGCCTTCAAAATCCAGACAAATAAATCACATTTAGGGCATTTAAAGAGCTAATCCAGGCTAGACCAATCACAATCCCTTTATGAGAACTATGTCTTAGCCAGTTAGGTATTGGTATCAAAGTTGAAAGGTCATGTGGATTTACTTATGTGACGTGTTAGAGCAAACTAAAATGAAGACAAAGACCATGTCTGAAAATCCTGACGAAGCAAAAACAGATAGGCCTTAAAAATGCCTTTAAACTTGCTGAAGACTACAGACACAAATGAAACTTAACTTGGGTTGTTTCTGGTAAATGCTTGTGTTAAAGAAAAGCAAAACATAACCTCAGTCAACCAAAATCAGGCAACTAACATATAGTTAAGTGACCCAGCAATGTAAACCAAAAAAGGCAATTTTGTAACTGTAACCAAAGAATTTCTTTGTTTTACTTCCATTTTCACTCTACAAATACTTGCTTCTAAAGCTTCATCATCAGAACATTAAACCAATTTTGGTTTGTTGCTTCCCAATTCGTGACTTGCTGTTTGCTCAAACTCTATAAAGTTTTATTGTTGCCTCAATTTTTCTTTTAACAGTAAAAAGTATAGTAACCTAAGAAATATAGTCCCAGTCAGGGAGAAGAACATCCTCTTCATTTCTTCCTCACAGAAGAAAATATACAGAAAGAAGCACGTAGAACTAGGAGAGAAGAAAAGTCAGCCTCAGCTGGTTACATTTCATATTCTACATTTACCTCTCGGACAGGCTGGTTCCTTGTTTCTTGTCCTCCTCTTCTGGGGCTCTTTGAAGACTGAAGCATTGACAGTGCTCATACTCTACTCAT
>NW_012150286.1:701674-702421 GCF_000956105.1 Propithecus coquereli
TTTCTTCATAGAAATTTTCACCTGTCTTCTATTTCTTTATCTATTTATTGTTTGTATAACACAATAGAATATAACTGAAACCTAGAGCCTAGAATAGTACCCAGGAAACTACAAGGGCTGTCCAGAAAGTATCCAGCCATGTAACTGTCCTGGTTATATTAACAATGGCTGGATACTCTCCCGACAGCCCTCATATAACTGTTTATTTAAAAAGGTGGTAATTATAGTAATTAAATGATTTTTCTTCTAATTTATTGAATCATTATATGTAGGTTTATTTTAAATTGAAGGAACAATTTAAATATATCCTTATTTATTTGCATTTTTTATTACTGTGGTACATTTTGATTAGTTATTCCACAACTTTGTGCTTATATACTACAATAAGCTAAAGACTCATAGATTGATTCATGATTTCAGCATGATGGTAAAATATTAGCTCTTGCTGTCATTAAGAAATGCTGGTGTATCTAAACACTGTTTTCTAAATCTAAAAAATATATAGTGATTCCATTTATTTTTTATCTAACAAGTTAACATCTATTAAAATCTGAATTTCCTAAAATCCTTTAAATATGTAATTTAAAATATGCATTGGAATGTTAATGTCAATCTTGAAAAATTATACTAATATCAACAAAAGCATAATGTAGTATTTTATTAATTGTCTGTAAATTATTAGTTGATGGACTCTGAGCTTATAACAGTGACTAAGTGATAGTCAAATATTAGATGTTTCTCTTTAAA
>NW_012150286.1:714601-720582 GCF_000956105.1 Propithecus coquereli
TGGTGACAGCGGACAAAGTTGACAGCTGCAGGCACTGTTGTTGCAGCCAAAAAGCCACTCTTATGGAGATCTTAGATGAGTATATTAAGTACTTTAAACTGAAATGGAAAAGAAAAAAATGATAAAATCTATCTCAATGTATATACAGGAACAAATTCCTGGAACACTTTATCTATTTATTCATTTCTATCCACATAGATTAAGCAATATATATCTACATTGTGCTGAGATAATCAAGTGCTTCTTAAAATTCCTTATTAGTCAGTGAGATTAATATTCCTCTTAAATTTATTTACAAACTTTAAATGTTATGCTATCTAAACAGACTGTCTTAACATTTGTGAATTATATGATATTTTGTCACTTATAATATAAGACTTTTTCAATGATTTAATATAGACAGTATTTTCCAAGCAAAAAGGGGACAATGGATTAGATTGGATATAAGCTGCCATCATCACCATCACTCACAAATGCATATGTTATGGGTCTATTTGCACATGATGTTTTGCTGGGCACTTCTTCAAACACCTTAATCAGTGAATAAATCAGCAGCCAGATGACAACAGACTTCCTGGAAACAATCAAACTTTAAAACAATATTAAAATATACAGTTAGGCAAGATAAATGTTTGTCTTAAAAATTCAGGATATTATGGGAAGTCCATGTAAATATTCAAGATTAAGTTCAACATAAAATTGTGCACTATATTTTGAGAGTGATATTTATCAGAGAGCACTTACTCTTCTAACATTATTTGGTATTTTCTAGAAACAAATTAGGGTAGAAAGATAAGTTTTTTCAAAATATTCCATTCATTGAACTCTTATTGATAAAAATCCTTGAATTTGTAGAAAGAGTTCAATGCAAATCATTCCAGGAACATGTTCTGTATTAAAGCTCTTGGATTTATTTCCAATTTTTCCACAGACAAGTCCCTTCTTTACTATTTCCATTTTCTATTTCAGTGTGTCAAATAGCAAATCTCAAAATGAAAAGGAAATAGCATGGATTTGTCATGACACTAAATATCAGCCCCAATTTTGTTTTTCCTAATCTTAAGGGAGATAAAAACGGCTGAGTACACAGTACTTTTTCCCCTTCTTCACATCCAGTACTTTTGCCTAATTATCCATAAATCAGTACTAGACTTAATCAGACTCTAAAAATGATTCTCCTTATTTTCTTATCCAGTTCCATCATTATTCATACTTTATAGGTTCATTATAAGAATTATATAGTTGAAAAACAAGCCATATCAGTTATATTTATTGTTGGTATAATTTCCATTTCATAAATATCAATTATTCAAAATTATTACATACATTTTCTAAAAAGATATCAGACTGATATAGTTTCATCAAGGTAATTAAATGCAATAATATTCTACAACAATGAGCCTTTCTTTGCTCTGTGATTTTTTAAATTATTCACAGGCCACTAAAGTTTGAAAGCTGCAGCTCTAGTTTCCAAGATCACCCACACAAACATAATGCAAATAGAATGGCTTTCATTTTACACTTATTTACATGAGGATTCACAAAGATGCCCTTTTCTGTTATAATTATGGTGCCTGTGGTGGACACTTTTCTTCCCTAACCAGAAAAATTTTCCTCCCCTTTTTTCCTTGCCAGAAAATCATTGCTCACCACCTTTTTAACTGGAATTCTGTCTGGAGAGACAAAACAGAAGAGACAGAATTTTCTTTCTAATACAGAGAGAGGTAATAGAGGAGCTTCCCTACTTTTTGCTTTGAGTGTACATTTAGCGACATAATGGTCAAACTTGCTATGCCATCTTGTCACCATTTGAGACTTGAAGCCATCTAAATCCCGAACTATGTAAAGAAAGATTTTACATATGCTTCTTGGCCATTATTCTGTCTTCTTTTGAAATAAATAATTAGTTAACTTTCAGGAATAGAAAAATTACCCATTCTCTGCTACCACAACTCATGCTTTTTGAAAGCTTAGAAACTAGGACAAATTTCAAATATATTGAAACATTTTGATACCATTTAATTAATTAACCAAAATTAATAGATTGCATAATTGTCAAAATCTTTAAATTAAAACAATGAATAACTACTTATGTTTATAATAAAAATTTATTTCCAGATGTTTTCCATTATTAAAGAATACTTTGAAAAAAGAAACTTAGCACTAAGATTACTGTTATTGTTATTATGGGAAATAGTTACAGTGGGAACATTTAACATGTTCCTTTCCTTTTTCTATTTTTCTTCTGATCATTTTCAAATTACAGGAAAGCTGCCATTGTGACCAAAGTTAATCTTTTTAAATATCCCAAGATACATCACACGGGTTTTAAAAGGAAACTCATCTCACTGTGTTGAGAGATCAATCTGATGTTCCCCACTAAGACATTTGGACGGATGATTATAGCTGTTCAGTCAATGCACAAGTCGAATCACTGCCAAGACTTCCTCCCTCCAGTCATGGATTAGTGACCTTTGGGCAGCTGCCTATGCAAGAATGAAAAGATGCATGTGTCTCCATCTCAAATCCTCTGTAGTCATTCTAATTGACTGCAGTGATATCTACTGGTGACAGCGGACAAAGTTGACAGCTGCAGGCCCTGTTGTTGCAGCCAAAAAGCCACTCTTATGGAGATCTTAGATGAGTATATTAAGTACTTTCACTAGCTCAGCTGGTGAAGTTACTTTAGCTCACTTGGCATGAGCACTGGCCTGAGAATAGTAAATCAGCTCTTAAAAGTATCTTCTTGTCATCTGAATTGTAAATGTTCAGTGAGCTAATACTAATCCTCTTTTATAAATAGAACTGACCCTTCAATGCTGTAGTGCCATTAAGAAACTTTTTTTCCTCATTTACTAACTTTTTCTTTTCTTTGTTTAACCCCATCTGTCCTTCTACACACAGTAAGTAGAAATCTGAGAATAGCTCAAGATTAAATATCATAAAGGAGGACCACACGTGAACAATACAGTACATCAGTGTCCTAGGTATAGGCAGTAAAATGCTGTCAGAAGTTAAATACTAAATTGTTTGTAGAGAAGATCAGAAAAAGAAATATCCACTTCAGAAAACTCAGAGCAAAGGAAACATTCAATTACGCAACTCGACAAAGTTCTACTGCTTTTAAGTAAAACGTATTGTCAGACTTTTTCCCAAACTATCTGAAGGTGTTCATGAGGTTCTATTGTAGATGGTTTAAGGAACAATAGAAGTTCATCATCTTTAATATACTGTAATCCAACAGTGGGAATAAACTGTTCACTGGGTTATAATGATTTAGTTCTGCTTTAGACTGGATGTAAAAATATATTTACATTTTCTTTATCTAAAGATACATAAGATACTCATCTAAATGCAATCACAAACATCAACATAGAAACCTGAAGACTCTGAAGTCCTGCTGTAAACATAGACAAATCATTGACAGAGGCACAAAACTTCAAGTTTTCCAGCAGAGAAAGCATGCAGATAACAAGGAGCTAATTGAATGTTTTCTTACTTGAAATACTTGACAGAAAAGGCTGTGCTTTATTGACTTTTATATGTCCAGTTCCTTGAACATAGGACAGCATAATAGTACATGGTTAATAATTCATTGCTAAGTAAAGAAATGAAGAATAAATGACTGAATCGCAGCAACACATTCTTGCCATTTTTAAAATTAATTGGAAAGTAAAATTGGCAAAATCAAATTGGGATGGTGCAGTGATATCTACAAAAATAAAATAGTTTATCTATCCTTATAAGGATGCCCTTATAAGTGAATTTAATTGCTTGTTTTATCTAATTAGAAAACCTCTAAATATCCCAAAGATTATTAAGTTTCCCTCATTCATCACATTTTAATATTATCAAAGTGTTATAAATTACATGGCTTAGGCGTTTTACTAACATAGTTCTGTTTAGGATAAGTAATATTTTCTCATTAAAACTTTCCTTGTAATTTTTCCCAAAACCTGTGAATCTGATTATTCATATATAGATCTTGTTATCTGCCTTAATTTAAAATTAATATGTTCATAATACTTTCTCTCCATAGGAAAAGCAGAGCAAGTCGCTTTCTACCCTGATGCAGATTTATAAATAGATAAGCCAAATTCCTTAAAGCACATAATTACATATAGTAACACCCTAAGGAAGCAAGCTGGTTTTTAACTGGGTTTTAGGTTTTTGTTTCCAAACCAAGTTCCGCAAAGGTTTTCATTATTGCTCATTTTAAATATCATTTGCCAAGCTCAAGTGCCCTCAGGAACACCTTTCCCTATAGATGCTGGAGAGCACAAATCATACCATTAGGATACTAATAAGAAACAGTGGCTGCGAGGTAGAGACGGCTGGTTGTGCTGCTTTTGGAAGCACCAATTTCCTCATATACACAACATGCCATTTGTATGTTCCAGATTATTCATGATGGAAAAGTAAACAAACAAGAAACATCTATAGACCATAACAAGACATATTTAAAAACTATATGGTTTAAGATTCAGATTTGCTGAATTGCTTAATTACTCAAATTTAACTCTCCAAAGTTATTTCTTATTATATTGACTTATAATGATTCTAAAAGAGAAATTAACATTCAGAAAACACTCAGGCAATGCTATTGCTTGAATGTCCCCTCCAAAACTTGTGTTGAAATCTAATTGCTGTTGCAACAATCTTAAGAGATGGGGTCTTTAAGGGATGGTTAGATCACAAGGGCTCCACCCTCACGAATGGATTAATACCATTACCAGAGGACTGGGTTGGTTATTTCAGGATTAGTTTCCTCACAAAAGGATAAGTTTGGGCCTCTTTTCCTCTCTCTGCCTTGTGTACTCACCTGCCCTTCTGCCATGTTACAACATAGCAAGAAGGCTCTCACCAGATGCCAGCATCCTGCTCTTGGACTTTTCAGCTTCAAAACCTGTGGGCCAAATAAACTACGCATCTTTATAAATTACCTAGTCTGTGATGTTCTGTTATAGCCACAGAAAACAAAGACATACAATAAACTGAATAAAATGCAATGGAATGATATATGTATGGACAATTCATGTGCTTATTAGAATCATGGCTACAGCTTGGATTTCATCTATCCTGTTATTTGCTCAGTATTATAATTAAAAATAAAAAATCAAAATTAAAAAATAATGTGAGAATTTCATTAAATTTTCAGTTCCCACTAATTCATTTTTCATCTTCTAATATGATAACCATCTACAGTTTAATCATACACAGTATTTTTCTTAAAGGTAGCATTGTGTGCATCTGTTTATAGTTTGTTCTCATCAGAAAGATGCAGTTTGAATCTAGGATTCTATCATTTACTTTGTTCAGTTGCTAAATCCTCTGAATCAATTATTCACCTATAGTTAGAGATAATAGTGTTCAATAGGAGTTGCTCATTAAAATACTTTTTTGAGAATTTGCATAATATTTTATATCAATAATTGCATTGAAATTAATAATTACCATAATAATAAAGCTATGATTATTTCATGTTAAGACCTGACCTGTAATTTGTATTTGGAAAAGAATATCAGTGCTAATGCTGAAGTCTACAGCATTGATCATTTATAAAATTTATGGTTGACAACATTGTAAAAAAAAAGAAAAATCATGGTGTCGAACTTGCAGAAACTAAATAACTCTTCCTTCAACATATCCACAATATCATACAAAACTTTACACTGCAAATTATTTGCTATAACATATTTTCACAATAGACCACCAAGGAAGAGTGTCACATTATTCTTTGGGAACGTTTTTTTACATGATGTCACTATCATTTTTTCTGCTGGAGGTGGGGGAGGATGGGTTTCATAGTAAATTAATTTTGTGAAAACAAAAATAGCACTATGTTTCCACTTAAATTTTTTTTTAATTTCAGCATATTATGGGGGTACAGATGATTAGGTTACGTATGATGCACTTGACCCCCCTACCCCCAAGTCCGAGCTTCAAGTGTGTCCATCCCTGGGATGGTGCGCATTGCGCTC
>NW_012150286.1:720632-723756 GCF_000956105.1 Propithecus coquereli
CCTTTTCTGTTATAATTATGGTGCCTGTGGTGGACACTTTTCTTCCCTAACCAGAAAAATTTTCCTCCCCTTTTTTCCTTGCCAGAAAATCATTGCTCACCACCTTTTTAACTGGAATTCTGTCTGGAGAGACAAAACAGAAGAGACAGAATTTTCTTTCTAATACAGAGAGAGGTAATAGAGGAGCTTCCCTACTTTTTGCTTTGAGTGTACATTTAGCGACATAATGGTCAAACTTGCTATGCCATCTTGTCACCATTTGAGACTTGAAGCCATCTAAATCCCGAACTATGTAAAGAAAGATTTTACATATGCTTCTTGGCCATTATTCTGTCTTCTTTTGAAATAAATAATTAGTTAACTTTCAGGAATAGAAAAATTACCCATTCTCTGCTACCACAACTCATGCTTTTTGAAAGCTTAGAAACTAGGACAAATTTCAAATATATTGAAACATTTTGATACCATTTAATTAATTAACCAAAATTAATAGATTGCATAATTGTCAAAATCTTTAAATTAAAACAATGAATAACTACTTATGTTTATAATAAACATTTATTTCCAGATGTTTTCCATTATTAAAGAATACTTTGAAAAAAGAAACTTAGCACTAAGATTACTGTTATTGTTATTATGGGAAATAGTTACAGTGGGAACATTTAACATGTTCCTTTCCTTTTTCTATTTTTCTTCTGATCATTTTCAAATTACAGGAAAGCTGCCATTGTGACCAAAGTTAATCTTTTTAAATATCCCAAGATACATCACACGGGTTTTAAAAGGAAACTCATCTCACTGTGTTGAGAGATCAATCTGATGTTCCCCACTAAGACATTTGGACGGATGATTATAGCTGTTCAGTCAATGCACAAGTCGAATCACTGCCAAGACTTCCTCCCTCCAGTCATGGATTAGTGACCTTTGGGCAGCTGCCTATGCAAGAATGAAAAGATGCATGTGTCTCCATCTCAAATCCTCTGTAGTCATTCTAATTGACTGCAGTGATATCTGCTGGTGACAGCGGACAAAGTTGACAGCTGCAGGCACTGTCGTTGCAGCCAAAAAGCCACTCTTATGGAGATCTTAGATGAGTATATTAAGTACTTTCACTAGCTCAGCTGGTGAAGTTACTTTAGCTCACTTGGCATGAGCACTGGCCTGAGAATAGTAAATCAGCTCTTAAAAGTATCTTCTTGTCATCTGAATTGTAAATGTTCAGTGAGCTAATACTAATCCTCTTTTATAAATAGAACTGACCCTTCAATGCTGTAGTGCCATTAAGAAACTTTTTTTCCTCATTTACTAACTTTTTCTTTTCTTTGTTTAACCCCATCTGTCCTTCTACACACAGTAAGTAGAAATCTGAGAATAGCTCAAGATTAAATATCATAAAGGAGGACCACACGTGAACAATACAGTACATCAGTGTCCTAGGTATAGGCAGTAAAATGCTGTCAGAAGTTAAATACTAAATTGTTTGTAGAGAAGATCAGAAAAAGAAATATCCACTTCAGAAAACTCAGAGCAAAGGAAACATTCAATTACGCAACTCGACAAAGTTCTACTGCTTTTAAGTAAAACGTATTGTCAGACTTTTTCCCAAACTATCTGAAGGTGTTCATGAGGTTCTATTGTAGATGGTTTAAGGAACAATAGAAGTTCATCATCTTTAATATACTGTAATCCAACAGTGGGAATAAACTGTTCACTGGGTTATAATGATTTAGTTCTGCTTTAGACTGGATGTAAAAATATATTTACATTTTCTTTATCTAAAGATACATAAGATACTCATCTAAATGCAATCACAAACATCAACATAGAAACCTGAAGACTCTGAAGTCCTGCTGTAAACATAGACAAATCATTGACAGAGGCACAAAACTTCAAGTTTTCCAGCAGAGAAAGCATGCAGATAACAAGGAGCTAATTGAATGTTTTCTTACTTGAAATACTTGACAGAAAAGGCTGTGCTTTATTGACTTTTATATGTCCAGTTCCTTGAACATAGGACAGCATAATAGTACATGGTTAATAATTCATTGCTAAGTAAAGAAATGAAGAATAAATGACTGAATCGCAGCAACACATTCTTGCCATTTTTAAAATTAATTGGAAAGTAAAATTGGCAAAATCAAATTGGGATGGTGCAGTGATATCTACAAAAATAAAATAGTTTATCTATCCTTATAAGGATGCCCTTATAAGTGAATTTAATTGCTTGTTTTATCTAATTAGAAAACCTCTAAATATCCCAAAGATTATTAAGTTTCCCTCATTCATCACATTTTAATATTATCAAAGTGTTATAAATTACATGGCTTAGGCGTTTTACTAACATAGTTCTGTTTAGGATAAGTAATATTTTCTCATTAAAACTTTCCTTGTAATTTTTCCCAAAACCTGTGAATCTGATTATTCATATATAGATCTTGTTATCTGCCTTAATTTAAAATTAATATGTTCATAATACTTTCTCTCCATAGGAAAAGCAGAGCAAGTCGCTTTCTACCCTGATGCAGATTTATAAATAGATAAGCCAAATTCCTTAAAGCACATAATTACATATAGTAACACCCTAAGGAAGCAAGCTGGTTTTTAACTGGGTTTTAGGTTTTTGTTTCCAAACCAAGTTCCGCAAAGGTTTTCATTATTGCTCATTTTAAATATCATTTGCCAAGCTCAAGTGCCCTCAGGAACACCTTTCCCTATAGATGCTGGAGAGCACAAATCATACCATTAGGATACTAATA
Source organism: Propithecus coquereli (assembly GCF_000956105.1). Lineage (NCBI taxonomy): Eukaryota > Metazoa > Chordata > Mammalia > Primates > Indriidae > Propithecus > Propithecus coquereli. The sequence goes on from NW_012150286.1 coordinate 723,389, forward strand.
AGAAACAGTGGCTGCGAGGTAGAGACGGCTGGTTGTGCTGCTTTTGGAAGCACCAATTTCCTCATATACACAACATGCCATTTGTATGTTCCAGATTATTCATGATGGAAAAGTAAACAAACAAGAAACATCTATAGACCATAACAAGACATATTTAAAAACTATATGGTTTAAGATTCAGATTTGCTGAATTGCTTAATTACTCAAATTTAACTCTCCAAAGTTATTCCTTATTATATTGACTTATAATGATTCTAAAAGAGAAATTAACATTCAGAAAACACTCAGGCAATGCTATTGCTTGAATGTCCCCTCCAAAACTTGTGTTGAAATCTAATTGCTGTTGCAACAATCTTAAGAGATGGGGT
>NW_012150286.1:733836-734821 GCF_000956105.1 Propithecus coquereli
TTTGGAAGATAGATTTTGAATTCAAGACATGAGTGCTTTCCAAGTTATGATTAGAAGTGTGTAATTTTTCTGCAGATAAGTCTAGGTAGAATTAAATATTAAATAATGAAAAATTTGATGTCATCTTGAAGTGTTACTAGCCTATGTATTGCACAGGTTTGTAATGGTGGAAACTGAATCTTGGCCACTTAGAAAAAGGAGTTTGAAGTAGACAAGGCAGCAGAGTTATCTGAGTAGATACTTGTTATAGATAACAAGTAAGGATAAGAAGATAGAAGAAACAGAGAAAAGAAAAAAGAGAGAAAGAGATGAAAGCAGAAGGAAGAAGTAAGAACAAAGAAAAGAAAGAAGATGAGATATAGAAAAAACAACTGGCAAAGATCTTAGCATCATATACACTATTCTGATTTACTGTTAAGTCAGTTTCTTCATATATGGATAGTGATATATTTGGGTAATATGTAAAATGTAATATTACAAAGATATTATACAACATAACATGTATAATTTAATTGGGTTTAACATAAGGATCAAAAATTAAGACCTCCTAAACTAATACATTCATTTTTTGGTAGTCTTTTCATTAAAGTTCAAAGAATGTCTTAAAATTTTTATCATGTCATGATTTTTTCAGAAAAATATCTAAATTTTCACATTACCAAAGTAAACAATGGATGTTATTACCAAGACTCAATAGACTAATTAGAATCAGTTTCATATTTATAATTAAGACACTAAATTAAAGAGTTATTGCTTTGTTTTAGATATATTTTTCATCATAAAGCCAAAATTATAAAACACTGTTCCAGAGTAAGAAAAACCCATAATTGCTTTTATGGGTAAAGTGGTGAAGAGGAGGAAAGCAGACATTCATAGTGAATGAATCCACATATAAATATTTTAGGTTGACTGTAAGGAATTGGTCTTTGTTTTGCTAAATTATGTAGACTTGAATTTTAAAGTATTTATTTTATGCCATAAGCAA
>NW_012150286.1:750536-752402 GCF_000956105.1 Propithecus coquereli
TGGGGGTGCAGGTATTCTTTTGACATACCGATGTCTTTTCCTTTGACTAAATACCCAGTATGGGATTGATGGACCACATCATAGTTCTATCTTTAGTTTTTTGAGAAACCTCCATACTATTTTTCATAATGGCTGTACTAATTTACATTCCCATGAACAACATATAGGAGTTCCCTTTTCTCTACATTCTTGACACCATTTGTTATTTTTTGTCTTTTTGATAATAGCCATTCTGAAGTAAAATGATATTTCATTGTGGCTTTGATTTGCATTTCCCTGATTAGTAATGTTGTATACTTTTTCATATATCTCTTGGCCATCTGTATGTCTTCTTTTGAGAAATGTCTATCCAACTCCTTTGTCCATTTTTAATAGAATTATTTTGTTTTTTTAATGGCTGTTTGAATTCCTTGTAGATTCTGGATATTAGTCCCTTGTTGGAGGAATAGTTTGCAAATATTTTCTCCCATTCAACATGTTGTTTCATCACTATATTTATTGTTTCCTTTGCTGTGAAAAAGCTTTTTAGTTTAACACAGTTCCATTTGTCTATTTTTGTCGTTGTTGCCTGTGTTTTTGAGATCTTAGTCATGACATCTTTGCCTAGACCAAAGACTAGATAAAGTGATCCTTTAAAAATTTCTCAACTAGTATTGTTTCTTTCAGCTCCCAGCACTCCAGCCTCCTGACTCTATCCAGTTCTCTAAGAATAACAATGATCAGTTTGCATTTGTCAAAGATCACTTGACTTTAATGCCATAAATTGATTGGAAATTATGTGTGTACACACACACACACACACACACACACACACACATTCCATATATATGAGACAGATGACTGATTAGTTGTGAAGCTGCTGGAATGAATGGTCAAGTTAAAAGAATGAATGATCAAGTTAAAAGCAGCTGGAATGAATGTTGACCGTGGAGGTTGATAAAATTTTAACGGTTTCAGCAGCATAGAGAGGGAGAATAAATCAAATTTGGTGGCCAATTGGAAGTAAGGTTGAGAGAGGCAGGATGAAAGTAACTTAGACTAAAAATGAAGGGATTAACTTTGGATAAGAAGTGATTCTTCTTCCATTTAAACAGGTGCTAATTGTAAAAGGTGATGGGGAAATTTAGCCTGTTGGCAGTACATTTAATGAATTTGTTAAGTAGTTCCTATTTTTTTCAGGGAAGCACAAGAGGGTAGTGTGGCAGTTGAGAGGCATAAAGTATAAGGACATTGATGAAGAAAGGAACTACTTATCATCATAAACTAATGAAAGTGTCGTTGACGTAAATAATATTCGATTTTCAGGTAGTGTTAAGGGATAAACTGTGAGCCTCGAGTGGTGCCAGTCTGTGCAGCAGAGCAAGGTTAGTTAGGGTCTACAGTAATTGAGATAATATGAGAACCTCCCTGGTTTTTGCCAGGACTGTTTTGGTTTCAGCACTGAAAGTCCTGGGTCCCCAGAAGCTCCTTCATCCAGAGCAAACAGTGATAGTGTTAGAAAAATCTATCATAGCAGGGTAGAGAGAGCTAGATGACTTTAAAAGCATAAATGGACTTGAGGACCTAACATGCTTGAGGAAAAAGTTTAGGAGGGTTAACAAGAAAGTTGCTAAGAAAAAAAAGTTATATTTAAAGAGGTATGGCTGAATTTATTAGTTCATTAGTCTTTCAGTTACAGGTGCTGAAGTCTAGAGAGTAGGAATCTGAAATGAGTTACAGGAGATAAGCTGTTAGAAGTGAGAAAGTCAAGATTTTTGAATGGGTTGACAAGATTAGTATTAATAATGCAACCCATGGGGCAAAATTTTCAATAAAATGGTAGGAACTATGGATGCATAGGGGTGAAGGCATTTACCCTAATGGCAG
>NW_012150286.1:753752-754956 GCF_000956105.1 Propithecus coquereli
AAGGCACTGTGAGAGATACAATATAAACAAGGAATCAAAAGCAGATAAATTCTAGTTTCTATATATTTGGAGTTTATATTCCAGCAAAAGGGAATCTACATAAGTAAATAATAATATCATTTTATGTTAAGGGATACATTGTAAATATATATGAATTAATAACTAAGAATATGGGGTGTATGGTAGAGATACAGACATATGTTAGAGAACTGAGCTTAAAGCGTAAATAGAAATTAGTCACTAAAAAGCACAACTAGTCAAGTGAGAGCAAAGGAATAAAGATGAAAGGATATAAGTAATAAAAACCGAGATAAGATGTATCAGTTTCCTAGGGCTGTGATAACAGAGTACCACAGACTGGGTGGCTTAAAACAACAGAAAGTTATTCTCTCAGCTTCTGGAGTCTGGAAGTCTGAAATCAAGGTGTCAGCACAGTTTGTTCTTTCTGAGGGGTCTGAAGGAGAAACCATTCAATGCCTACCTCCTGGTCTGTGTTAAAAGCTCAGGTAGTCTTTGGCATTTCTTGGATTGTAGATACTAATGTATCACTTCAATCTCTGCCTTCACTTGGCATTATCTCTATCTCTATGTCTTCCTAAAAAGACACCATTCACATTGGATTAGAGACACATTCCATTCTAGTATAAGGGACTTATCATAACTAAGTACATATGCAACAATTCTATTTACAAATAAGATCACATTCTGAAGTGCTGAGGATTGAAACTTAAACATATCTCTTTTTTTGCGGGGGGACTCAGTTCAATGAATAATATAACAGCTAACACATATTAAGCAATAACAAAGCCTCATGTATACATTAAGCATTTGTCCTCACAATATCACAATGTGGTAATTAATATTATAATCTTGGTTTTATGGACTTAGTAATTTTTCCAAAGTCACAAAGGTAAGTGATCGAGTCATCTCTCAAACACCAAAGCAAATTTAAAAGCACGTATTTTAACCATCATGTTTTTCTGTCTTTGGAATAGTTCACCTTTGTTGAGTCCATGCTTAGCATATAACAACAAAAGTTGGAAAGGGAAAGAATGACATTTTTGAAAATAGGATGGAATTTGTATTTGGAGACTATTACAAATTATGTTTGTTTCTTAATCATAATCAGATCTATGTTTTGTTTAAAAAAATCTGGCAGATATATGGACCACAGGAGTTTGAGAAAATAGTGGAAGAGAGAAAG
>NW_012150286.1:758041-758631 GCF_000956105.1 Propithecus coquereli
GGATTACAGGCATGTGCCACCATGCCCGGCTAATTTTTTCTATGTATTTTTAGTTGTCCGATTAATTTCTTTGTATTTTTAGTAGAGACGGGATTTCGCTCTTGCTCAGGCTAGTTTCGAACTCCTGAGCTCAAACAATCCGCCCTCCTCTGCCTCCCAGAGAGCTAGAATTACAGGCTTGAGCCACCGCGCCCTGCCGATGTTGGTATTTTAATAGGGATTGCATTGAATCTGTAGATCACTTTGGGTAGTATAGATATCTTAAAGATGTTGATTCTACCGACCCACGAGCATGGTAGGGTTTTCCACCTGTTTACGTCCTCGGCTATTTCCTTCCTCAATGTTTCATAGTTCTCCCTGTAGAGGTCTTTTAACTCCTTAGTTAAATATATTCCTAGACATTTCATTTTCTTTGTTGCTATTGTGAAGGGAATTGAGTCTTTGATTTGGTTCTGGATATGACTACTGTTGGCGTATATGAAAGCTTCTGATTCATGTGCATTGATTTTATATCCTGAGACTTTACTGAATTCATTTATCAATTCCAGGAGCCTCTTGGTTGAATCCATGGGGTTTTCTAGATATAATAT
>NW_012150286.1:758681-760102 GCF_000956105.1 Propithecus coquereli
AAAAATGCCAGGTTTCTGAGGGTAAGGAAGGCATTCTGAGAGTTCAGACTTCCCTTTATTTTATTTGTTTTGTAAACTTAGTCAATATATTTATCTTTTTTGTTTTGTAGTCACAACTGAGAAGATGTTACGTTTCTTAAATCCTAATATAAGAGTTGGAACTACTGGATTCTTTTCCTGAACATATCTTTGAAGAAATGACATTGCATATGTAGAAATCTTTAAAAAAGCACTTTGCTTGATAGATATTAGATGAAAAATTATGCTTAATAGTTGTCCTAGTCTGTGTTGTGCTGCTGTAACAGAATACCTGGGACTGGATAATTTATAAAGAATGTAAAGTTAGTTTTCACAATTCTGGAGGCTGGGAAGCCCAAGATCAAGGTGTAGCATCTAGTGAGGACATTCGTGATGTGTTATCACATGGTGGAAGACAGAAAAGCAAGAGTGAAAAGGGGGCTGAATCACCCTTTTATAACAACATTAACCGCCCCCATAAAGGAAGAGCCCTCACGACCTAATCACCTCTTAAAGGTCTCACCTCTAATACTGTTACAATGGCAATTAAATTTGAACATGAGTTTTGGAGGGGACAAACATTCAAACCCTACCAGTGGTTTTATAGGGAAAAAAATCCATTATAGAAATTTAAGGATACTATTACTTTCTCCACTCTCCCTTAACAAAAGACAATGTAGAATAAGATTAAATTCTTTCTGCTTACATGACAAATTTAGTTCCCTAATCTCCCATGGCTCTATCTCTTATAATTAAATGCAATGGAAATAGGGTTGTGTGGACTTATGTTGTGGGTTATAGGCAAAGTTATTATAGGAAAAAAAATGTACCCTGCCCACTCAACATTTTTTCAACAACCATTCAAAAGCTGTAGTAAGAGATGAAACAATACGGTCCATATTGCCATGGAATAGAAAAAGACTTGAATGGAGTGATTAAATACATTGAGATGAAAAGATCAATGGAGATGCTAAATCTCAAAAACATATTATTAGTTGTCTTTATATTATTAGACCCTGCAGAACATAGAACAAATATAAGAAGATCTTTCAGCTGTAACAGTAACTTAAAATTTAGATAACAATATAAAGCACATATATATTAAAAAACAAATAAGCCAGACATTACAAAATAGTAGGCTAAATACACAGTATAAATAGTAAGACATTTGAGAAAGGGGTAGTTTGTAGAGTAAATAGCCATGAACTTAAATCCAAACACATGACGTTTATTTCTACCTCTTACATTAAGTAGTTCTAGGTACTGATTACATTGCGTGTCTTTAGGCTTTTTAAGATTTTTTTTCACATTTGCAAAAGACAGAGGAATAGAGTGAATCGTGTTGCATGACATTTCCAGAGGGACTAAGAAATATTTTTATTGATAGTGTACAGCTCAGGGAA
>NW_012150286.1:773462-773998 GCF_000956105.1 Propithecus coquereli
AATATGACATCACACAATTGGTTTACATAATTACTTCCATTAGGGAATTGAAGATTCCCTGGTATATATCACTAGTATAACATTTATACTACTCTGGAAACTAAGATTAAATTACAAATAAATTAAAGTAAATAACATGTACTATTTAAAAACAAATATACGATAGATGTGTATGTTAACTCCTTTTATAAATTATGTTCAGAGAAAATCATTTATATTTTAATTTCTAAAAGCTCTATAATTAAGAAATATTTTATAACTTTTTAAAAAAGGATCAGCTACATGGAATGCATAGTAAAATGATTCATCAGTCATGGAACATGATATTTTATTTCCATTTGGTACATTAAATTCATCATGAAGAGATCAAGAATAAGAAATAAATGATAAAGACTTCTTCAAACACCATTTGACCCAGCAAGTGTTAGACTCTGTTGGCAAATCACAGTGGCTGTTAATAAGAGGGTTAACTACAGAAATGTTTCTGCTTCAAAAACTTAGTTGCGCTCCTTGAGAGAAAAAAACAAAGTTCAGCA
>NW_012150286.1:776313-776879 GCF_000956105.1 Propithecus coquereli
TCACATTGGCAAGTGATAGAGTCAAGATCAAAACCCAAGCATCTGAAATCATTAATATTGCAAAGCAAGTTTGCTAATAGTTTGGAGCTAAAAATTCTTTCTCTGTTTTTTGTTTTTTCTGTGAGAGTCCAATTCAGTACAAGAAGAGTAAAAACAAACTTCACTTTGACATTTGGCATTGCTGAAGCCCAACTCCAGGATATTCAGATGATATATTCTGGAAATTTATAGATGTAGAGGAATAAGCCACTGTCATTTGGGCTTACCTGTTTGCCTCATTCAGTTCCCATAGTTAGATAGGAAATCACTTTCCTCTTGACATATCTCTAATTACCACAAGAAGCTTCATAAAATTCTAAAATAACAGTAATTTAAATTTTAAACACTTAAAATAATTATGTGTCATACAGCTTTTGGGGACAGAAAGGGGTTTCACATGATCAACGCTAAAGTTGGAGATTTCAGCCCATCCAAAATGCCAGGAATAATTATTACAGAATTTCAAGCTTAAATTAACCAAGAGTAACACTTATCCCATTAGATTTGATAGAGTAATTTGTGAGAAT
>NW_012150286.1:776929-778346 GCF_000956105.1 Propithecus coquereli
AAATACCCCCAGATGATCCTTATGTTCATTCAGGCTGACAACCAATGATCTATATACCTCTTCTTTCTTAAAAATAGTCTTACATAGATCTTTGAGGCTGTGTGGCAAGCTATACACTATAAATATTCTTTTCCTTATAAGTCATCAACTAGATCTATCCTTAATCAAAAGTGCCTAATTATCAGTTGGAGATGCATATTAACTGCATGCTGAAACAAAGAATTCCATGAAAGATAAGAGCTTCCAGCATGCAAAGTTGTGTTATTTCAAGATACCACATATCCTGAAGGATCATCTTTCAACATATGTAACCATAACAATGCACTGCCTTCCCAGTTTTAGCATTGTTGAGGAAACCCTGATTATTTTATTACATGAATGATCGCAAAAACTATCTTTCTCAAAGGATGACAGAAAAACAATGAAACCAAATTTGTTACCAACAGCAATGGGAAAGAAAATTAGCATTCATTTCCTAACCAGTGTATTGTTTATCAATAAATATTGACAGAAGACAAAAGCCCACCTACAAGAGTCTAAATCACTGGCCCAAACTTCTGCTATGTTCCTCATTTTAGATACTTTGCTGAGAAGACTTCTGCAAAACCAGTAACAAACATTCCAGCTCTAAAGAAAAGAGAGTAGATGAGAAAGATGTCTAATTTAGGAGAAGAAATATATGGAAAGTGGAAACTTATAAAGCCTACAAAGAGAAAATTATATCCTAAATCCAATGGCACATAGAACATTACTAAGAATAAGACCTCTGATAAAATAACACAAAAATTAAAAATCCATTTACAATCTAGGTCTCATGATATGCTAACTTATCTAACATTACCTAATGTTTTTTGCATTTCCTATTATGTGGTTTGAATGGTATTGTTGAAAAAGTTGAAAATGAACCATTTGTAATTGGAGTCTTCCTAGTAAATAAAAATACCCAAATACCACAGGTATTATGAATCATTTTGATTGCTGAACATTTTAATTTTTACATCAAATAAAATATCAAGATTTGTCATATTTGCAAAATAAGATGGTCATAAAGTAAATCAAAGCTAAAAAATAAAGCAAGATCACTGTGTGTAGAAGAGTGAAAGGAATAAATTATAAAACCTATTGATTTTGTTGTTCATGCAGTGATTTCCAGTATTTGTATTGACACAAGCTAAAATAAAATTTCTTCATTACAGTTATTATTTTTTAACAATCCAAAGCAATTCTTTTCTATAGAACTCTTTGTAAATAAGTTATGTGAATTTGACAGAATGTTTTGTGAATTATTACATCAAAACCTTGATAACATTAGGAAGCACTTACATGTATAAACAGTGTTGTGTTCATGACATTCAAATCACTTTACATATTAACCCAACTCTTAGAAAAATCATAAAATAATATATTATCTCAATTT
>NW_012150286.1:792527-794875 GCF_000956105.1 Propithecus coquereli
AAGACACTGCTAAGAGAATAAAAATATAAGCGACAGTATGGGAGAAAATATTTGAAATTGTATTTCTAAAAACTAACTTGCTTCCAAAATACATAAAGAACTCTCCAACACTAATAAAAAAAATACCCAAACATTTCAAAGAATAAGTGGGAAAAAATATTTTAACACTTTGCCAAAGAAGGTATATTGATAGCAAATACACATTAAAACAATGTTCAATGTGATTAGAAAAATGAAAATTAAACCAGGAGATATCACTACATGCCTATTAGAAAGGATTGTTAAAGATGTGAAGCAACTGTATTTCTCATACACTGAAGGTGGGAATCGAAAATGGTACCACTTTCGAAAATAGTTTAGCAGCTTCTCCAGGAGTTAAAGGAATATGTACGACCCAGTCATAATACTCTCTCAGGTATTTCCCAAGAGAAATGAAAGCAGGTTTCTATGCAAAAAATTGTACATGGATATTCACTGAAAATATATTCATGATCTCAAGAACTGGAAATGACCCAAATGTGTATCCACGTGTGAGTGGAAATATAAAATTTGGTATGTATATCCACATAATGGAATGTCACTTAGGAATGAATGGAATGGACTCTTGATATACACGAAAACACACTCTCAAGATAATCGTGCTAAATGAAAGAGTCCAGATAAACAATACAAACATACTGTATGTTCCCATTTAAATAAAATTTTAGAAAATGAAACATTAATTCTGTGACAGAAAGCAAATAAGTAGTTGTATTGGTATGGGACAAAGAGTTAGGGAGGAGCAGAAGGGAGGTACTATAAAAAGGCATGAAAAAATTGGGGGGTTGATGGCTATACTTACCTGGAGAGTGGTGATGATTTCACAAGTACATACATATTTCAGAACTTGTCAACTTGTATATTTTAAATATGTGCAATTTATTGAGTCAATTATATCTCCATAGAACTTTTAAAAATACCTGGACAGGGCATTTTCTTTTAGCTATACAGCTAATTTTCTTATCCTCTTTGTAAGATCTGTATTTTGGAAGAGCTGGTCTTTTCTTCCTATATTTTTTTCCTCACCTTGTGTTCACCCTTCAGTCCATGCCAATCTGGCTTCAGCCCCCAGATTCTGTCAAAACTGTTCTCACTAAATTAACCAATAACCTCAACATCATTTAATCCAAATTACTTTTCCCCTTCCTGTCTCACTAAACTCTTCAAGAGCATTCAACATTGCTGACCACTTTCTTCTTCAAACATTCTGTTTTGCTGCTACAAAACCATTTTCATCTAACATTTTGGCTGTTCTCATTCTCCAACGTTGGCTGAGTCCTCTTAACCTGTTCATTAAACATTACTGTTCCCGTGAATTAGACATAGCCCACTTTTTTTCTGTTCTATAATCTTCACTCCTCTTCATTTCAGTTAGTTTCTCTATATTCCATATTACTCCAAAATACTTCTTCATAGCTTAGAGCTTGCCCCTGAATTCTAGACTTACTCAGTACATCATAGGATATCACCACTCAGGTATATAAAGATACCTCAAGCTTATTAATCATCTTTATGTATCCCCTTTGTTTCTCTACAATGTAGCCAATAGGGACTTTTAAAATTGCAAATCTCATTTGCCACCTACACTTGAAAATATCAATGGCTTCCCAATAATCTCAGGTTAAAATTTAAGTAATTAGCATGATCTGAAACATAATCTTGCCACTGACTACCTGTAGACCTCATTTTATTACATACCCTGCTCTGCATCCTTTGAATTCCAGCTAAATAGTACTGACATTTTAATTACTTAAGCATTGCTTTCTCTCAAAGTAGGCCTTTAATATGCTTTTCTTACTCGTTGGAACTCACCTCAAGTCCTCCTTGCTTTTCATCTTTTTAAACGATCTTCCTCAGATTTCAGCCTAAATAAATTTTTATTAGGAAAGACTTTCCTGATTTCCTGTTATCTGATCTTGAGTCAGCCTGTTTCTTTTTTTCTTAGCAAATTTAACATGTTTTGATTATAAGTTGATGTATTTGCTTAGTGGCTATATTATACTACTGACCAGTAAAACCAATAAGACTACAATTATGGCTATTTTGCTCATTTCTATTTCCTCATTGCCCTCAACAGTGCTGTACACATAGAAGGTAAATGAATAAACAAATTAGCATTTTGTGAGCTATGCAAAGAATATATCACAGTTGATCTTTTTAATAACTTATGTAAGACACTTAATAGTATAGCCTAAACAGCACAAGCTTTGAGACAGGAAGATATAGAATCAAATTTAGCCTCCACCATTTCTTTGATGTGTGACTTTAGACAATTTATTGTACTCTCTGGGCATACATTTTCTTATTTC
>NW_012150286.1:794925-796073 GCF_000956105.1 Propithecus coquereli
ATTTTCAGTCTCCAAGCATTTTTTCAATAATACTTAGAAGTCATACATATGTCTCAGTAAGATTTCATTAGGTGCCCTATTTTATTCCTCATTTCTCAGATTAAATTTTAGTTTCTGACAAGAACTCTCATTTATACTGGGCAGTCATAAAACCCTTCCCCTTTTACTTATACTTTACAAATTTCTCAGTGGTATTCTCTAATTAGCTCTAAATTTTGACTTCACATTTCGAATGGCTTTTCTTTGTCCGGAAGGGATAATTAACACTGGATTGATACCGATAGCTAGTATCTATTTGTGTTACCCAAACAAATATTTTTATCTTTATGTTTGACCAACTACATATTGTAAACCACTAATTTCACTCGCAAAGAGGCAAACTCTTAATTTTCTCCACATCTACACTTTCTAGCTCAGCGGGACATGTCTCTTCTCTCAAGCCCCATTACAGACTTAATTTATCCAATAGAGAAGAGCAGTCATTCTGACACATGGTTATGAAAAACTCTACTACTGCTCCCTACTGATCTGTCAACAAAACCCCAGGGGCATCTCCCTCAATCTTTTTCCTTTAGAGTTCTCTTATGTTTAACTAGTTTCTATAGCGTTTATGATATTAACATAAATTTAGTACAGTTTCAATGTATCATGGGAAAAATGCAAAAGGAGTTAATTTAAGGGAAAAATTACATTTCTGAAAATATAATTTTATTTATAAAAACGGATAAAGAGAACATACATATTAAAATGTATACAGCAGTTCCTAAAGACATCATTTTATTTAGTGTAGATTAAAGGTAGCTACTCAAGCTAAGTCAGGCCAATTTGTTCAGTTTTTTCTCTTACTCAGAGTTGACCTACTCAGAAACGTCTGATCAATATAAACACTGCTTTCAAATTCCTATTTTCTCTAATGACAAGAATCAACAGAAAAAAAAAGATAGTAAAAACCACAGAACTTGCCACAATATTTTTCAGTGATAAACAGGAAATCCTGACAGCATCAGAAGTATGACAGAAAACCCACTTTAATAATAAAGATATAAGTTAATTGCCAATGCCAGCTAGTAAATTAATAATAAATGACTAAAACAAAATGTATGCTTTTAGACTTTTAAATCATTAAGATTGTTTAGGCCTTTTAATGT
>NW_012150286.1:796708-798541 GCF_000956105.1 Propithecus coquereli
AAGTTTTAGTGAGAGCCCTGATAAATCCGTTCAGCAAGAACCCCAACCCTTGATATCTGATCACCCTAGACACCTGATTGACTTGCTCATCCCTGCCATCCTCCAGGTGATGTCTGATCACTTGGCCTGCCTCCAGCAAGAATCTTGTTAGATGAGTTTAGCCAAAATCTCCCCTAACCCATGATGATTCCTCTTGGTAATTTTCCATCCACTGACAACAACTTTATTCTCTGGCTACAAATTTCCACTTGCCCATGCTATATTCGACATTGAGCCCACTCCCTCTCTCCCATAATAAAATCCCATTGCAATGGTCTCCATTCCTTTGACAATAGTCCTGCTGCCCCTCTTGGATAAAGTCTGCCTTAACATCTTTAACAAGCAGCATTAATATTGTTTGCTTAACACAAGAAATATGTTTTATGAGTTTATTGCTGGGTCCATTCAAAAAAGAAAAATATCTTCACTTTCAACATATGAATATTTATTTACAGAGATTTGTGTTTTAGCACCAGACTGACATTCTATTATTATGTTTTATAGATAAGATAGCCATAGTTAATAAAAAATTTCCATAAATTGCAATGCACTAAAATGTTATTTGCATTTTTACCAAAAATATAATGTGAAAAGAATTGATATGTGATTAGACAATTGATAAAGTGCTGAAAAAATTGTACTCTACTAATCAGTATTTGGTAGCTGAGATTAGTATGTTTTATTTTGAGGGGAAAGATAAAGATTTTTCAGAACATTATTGCAGTTGAAATAGAATGAAAATTAAAATTTAATCCATACATTTTAATTGGTTTTAATATAAGAACTAGTCTAAGTATACTAATGAGGCAGGATTGTAAAATAATCAGTAAGCAATAAGATAAATTTTAAAAATGCATAATTGGAAAGCAATAATAAATAATGTTTACTTTGTTTTGAATAATCTATGAACTATAATTACTGCTTCTGTTTATTCATGTCTGGTTCAAAAACATAAATCAACTTCAGGCCAAGTTGTCTCCTTTCTTCTTCTTTTGATCTTTTGGGGAGTTTTTTGGTATTTCTGTTTTTCAGTAATTGCAGGGCAGGATTTCTGCTTTACTCTTAAGTTGGAAGAAGACCCTGCTGAACCCATGAATGTAAAACTTAATTTAAAACTTAAGTGCATCATTTACCCTTATATTTAATTAAGCATGTTAAGTGCTCCATTGCTACAATGTCTTAGTTTTTCTGTGTTCAGAGTACTTGAATGTGAATACTGAAGACATTTTTCACCACTGAGCCAATAAAGAAAGTATTACCAAAGGAAGCAAATAACTGAAAGGAATTGTGGTCACTACAAATGTCAGTGAAGCCAGAAATAGTCCTTTAAAATTCAACTATGCTGCCAGTGACTGTAGAAAGGGCAAAGCTTATGAGTCATTGATAAAATCAAAGCAATAGTTGAATGGGCTACTAATCAGTTAATAACACAAACCAAAATATTGTAACATTGGAATTCATTTTCACATTATTTTAAAAAACTGCATTCCATGTCTATAGAGATACAACATTCATATTATCAAAAATCCTTATATTTTTCTACCTTTTTTAAAAAGAGAAAATAAAAGTGATTTAAAGCAGCATCTGAACCTCATTCTGTTCTTAAACACAGGGGATAAGGCGGGAAGGGAAGCATTACAAATAATAAAGAACACTCTCTTTTTCCAATCTGCAAACACATATTTAATTGGAATAATGTAACTGATGGATGCCCTCCACAAAAATATCTAGAGGTGATGGACCATGCCCAAGTTGCTCATAAGGCGCTTAATAAATGAAGACAAGAGAGAGAAA
>NW_012150286.1:800891-802952 GCF_000956105.1 Propithecus coquereli
AAGGGCAGGGCCCAGAGAAAGGTTCCCTCTTGCCAGGGGATAGAATTGGTACTATTAAGGTGGTTAAGTAACTCTCTCAAGGCCTAGAGTTAGCAATTGGCATAGAAGGCCTTAAAACCAGAAAGTCTAACTCCAAAGGCCATGCTCTCTTGATTCTGCAAAATCTCATGAGAGTGTAACATTCATCCTAGAAAAGCATAAATATTTTCATATTAGAAACTAGAAGCCAATAGGCATTTTAAAAAATTATGCATTCATTTATAATTTAAAAATATCTTTTGAGAAACAGAAGAGGAATAACTTTATAATGTTTATTAAAACCTATAGCAAACATCTTACCAAATACTGACATTTAGAAGCATTGTATTTAAAATTAGGTACAAGGCAAGGAAAGCCACTATCACCCACGGTATTCAACATTTTCCTGAAAGTCTTAGCTAAGGCAATATAAAAACAAATAAAAATGAATAGTTTAAGGACTGGAGTGTTATAATAATTGTATTTCTTTTATTTCTTAGAAAATTCAACATACTAAACAACGGGTAGAATCATTACAACGTTGAATAAAATTCTTAGGGAGGCAATATCAGATATTGGCGAACATTCCAAGCTCTGGGGACAAACTGCATGTGTTCAAATTCCAGCACTACTTCTTATATGACTTAGCATATGTTACTTAAGTTCTCTGTACCTCGTTTTCCTCATTTGTATAATGAAGACAATAGTTCCTACCTAAAAAGATATATAATGAGTTGATATATGGGTATAACAGTGCACTTCAACCAGTCATGACAGAAGCCAGTAATAGTCCCTGAATGTACCACCTTTTATGATTAATTTAATCATCTAAGTTAAAACTTTTGCTGTTGTCACCATAAAAATAATAATTTGGATGATTTAAACATTGAATTAAGACTACATAGGTATACAAATATTATTGTAAAATTGATTAGAAATGACAATGTGAGCCTAGAAGTAAATGATATTTCAGGCAAAATGGATTTATTAATACCTGTGTTTACTGCTCCCTCTTCAATAATCTTGTTTTATTAGGCAAGATCAAATAACCGCTTTAACAAATGGACCCAGTAATAGGGCAAACATATTAATGGCTTATTTCTTGCTCACAAGAGTAAAAGGTCAGTAGAGCAATCTTCCTCCACATGGGCAGCACACATTCTGCCATCTTCACCTTGTGGCATCCAAGGCTTCCCTGGCAGTCCTCTTCATTACACTAGACAGGAAACAAATAGAGCTTAGAGGAGCGTACTTAGGAGGTTTTAATGAGCCAAGCCTAGAAGTAGTGTACATTAACTGTGCTCACATTTCATTGGCTAGAACTCAAGAAATGTCCACACACAAAAAAACAAGAGAAGTTATTAATAGAAAATATCTACCTCTGTCATCAAGAAAAAGTGGAGAACAAATATGATGGTAAGCAGCACACAATTTCTGCACAAATTATCTCTCTGATAATAAATATTCATGCATACCCTGTTTCCTCAGATAGTATATACTCACCTTGAGACAACCCTAAGTCCCATCTATTTAGTATAATCAGCTTACAGTTGAGGATCTATGGGTGTTGAACAGTCCTCTTCGTCATGACTGCGTGTAGCTGTTGTGGTCCTGCAAAGTATGATATAAAACACAAACTATCAGTTCTGTGCATGGTGTCTGTGGTGACTGTGGCATAGGCACAAGAAAACTACAATAGAAAAGTTACATTTAGAACAAAAAAAAAAAAAAAACAAAGAAAGAACACAGAGCACTCTGGACAACAATAACTATGCAATCCTGTTGAGTGCCCTCTCCTCAAACATATGTTTTTCCCTGATGTGAGGAAAAAGTTCCTTAATGAGACCACATTCCTGTCCAAAAGCTCACTTCCTTGTTTGTTGTTCTTCATTTTCTGTTTTCTGGGAAACACTTACTTGTTCTTTATGCTTGGAAACTCTTCATCTTACCCATACTCCTTCCTGTGAAAGTTTGTGGGTCTACAGATTGTTTTGAGTCATTTTTGTTTTCTTAGTTCAATATTTCTTTTTAAAAATTCCCTCA
>NW_012150286.1:803002-803570 GCF_000956105.1 Propithecus coquereli
TATAAAACACAAACTATCAGTTCTGTGCATGGTGTCTGTGGTGACTGTGGCATAGGCACAAGAAAACTACAATAGAAAAGTTACATTTAGAACAACAACAAAAAAAAACAAACAAAGAACATAGAGCACTCTGGACAACAATAACTATACAATCCTGTTGAGTACCCTTTCCTCAAACATATGTTTTTCCCTGATGCGAGGAAAAGTTCCTTAATGAGACCACATTCCTGTCCAAAAGCTCACTTCCTTGTTTGTTGTTCTTCATTTTCTGTTCTCTGGGAAACACTTACTTGTTCTTTATGCTTGGAAACTCTTCATCTTACCCATATTCCTTCCTGTGAAAGTCTGTGGGTCTACAGATTGTTTTGAGTCATTTTTATTTTCTTAGTTCAGTATTTCTTTTAGAAAAAATTCCCTCAAAAACTTAATAATTGGCCGGGCGTGGTGGCTCACGCCTGTAATCCTAGCACTCTGGAGGCCGAGGCGGGCGGATGGTTTGAGCTCAGGAGTTCGAGACCAGCCTGAGCAAGAGCGAGACCCCGTCTCTACTAAAAATAGAAAGAAATTA
>NW_012150286.1:803620-804076 GCF_000956105.1 Propithecus coquereli
CTCTAGCCTGGGCAAAAGAGTGAGACTCTGTCTCAAAAAAAAAAAAAACTTAATAATCTTCGAATATATAGTCAGTCAACTGCATGTGCTAATAAAATAATCAAAAATTCCCTTCTTAGACATAGCCCTAAAGACTCATGTGTTTTTCTCCTTTGCCCATTTAGATAGATAATTACTTCAAATAACTATGGCTACTTCTAGACCAACTAAGAAAATAGGCTTGCATGGATATGTCATGCACTAAATCTGGTCATTATTGTAAGGCTCATTCATATTAACTGCGACCTTCATCAAGACCTTGATCTTTTACTTAAATCAATTTTTAATTTTATTTTGTAGGTTTTTTTTTTAACTTAAATCGTAGGTGGTATTTCCAATACTGTATGTTCCCTAATTTTTTCTTATTCCCTTTTATTTCTTCTGCAAATCAGTTGGTATTTTCCTGAGATTATGTTT
>NW_012150286.1:804126-804533 GCF_000956105.1 Propithecus coquereli
AAAAATCTTCAAATATATAGTCAGTCAACCGCATGTGCTAATAAAATAATCAAAAATTTCCTTCTTAGACATAGCCCTAAAGACTGATGTGTTTTTCTTCTTTGCCCCTTTAGATAGATAATTACTTCAAATAACTATGGCTACTTCTAGACCAACTAAGAAAATAGGTTTGCATGGATATGTCATGCACTGAATCTGGTCATTATTGTAAGGTTCATTCACATTAACTGTGACCTTCATCAAGTCTTTGATCTTTTACTTAAATCTTTTTTTAATTTTATTTCGTAGGTTTTTTTTTTTTAATTTAAATCATAGGTGGTATTTCCAATACTGTATGTTCCCTAATTTTTTCTTATTCCCTTTTATTTCTTCTGCAAATCAGTTGGTATTTTCCTGAGATTATGTTT
>NW_012150286.1:807160-819726 GCF_000956105.1 Propithecus coquereli
TAAACTATATTAGGAGGATGGAAGAAGACATATATATGTAGAGATTTAAAGATAATCAAATTGTACAATGAACAAAATGTATGTCAACAATTTTGAAAAGTTAAATGAAATTCAATATTTTTAAAGATACCAAACTGATTAAGAAGAAAAATAAAGCCTCATTTGCACTATAACTATTAAAGAAAACAGCATAGTAGTTAAAAAAATATTCCCACAAAATACCAGGCTCAGATTTTTTACAGGCCAATTCAAATAAACTTTCAAGGAAAAGATACTTCAATATTGTATAGCAATTTAGAAACCAGAAAATGAGTGAATACTACCTTTGAAATCATGACCAGAAACTAAAAAAAAACTGAATACTACCTTTGAAATTGTTACCAAAACCAGACCTGTCCTATTCATGAACATACCTATAATAATCTTAAACAAAATATTAGCAAATCAAACCAAGCGTTGTAGAAACAAATGCAACATGACCAAGTTGAGTTTATCTTAAGCATATGTGTCTACAACATTAGATAATGTATGAATATTAATCACTGCATTCACTATTAAAAGAGAAAAACCAAAAAACCATCTCAATAAATATAGAAAAAGTCTTTGCTGAAGTTCAACATATTATTGTTAACAAACAAGCAAAAACTTAGCATGCCAGGAATAGAAAGGCACTTACACAGACTTGACAAAAGGGTTGTTCAAATAATCACCTAAAGTAAATCACCTGTTTTTAATGAGGAAGAGTTACTATCATTAACTTTGAAGTAATTTAAAGTACAAGTATGCCTGTTATTATCTCCTTTACTCAAAATCTTGCAGAGGTATAACACAAAAAAGGAGGGAAGCAAGTCACTAGAAAGGAAGAAGCAAATTCTAATTATTCAAAAGTCATATAATTATCTGCTTTGAAAACTAGAGAATATTCAGATAAGTTGCTAGAAGTGATAAGGTTTCAGGAACATAACTAAACAAAAACTGCGTGCATTTCAGGCAACAGGCAGCTAGGTAATTTATTTTAAATGGCATTATAAATAGCAACACACACTGTAAAATATCCAAAAATAAAGTTAACAAAAGAAGATGCAACTAGAGTGCAGAATATGTTAAGATAATACTGAAAGACATTTAAAAGTCCCTAAAGTCTGACTCATGTTCACGGAAATAAAACACACCATCACGAAGATGTTGATTCTTCCTCCCACTACCAGAGACATGTATAGAATAAATGAAATTCCAATTCAAATCCCAGTAGGTTTCTTCCCCTCGGTAACTGGACAAGGTATTCTAAACTTTATATGAAAGAGCAAAATGTCCAAAAAAAAAAAAAATTAGCCAAGATAGTGTCAAAAAAGAAAAAAGAAAAGAAAATGATAGGGATGGAGTCATGGTCTGTTACTTATCAAGGGTTTTTATCAAGCTGTAATTATTAAGAGAGTGTATAACTGATGAAAGATGAACAGTAACACAGAAGAGAACACCTATGTTTTGATATATGGAAAAAAATGACATTTTACATCAGGGGAAAAATTAGGTTCTGTTTTATAAATAGCGCGAAAACAACTGATTATCCCTATGGTTTTGGGGTGATTTCACAATTATCGAAATCACATACACTCTCATAAATACATATAAATATACATATATAATTTGCTATGAATCAATGGTTATAGTAGCGCAGAGAAAACAAGGATTTAAAGAAAAACAGAAAAACAACAGAAGAAAGAACAATTAAATCAAAACTCATACTTAAATTTTAGGTACAAATATTGTAAGCAAAATATGGACAAACTGAAATCAATCAAGGTGAAAAAAAAATAATAGTAAAATAGCCATGCCAAAGTTAGGTTCATTCCAGGTTTTATATTTTCAAAAAAAAAAGTCAATTAATTAAATCACATCAGCATATTAATGAAAAGAAATCATATGGTCCTCTCATTAGAAATGGTGATAAAATTAAACATCCAACCACGATTTCTAAAAAAGAAAAACTCTTGGAAAATTAGAAAAAAAATTAACTTCCTAAAGTTGATAAAGAGAATGCAAAAAACAAATAATTTACAGATAAAAACATAATTAAAACATTTAAGATCAAGGACAAAACAAGGTACCTTGTGACTGCCATTTTTTTTTTTTTTGAGACAGAGTCTCACTGTGTTGCCCGGCCTAGAGTGCCATGGCGTCAGCCTAGCTCACAGCAACCTCAAACTCCTGGGCTCAAGTGATCCTCCTGCCTCAGCCTCCCGAGTAGCTGGGACTACAGGCATGCGCCACCATGCCCGGCTAATTTTTTCTATATATTTTTAGTTGTCCAATTAATTTCTTTCTAATTTTAGTAGAGACGGGGTCTCGCTCTTGCTCAGGCTGGTCTCGAACTCCTGAGCTCAAACAATCCGCCCGCCTCAGCCTCCCAGAGAGCTAGGATTACAGGCATGAGCCACCGCGCCCGGCCGTGACTGCCATTTTTATTGGGAAGTACAAGCTATGTCAGCAGGCAAGAACAATACACAGAATGCTTAAGAATTGGAAGAAAAAAACAAGACTTGTTATTCACAGACAACAAGATAGGCTCTATCAAAAATATAAATGAAACTACAGATAAAGGACTATAATTACACAAGCTTATATAAAGATGGCAGGGCACAAATCAATAAATAATCAATAGTACCCATAAACAAAATGACTTCCTAAACATCGACAATTTTAAAAAATGGGAAAATAAGCCAAGTATGTAAATAGCCTCTTTACAGAAAAAGGAATATAACCGGCCAGTATATGTAAATAAAAAATGCTCAAATTCACCAATCATCAAAGAAATGCAAATGAAATCAATAGCGATCATTTTTCACATATTGACTGACAATACAACTGAGGTCATGTATTGGAAAGAGTTTATGGAAATGTGCATTCTCATACATAACTGATGAAAATGTCCATTAGTAAAGTCCATTTGAAAGATAATTAGGCGGTACATCATAAAATTAAAATGTCTATAACTTTACACAAAGCAATTCAAATTTCTGTAAATCTATCCAACCTTCACATTCACAAAGGAGCACACAAGCATATTCATTCATGCATGCATGCATTCATTCATTACTTATTAAGTGCCTCCATACACTAGGATTTACCCTAATCTTCTGGAAGGTTTACATACTAAAAGGATAGGGATGATAAATAAATCAATAAAGAGCATAACAATTGATAGGTCCATAAAAAAATAAAAGAAATAACGACTGAGACCTTTATGTTTCTGGGGCATTATGAAGTGCATTGATGAAGGGGGGTAACATCATACCTGAAGAGATTGGTGCAGCTTTCCTGTGAGGCATACGCAATAGAATTAGGTTCACTGTTAATAGTGGGAAAAATGAAATCCCAGTAAAGTGGCGGCATGGGTGAAAGAGGCATATGGAATTAACACAAAATCCACAGGGAAAGAGGAGAAATCAGAGCATGGGGACTTGCAGGGATCTGAGGCTCCCGCCCTCCCGTTTCAGTTTATTCACATGTACCAACTCCCTGCTGCCCAGGAATAGGACTCATGTCTGCCTTTCTTGTTTCTCTAAACCCAGGAATTGGCACACATCAGTAATAAATAACTTCATGTATTTATATAATTATTAACTCCTGTATAGTGTTTACTGTGTATGCCAGATGTCATTCCTGACGTTTTAAAAGTAAAAAATAAAAACACATTCACTTGTCCCTCATAACAACCTGATGAGGTAGTATTATTTTTATCCCTCTTTTTTTTTTATTTACTTTTTTTATTTCAATAGATTTTGGGGGAACGAGTAGTTTTTTGTTACATGGATGTATCATACAGTGGTGGCGCGGGTGTTTGGTGTACCCACCACTTGAATAGTGGATATTGTACTCAAGAGGTAATTTTACACTTGAGGAAACTGAAGCATATAGAGGTAAAGTAACTTGATCAAAGGCACAAGTTGTAGAGACAGGATTATAAACCCAGGCCATCTGGCTAAAAAGAACTTGCTTCTATCCACTATTTTATGCTGATTAAGTTAACAGATTACTGCTATCACTTTCTTGCAAAAGGTTTAACCTCCTAGAATTACTTTGGTAAAAATATTTCATTTTGGAAGAGGGTCTCTGCTTAATTTAGAGACTCCTTCAAGAGACTCCCCTCTCCCTGAAGTGGGTAGACGGGAAAACGCTCCTATCACATGGTACGTTGACACTGCAACCTTTAGAGTACTATTTGCTGATATAAAATGGTAACTAAGGTAGCCTAAAACCTCTAGATTTGAGGTTTTAAAAAATTATTACTGTCTTCAGTTAGCCTAAGAAAGAGCAACACAGTAGTTAAATTTAAGTGTATACAAAGGAAGCTCCAGTTACATTAAATTGATGGGGATTTTAATGATCATTCCACTAAATTTTCTGACTATAACATTTATGCGTTGAAAAATTCTCACTAGCCAGTGAAATATTTTTCATTTGGAGTAGTTGAGTGATCTGTCTTTTGAATAATAGTAAATACAGCTCACATTTATTTTAGAATGTCAGAAAACAGTTCGGTTGACAATATTAATAGAGTGGAAAATCCATGATTATAGAAGCTTTCATGTCAAATATGACAACCTTCTAAATTACTTGTCAAAGTTGACCTGCACACAAGCTTAGATGAACTAAGTTAGCTAAGTTAACAGTTAGTGTAACAGTGAGATAAATCTCAGAATTTCAATGATAGTTATCACTGAATAAATCTGGGAACTGAAAGAACTATCATTTACTAAAGAAAATAGAGGAAAACCTCACTTATTCCTGTAACCATCTAAGAATGAAAAGAATATTATACCAAGTTCAAAGAAAACAGAGTTTTACTTCATATTTAATGTAACCATGCATACAAACACTATGGAGGCTTGTTTTGATTTATCGTCAGATGAAAGAAATTGTTGTTAATAAGAATGCCAAATTAAAAATGCACGTGGTAAAAATCAAATTATAAAGACGATATTTACAATTAGAAATATTAATTTCTTTTCTAAATTCAAACTTTAATTTTTGAAATCTAGGACTAGAAAATAAATAAGAAATAATTGCGTGAAATAATCTATCAAAGATATATTTCCTGGCAGCAGTGGGGACTGGTATTCCGCATAGCTGCACATAGCCAGTTGTGCTATAAACCTACAAGGTCTATAGATAGAGGGAAATAAAAAAGCAAAGTAAATAGCTTCCATTTATTGAGCAGTACCTAGCATTCATGACATACTGTCCTAGCTATTTTAAAATACCATTTCATTTAATGTTCACAAGAAACTCCAGTACACAAATGGATTAGTGTGCATACCTCAATATGCTAGATTGTTATAATTTTCCACTACTGGAAAGGAAATTTTAGCTTATAAACAATTCTGGGTCAGAAGACACATTGTTTACTTATTGTACATTTCCTCTCAGTACTTCAATAAAGAGCATACAATGCATTAATATTCAGTAAATGTTCTTAGCGTATTAAGAACTTGTTTAGTATATTAAAATCCTTAAAGAAGGGTATCAATATTTTATCTGTGGTCTTTCAGTACCTCAATTTCTTGATTCGAAAAATAAAGAACAAGAAGGTATAGCTTACATTCTTTTTTAAAGAGAATTAAGATGCAAAGCCGGGCATGGTGGTGCAATCCCAGCTACTCAGGAGGTTGAGGCAGGAGGCCTGCTTAAGCCCAGGAGTTCAAGGCTGCAGAGCAGTATGATTGTGCCTGTGAACAGCCACTGCACTCCAGCTTGGGCAACACAGCGATGCCCCATCACTAAAAAAAGAAAAAAGAATTAAGATATAAACAATATATTGGTAGTTAAAAAGACATTGGTTATATATATTGTTTACACTGCTTTAATGAACATTTATAGAGGTCCTACTATATGCTATTCATTAGCTTGGTAGTAGAATCTACCTACATCAAGGCAATTCACATCTTGCATTAGTGTGGGCATCCATGTTTGTATGTAGGTGTGTTGGGGATGGGGTGCAAAGATAAAATCCGATACATAAAATAACCATGTCTAATACAAATATGGCTGAATAAATTTTAGTACATTAATTATGACTATCTTTTCCCTCTCCTAGATTTTCACCTTTTTTCTGCCTTTCCTTCAAGAAAGTAGTAAGCCCCATGCTTAACGTACCCAGGATAGGTATATAACTGAAAAGAAATGAAAAATAGCTAACCAGAATTCTGAACACTTGTTTTGTAAATCCAGCCCCACTGAGCATAATAGTTTGGGTGGCAAGACAATAAGGATTTTAGAAAATCAGGAGGCAATTTTGGATTCCCTCTAAACTACAGTTTTCCCTAGGTTGGTGGAGCCCAGAGCTACAGACCCCAACAGTGATGGAACTGTGCCCCCAAACCTCAAAGAAGAATGGCTGTGGGCTGGGGTCAACAGCTTCAGCAGAGATTTTGACACCTCAAGCATGGCATGGGAGCCGCTGAAAAGCGTTAGTCCAACAGACCACTGTAAGTGCGGACAGTGAAAATGTCAGTATAGGCCATGACCAGACATCCCCAATCACCTGAAGCTCTTGTCCCACTCCCTGGGCACCAGGTAAGCCTCTCAGATTCTGGATAGACATTAGGTTGGGGAAAAAGAAACACCCACGTTGGAGATACAATTTCCTGTGAATTTAAAAAGCTAAGGGTTGATGGTAAAAATAAGGTTTATTTAAAGGAAATAAAGTAGTATTTTGTACACATCTTGGCCTGCAGAATATAATTAATACCTACTTAGTTGTGAAAAAATAAAAGTATGTGTGAAGTACGTAAAGAGAAAAAGAAAAGTAGTGATTGTTATGTCACAGAGAAGGTGATATTATATGAGCAATGTTTAAAGGATCAGTGGAAGTTTCCCGAGCAGAGGGAATGACACGTGCAAAGTTAGAGAAATGCCTAATACCGTAGTTTGCCCTAGGTACCACCAGTAATCCACTAGTGCAGTACTGGAATATGAAATTCACAAGCAACTGGTTTTAAAAGATGTGGAGCTCAGGGAAAAAGATAAAATATACTGAATGAGCAGAATAATATTTTTTAATAGCAGTGGTTCTCAAAATGTGGTTAAAAGACTCCTAGAGATTCCAACACTTTTTTCAAGGGGTCTACAATGTCAAAAGTATTTTTCTTATAATAATAAGACAATATTTGCCTTTTACAATCTTTTTTCTCACAAGAGTGCAGTGAAAACTTCCAAAGGCTATATGACATATGATGTCACAACAGATGAAATGCAGAAGCACATATGAAAATCCATGTATCTTCTATTAAGGCATACACTAAAGAGATTTGCAAAAATATAAAACGATGACATTTTTCTCACTTTTTTGTTTTAAAATTATCATTTTTTGTAATATATTACTTGCATTGACATGCAATAAAAATGTTTTGAAAATGTTTGTTTTAATTTCTAATATGGTAAACACTGCTGTATAAGAGCCACAGAAACAAACAAAATACATCTTTGGGGTTGTTCTCAACAATGTTTAATAATGTGAAGTCATCTGAGACCAAAAAGTGTGAAGAGCCATACTGAAACCTAATACAGGTTTAGGGTATAGACTTCATATTTCTTAATCCTAAAATAACTAGTATTATAAAATGGAAAACATTAATAATCGACATGGTTATTAACTATGAATGTAGAGTTGGTATAGGTAAAAGGCACCGATAGATTGATAGGATAGCTTCGGAGGTAGGTGATGTAGATTTAAAAGAGAACTGAAAGGTAGCATAAATAATAGATTTTTTTAAAAAATAGGAAAGTAATCAAGTGGCAATCAAATATGCCATATTTATTAAAAGTAGGTTGTCATGGTTATTTCCTCACTGCCATTAGTTTTGCTAAAAGTAGGAGATGGGGAAGGGTAAGGAGAAGGAGGAAATGACAACACAGAGGAGGAGGAGGAGAAGGAAGAGTTGTTAAGCTTTTGTATCTTTATATGTTTATTAGTACTTTACATATAAATGTTAGATTGTCATAAAGAATTAACAGTAATAAGATTACATCTAGTTTTTAGTGTCCAAATGAGTATTTTCTGGGATAAATTAACAAGGCAAAAATATAATTAAGAGGGCAAACGAGTTGTTAACAAATATACCACTTTGGTGTTCCAAAAATTTAAGTTAGGAAATCCTATGTGAAGACAAGCAATATTTGAATATTTGATACAAATGCAAAATTAATATAGATGTTTAGTCAATTCTTTAAAAAAATTGTTATTAATGAATATGACCAGCCTGTAGGATGAAAATTTTAAAATATTTCTAAAATTTTTATTCTAAATACTGGTCATATTGGTTACATGATTTAATATCTCAAGGACTACTTTACTAAGTCAAAAACCACATTAAGGAAGGAAATGGAAAGTTAAGTTGATTTGGAATATAATGATTATTTGTAGTGATTTAACAACAAGATAGGAAACAAAATTGATAAGATCAAACAAAACCTAGAACAGAGAATATATAATCTTGGTTAATTTTATTGTTGTTTTGTAGAAATGCTCATACGTAATTCTATAAAATACTTATCTAAAAATAAATACATTGAAACAATACTACCACCACCTACGAGATACCACACACCTATTAGAATGGCCCCAGTCTGAACACTGAGCACTGAATGCTATTGACTATGGGGAGCAACAGGAACTCTCATTCCTGGCTGGTGTGAATGCAAAATGACACTTCACTTTGGAACACAGGTTGGCGGTTTCTTACAGAACTAAACATACTTTTACCATATAATCCAGCAATCACGCTCCTTATTATTTACCCAAAGGAGTTGAAAATTTATGTCCACACAAAAACATATACAAGGGTGTTTATATCAGATTTATTCATAATTGTCCAAACTTGGAAGCAATCAAGATGTCCCTCGGTAAGTGAATGGATGAGTAAACAGTGGCACAAAGAAATACGATTCAGTGCTAAAAAGAAACGAGCTATCAAGCCATTAAAAATGACCATAGAGGAAACTTACAAGGACATTAGTAAGTGGAAGAAGCCAGTCTGAAAAGGCTGTATACTCTTAGATTCCAATTATACGACTTTCTGGAAAAAGGAAAACCTATGGAGAAGGTAAAGGGATCAGTAACTGCACGGGTTAGGAGGGAGAGAAGGATGAATAGGGAAGCACAGAAGATTTTTAGGGCAGTGAAAAACCACTCTATATAATGGTATAATGATGGACATATGCCATTATAAATCTGTCCAAACCTATAGAATGTACAACACCAAGCATGAAACTAATGCAAACTATGGATTCTGGGTGATAATAATGTCAATGCAGTTTCATCTGTCATAACAAATGTACCACTTTGGAGGGAAATGTTGATAACAGGGGAGGCTACGCATGTGTGGGAGCAGTAGGTGTATAGGGAATCTCGGTATCTTCTGTCCAATTTTGCTGTGAACCTAAATCTGCTCAAAAAGTTAAAGTCCATTAAAATAAATAAATACAAATAAAGAACTTATTGTAGTTATATTTACTACATTAGAAATTGTGCTATCTTCTTGTAAGACTTGATAAACACTAAGAGTAAACTCCATACCCTCAGTAATGTCATCTTCCCATTAAACAGGAAATTAAAAGAAGACTAAGAGAGAGGATGATGAACTTTTTTCACTCATTATTCATGTTTTAAGAAAAAGAGGACAAAATTAGGGATAAAAATTTACCATATAATACTTCGTTAAGACAAATACTTTCTAAAAACCACATTTAATTACTTCAAGTAAAAAAACAGAATGGAATATCCATGTTTTAACACTCACAAAATTTCAACTTACCTTGGTGGTGGATACATCTAAAAAAGTAAAACATTAAAATCAGTATGTAATACTTTGATAACAATGAAAAAAGAATATGATGACACATTGTTTTTTTTTTTTTATTTCAGCATATTACGGAGGTACAAATATTTAGGTTACATGTATTTTCTTTGCCCCACCCAAGTCAGAGCTTCAAGCGTGTCCATCCCCCAGACAGTGCGCACTGCACCCATTAGGGTGTGAATAAACCCACCCCCTCCACCCCGCTCCCACCTGCCCAACACCTGATGAATGTTACTACTATATGCGCACGTAAGTGTTGATCAGTTAATACTAATTTGATGGTGAGTACATGTGGTGCTTGTTCTTCCATTCTTGGGATACTTCACTTAGTAGCATGGGCTCCAGTTCTATCCAGGATAATATAAGACGTGCTATATCACCATCGGTTTTTGTGGCTAAGTACAACTGCATGGTATACATATACCACATTTTATTAATCCACTCGTGTATTGATGGGCACTTGGGTTGTTTCCACATCTTTGCAATTGTGAATTGTGCTGCTATAAACATTCTAGTGCAGATGTCTTTTTTACAGAATGTCTTCTTTTCCTTTGGGTAGATACCAAACAATGGAATTGCTCGATCTACTTTCAGCTCTTTGAAGTATCTCCATATTACTTTCCACAGAGGTTGTACTATTTTGCAGTCCCACCAGCAGTGTATGAGTGTTCCCATATTTCCGCATCCATGCCAGCATCTATTGTTTTGGGACTCTTTGATAAAAGCCATTCTCACTGGAGTTAAGGGATATCTCATTGTGGTTTTGATTTGCATTTCCCTGATGATTAGAGATGTTGAACACTTTCATGTTTATTGGCCATTAGTCTATCTTCTTTTGAAAAGTTTCTGTTCATCTCTTTTGCCCACTTTTTAATTGGGCTGATTTTTTTTTTTTTTTTTTTTTTTGCTGATTTTCCTGAGTTCTATATAGATTCTAGTTGCCCTTTATTGGATGTGTAGCATGCGAATATTTTCTCCCATTCTGTAGGTTGTCTGTTTGCTCTCATGATAGTTTTCTTGGCTGTGCAAACACAGTTGTTGTTGTTTTAATGTAACATTTTTGTTTGTCAACAATCTATTTGTCATTTTGACAGTGTTTCACTTGGTACAAATTCTGCAAAGGATCTTAGGGAGTATTTTCTTTAGATGTAGTTCACAGAATACAAATGAATATATTAAATATTTGATGTTTCCTTTTCTAAAACATATCTTTACTTTTATAATGTCTTTTATATAGTTTCTAGTTTATCAATATTCTGTCAATTTATTCTCACCACATTAGAACACAATAATACATACTAGAAAACCAATATCAGGAAAAAATAAATAATAACAACCACAACCTTAAAAACTCTCAACTGACTTAACATTTGTGAAGGATTATTTGGTTGATAAATAACAGTTTCCTGAGTATTAAAGAGCTTCCTTACATTCACCACATGAATAGACAACCCAACGATCAAATGGCTGGTATAGGCAAAGTCAATAGTATATGCTAGATTTGAAAGCAAATTGGAAATATAAAATGTTTTCTACAATGCGAAGTGGCATGACTTTTACTAAGTCATATAAATGGTAGGAATTTTTTTAACTGTGAAACAATTGTTTTCCTTATAAGCATATCATATCATAAACCTTTAATGCCATAGAAAAATGTTAAAAATGTCATAAATTCTGGTCTAAAGATTTATCACATTTCTTTCTTTTTCTTATATATACACTCACTTTAAACAGTGACTACCAGGATAGCAGAAGCTACTAATTTGTCTGCCAAAAATAAGTTATCTTTTCTGTAATAACAGACATGTTATATACATTGATGTCCAACTACACAGCATGTACCAGACTCCCTTGCAGTTAGATGTAGCCATATAACTTGATTATTTCAGTGGTGTGCATACAAAAATGATGTGTGCTACTGCCACTCTGGATTCTCAAATTCACATTCTCTTTTATCTTCCTGTGAAATTAAGCACCAATATACCTACTTTAGACTTAGAGTAATAAATTACTATCTTCTCTTACCATTGCATTTTTGGCTTCTTTATTACAGCTGCTAGCATTCCCGATGCTAATACAGAGAAACAAGTGTCTCATCCTAGTCCCAGCACACTTTCAAATTAGCTCAGGTAAAGATATGGCATCTTTCCTCAAAATATCACATACTCCTCCACTGATGCTAGAACATGATAATTGGACTTGAAAATGGAAATTATCCTTCTGATATCAAGTCACATTGTGTAAATAAATTATAACCAAAATAAGTTACCATCCTTCACTGTAGTAATCAGGACTTTCTAAGTTACAAGGGTTGGGATTCCAACTCAAATCAGTTTAAACAAAAATAAAAACTTTCTCTTTTCCTCTTTCTTTCTACATTAGGCAATGTTGATGGTCAAGCTAAATCCAGTCCTAACCTCCATTTTTTATTACTGGCCCAGTTGTTCAAGTGTTCACATTTTCATGGCAAAATCATCACAAGAGGAAGGAAAACTCCAGCTCAAACAAATCATGATAATGATAACATAAAACTAACAAAAGATTTATACACAGAATATGAAATTTACTCCAAAATACCAATAAGAAACCCACAGGCAAATTTAAAAAAAAAAATGTCAAAAGACTTGAACAGATACTTTACAAAAGAAAAAATCAGAATGACCTACAAACACATGAATTATGTTCAAAATTACTAATCGTAAGCAA
>NW_012150286.1:820276-823196 GCF_000956105.1 Propithecus coquereli
AATATAAGTAGGAATGATCATAGCAGCACTATTATACCTGCTATCAAACAACCCAAATGCCCAAAGTCAAATGGATTTAATAAATTGTGACAAATGCCAATAACAGAATACTATGAAGCATAAAAGGAAAAAGCGAAAGTCACATACAACAACATGGGTGAATTTTATAAACATGGTATTCAGCAAAGGTAACATGTAAGACAATTCATACCGCAAAATTTGGTTATATAAAGTCCAAAACAGGCAAAACTCAACTATATTAGTTAGGGTTACACACACAGATTTCAAAATTCTAAAAGCAAGAAAATTCTTCCCATTTTATGCATGAATTCCTGAAACCAGAAACCAGGTAAAGGCAGGCAACCATCTAGTGTTGGGAAAGAAAAGCCTGGGCATCACTGTCTCCATGATCGCAGCTCCTGCACCTACCCGAGATTATCTCTGAGGGCAGTAACTATGATAATTAATTTATTTATAGTTCATGTCATGTTTTTTACCATGTGCTATAATTAAAAGTCTATTATTTTCTGCAATACCGAGACATACATGAGTGCGTGCTATATTTTTTTCACAAAGCTTCCTACTTTCATTATTCTGAAGCAAATCGAAATAATTGATACTTGAACTAAAATGACTAGATACTTTACAGATACAGTCATTATCATCTCAAAATCTTTAAAAGTTTCCTACCAATGATGAAAATTTGACGGCTTTGCTAATGCTGAAATGAAAAGATTCTTTACGACTTTTCACAGAAATGTCATATAATGCTGTACAGAAGAGAACAACTAAGAATCATGTCTGTTGGTAACCTCAAGGAGATCTGAGGCGCTAGATGACCTAATATTTAAAATTTAAAAACCATTTCTTTTATTGAAAATATTTTCAAAGATCATGGCTACCTGGAACTCAATAAAGAGTTCTGTTTGTCAAACATTTTAATTTGAGCATCACATAGGCACAGTCTTGTGTACTCAGTAGGACACTAATAACATTATGTGATCTTTATTTCTGCATTATCCATGTTAACTAACCAACTGGTTTCTTGTAGTAATAAAATCTGCGGATTGTCATTGTTAAGATAATAACTTTGTCACTGTTAAGCCACTATCGTAGGTAACACATGTTCTTCTGTGATGACAATAGGATTGATTACATCAAGAGAGGCCTTGCTTTCTCCTGTATTTTCCATAGATCTTTGGGACTGTAAGCATACAGGCAAACACAGAAGCAGGGCAAGGTGTTGCTCATAGCAGCAATCCATCTGACTTCACCGTGTCTCTAACTCTCACTACCTAGAACCAAGGCCCACAGTTTATGTTTAGAATCTTTCTATTCCAAAATCCTTCCTTTGCTTATCCCCGCATTTGTCAGTCACTATCTATAAGGGTAACAGTGTGCCTGTTTCACCACTGGGAACTTTATATTTAATGACATATGGACTGGATGGTGCTGATACCAAATCTCAGAAAATTCGCTATTTAAAAATAAAAGAAAAATTACCATGGAAATAATCTGTGAAAGCACTTCAGGCTTTTCTTTAAGCTGAAAAAAACTATCAAAATGTGCTATTCTTTCTTTGATGTCAATCAGATTTTATACAAAAAACATATATAGAAAGAAAAATTACTAAAAGTTATGCTTTTTTTCTTGGTCAGCTAAGAAAATAAAAAGTTTCTGGGGGTTTCTTCTCTCTCTCCCACCCCAGTTTTTTCCTGTAAAATTTTATAATAAAATCAATCACAAAAGTAAAAACAAGCATATCTTCTGTTTCTTCTGATTCTTGAGAAAAGAAATAACTAAACTTTATGTGGTGCTTTGAGAATTACTTTGCTCATGTAATTTTTTTGATATTTAAGGGAAATAAATATGCTAAAATCCTATTCTGAAATGAGATGGTTTATAGTAGCACAGAAATTGACTTAATTTGATTTTAGAGTTTTTTTCAAGGGAGCTTAGTCACCAAAAGGATTCCCCCAATCATCAGGAATAAAGGCTTTGATCCCAAAAACAAAAGGATACACAGGCTGTTTTACCCCATTTCTCTTCTGCTATTCAATAGTATTAGATTTTCTACTTGCACCCCTTCATTTTCCTATATTTTCCCACAGTCTACTTTATTTTTCTTTAAAAAATATTTTTAAAATTTTCTTTCCCTTTCATTTCACATAGGAACTATTTGAAAAAAATTCCAAAAAGTCACATATTAGACTCAAATTTAGAAGTTCATATATTTTTGTTATTATAAGAAAACAAAAATACTTCTTTAAAAGCACGACTTTGATACACAATTGATTTTTCTTTCCTTGTATAATATATAGCTTGTATATAAACTTCATGGTATGAGAGCTCTTTCCAAAACTGACCTTTAATTTTGGCATTCTGTTAGTAATCTTTTGCTTCCAAAAATGAACATTTTCATTTTCAATCGCTTGTATTTTAATGTACTCTTCAGCCACATTTTTCTCTTGGAGCTTAATAGTGCACTCAGGCTTGCCATGTAGAGTGCCATTAGCCTGAGAATGGCAGAAAGGATACATGATACAAAATTTAGGATACTCCAAATGCATTTCGCCTGTGGGCAAAATTGTCGCTGAATATATTTTGTGACAGGAATGGCATATATTTTCTTTAGCGAAAGACTGTTTTGCACTGAAAGGATGTTATTTTTCACTTGTGTACATTTCTTCCCTAAAAATTGAGTGATTTATTATGCTGTATCTTTAACTATAATAAATAGTCTACAGATATTCAATTTGCTTAAGGATATACTGCAATTAAGGCATAAAGACTTAACTAACCATGCATGGTTCACATCCAAAAGGGAAACATAAATAGCAGATTTTGGAACCACAGAATGCATTTTAAATATTTTGATACATTGTTTGCATATTTTTAAAAGAAATATTATATTCATTTA
>NW_012150286.1:825687-826765 GCF_000956105.1 Propithecus coquereli
ATAGAAGCATTCATTTAAAAAAAAGAAAAAGCTTTCTTTGCTTTCCAATTCGGTCAAAAAACAAGCCCCAGCAACATCTGTAACCAATTCAAAATTGGTTACATTAAATTGGGGCCTCTTTCTAAGGCATAACATCATGTATGTGTGTTTGTGTGTGTGTATTCAAAAATATGTATACACACACACAATTTGAAAAACAACTGAAGACAATATCAAGTAACTCCACTGTGTTTCTCTTTCTTAGAGAAAACCACCTGGGACAAGCAGGAACATGTTCTTTTTTTTAATGGGGGGAAATACATTTTTATTTTAAATTTACTTTCAAACAGTGAAACCCTTTCTATCACAACACAAGGAAGACTTCTCCCATATTGGCAACTGTTTTTATATGGTTGGCAGGTTTCAATGGGTCTGAACATGAATAAAATTCAACTACTTCACAGGATGAAAAGCTCATGAACTTCCGCTTTTAAAAATTAAGTAGAAAATAACTGTCAGATGCAAGAAAGCCAAAGGGTGATTTAATATTGCATCAACAAAGAAGCCTTGACCCTTATTTGCACTATTAAAATCTTAATATAACAAAGTCATATAATGGGACAGTTAGAATTTAAAAGCAGATAAAATTCCTTGGCAGACTGAGGATTTTTGCCATCTGTATCTTAAAGTAGGAGGAAACATAGTCTGTGTTCAGGCTCTGTAATAAGCATATTAAAGTCAAAGGTGCAGCTATATATCCCAAAGTAAGTAAAAAAGAAAAGAAATGCCTGCAGGGCTCATGTTCTGAATAAAACTGTCCGTATTTTGAGAAATTCCACTCTCTACAGACTTCTGCTAATGATTACAACGGCAGGAGTTAGAGCCAACGAGACTCAAGTAAATTGAAAAGCATGAATTTAAGAGAACACTCCAACACCCAGTAGAATGATACAGACTTACTCCGATTTCAATCTATACCAACTAGTAGGACATGTATTTGGACAATAACTGTACATGCTCAAAGCATCACTCATTTGAGAGATTGACAATAAAAGCCACCCTCTCTACTGTTCTTATGAAAAAGATGTGGTTATAATTA
>NW_012150286.1:826815-828340 GCF_000956105.1 Propithecus coquereli
TGTATAATTTTATATGTATAGTCTCAATGACTATAGTTTCGGTGTTCAAATTCTTTCAAAATTATTAAATAAAGATGTATCTTACGAGTTTGCTATAATAAAATTATATTACTAAGCTATTAACCTTGAAAAATGTGCCATGAACTTGCCCTCTACAAAGAAGAGGAGGCATAGCCCTTTCCTATCATAGAATACTTAAAGATTCTTAAAGATGTTCTAGAACACACATTATTAGGCTACACTCTATGAGTTCTTAGAACAATTCCTCAGGATTTCTTTGGGAGAACACACCCCATTCAATTAAAATTTATGACTTTATGCTGTTTAACACTACACACAAAGAAATTTTTGTTTTTTGTGAATACGCTGTGTGAATACAAATGTAGCATATAGAACTGATGGCTGAGTTAAGACAGACGTACAAATGCACACCATCATGCACATGCACATATACACATGTGTCTATCATGTTTGTGATGCTAAAAAATGTTTTATAGTATTAGGAAAGTAAAATTTAAAAGATATCCATATGTATAAATCATTCAAATATGTCTTCTGAATGACCAGATGGACTCTACAGTGTACAGAGAAAGACAAATGATTCATTCGAAACATCGAAATCAACACATTTCTGAACAAAGCCAAAATAAACTCTAAATTTTTAAAAAATCTTGAAAGCTTCACAATGTCTTCCTCATCTGGATCTCACTACTCAGAAAACTCAGTACTATTCAGAAAATAATAGGAGCCAGGAGATCAGGGTTCTAATTGTCATCTTACCATTGTTTCGCTTTGTCACTTAAAAGAAATCAATTAACTTACCTAAATCTTAGGCACTTCCTCTTTAAAATTACAAAATAAATTAGATGGTATCTATAGTTGCTGCTAGCTCTAATAGTCTATGATTCTGATTACATTCTGGCGTGAGACCAAAAATCTTTAGAGCAGGATGAGAGGCTACTGCTTAATGATGCTATGACCTTTATTAATGATATTTCCACAAACCTAAAAGGGGCAAAATCTTGAAAGCAGTAGAATGAATAGCTTACATTTACCCCAGAGAGCTGCATGGCTCATTTTCTCATTTCATTCAGGGCTCTTTCGATATATTCCCTCATCAAACAGGCCTTTCCTGAATGCCCCATATAACCACCTACATACACATCATTCTCTGTACATTGTCATATTTTATTTTTCTTTCTACACTGTTTACCACAAGATATTTCACATTTTAGATGTTTATAATTCCCCACTAATAAAAACTCCATGACATCAGTTTTGTTTTGCTTTGTTTTGTTTTTAATTCATAGGGATGCTTCCAGTAGAATGATGTCCAGCATACAGAAGGTGCTCAATGGAGTTTTTTGACTGAATGACTGATGTTTTCAACATTCAGTAGATCCATATGACTAGATTACAGACATATGCTGGCCCTGGGTAGAGGAAAATGAGGCTGGAAAAGTAAACTGGAACATGGTTACGGAACAGTTGTCATCACATTTAAGTCAGGGTTATCCAATAGAAC
>NW_012150286.1:840039-848187 GCF_000956105.1 Propithecus coquereli
TGAGATCATCCTGGACTAGGGCGGGTCCTAAATCGAATGACAAGTTTCCTTATAAGAGGCAGAAAAAGACTGAGAAACAGGGAAGACAGCCATGTGAAGACGGAGACAGAGATTGGAGTTATGTTGTCACACGCCAGGGAAAACCTTGAGCCACCAGAAGTTGGAAGAGGCAAGCAACGATTCTTGTCCAGAAACTTTGGAGGGAACTCACGCCTTGATTTTGGACTATTGGCCTTCACAACTGTGAAAAACTAAGTTACTGTTTTTGTTTTTGTTTTTTAAGCCACCAAGTTTGTGGTTAATTTGTAAAAGCAGCCCTAGGAGACTAATACATGCATTTAGCAGACAATATTGTACAGTGAGTCCTTTAGATTTTGTTTTGTGGAGTTGGCCTCAGTTACAATTCCAAGTCAACAATTTACAAGCCTTGAACAATCCATAATACCTTTTAACCTCGGTTTTCTCATTTGTAAAATGAAAATAATGTTATCAACTTCAAAGTATTGCTGGAAAAGGTATATGAAAGCATTAAAAGACCTCGACACACTGGCACATATTAAGGCCCCCAATAATTACATACATTTACATTCTCTCCCAACAAAGAGTCACAAATAACAGCTGTTCTTCAGGTAAGACCACTGTATCAGGAGATGAATGCTTAGATAATTTTAGCTGATCCTATAAAAGACTGAATTAAATTAATTTGCCTTAGTCTCATTTCAGAACAACAAGCAACTGGTCCCAGCAGGGGCTTAACTACATGACGTAGGGAGACTTCTCTAGTCACACAGATCTTTAACATTCTGGTCTCTGTTAGTCATTTATCATTGCATTTAAATAGATGACTGCTACTATACATCAGTCTTGCACTGCTGGTTACAAGAAATGATACAAGAGAAAAAGAAATAATCTCAATATAGTCAAAGAATCAGGTTCTTAAGCCAAAGTCTGGATCATGAAAAATTCTTAAATGAAGAACGTTTGAGAAAAAAAACTACTGGCCAGTCCCCAAGAAGAAACCAGACTCCTTTCAACTCTGTACTTCAATTCTATAGAGTTCAAACTCTAGTATAATAGCATGGCTCCAAAGAATAAAGTCACAAAAAATGTAGAAGTCCATACTATCTTTTTCATATTAACAACATTAATTCTAATAAAAACATTATTCTAGTTGTTATAATTATATGTTATTTTAAATTTTAAATGATGTGAGACCAAACAAAATTATAAGGAATAAAATGTAAAACCTAAACTCTAATTCCTTTTTGTTAAGCAACTTTTATAGTTCAATGAACATTAGAAATATGAAATCTACTAATTAATGAATTAGTAAATGCGATGATAAGCATTTTCTCTCTTTCTGGATTTTGTTTCCTCCTTTTCTCTCCTGTCACCTCTTCTTTCCAAGGCCTTCTCCCCACCATC
Source organism: Propithecus coquereli (assembly GCF_000956105.1). NCBI lineage: Eukaryota > Metazoa > Chordata > Mammalia > Primates > Indriidae > Propithecus > Propithecus coquereli. The sequence goes on from NW_012150286.1 coordinate 841,465, forward strand.
ACCTCATCCTCCCCTTCTCTCCTCTCCTGGCCCCTCCTCTCATACTCCCACACTAGCACTGAGAAACCCTCGCCCCTAGAAGCACACAGCTGCAGGGCCTGAGCAGAAGGCTAAGACTGGGCCACCCTCTCTGCTGTGGCCCACACATGTAAGGAGTCCATAAAGGCTACTATATTCTGTTGAAGATGTCTAACGGTAACTCTACTCAAGAGATTCTAGAATCAGGAGAAAAAGAAACTAAGAGAAGAATCTATAAACAAAGACAAGGTTGTATCTAAGCATCCAGGTAAGGAAGAAATTGAGAAAGAGGGTGAAGATATCAATTTGCCTCAGCAGAGATAAACATCATGTTTACATGTTTACAGAGGTAAACATCAAACTATGGTCATGCCAGGAAAAGAGCCAAGTCCAATTCTAAGTTGAAGTCGGTGCGCAGCCTGGTGTGAGGAGACCTCCACACCATTTGGTCATGGGCCGCTAGAAGCACAGGATATAAACTGATTGCACATTAGTTGCCTCTCTGGCAAGGAGGAGAAAAAAATCCTCAAAAGAAGCCTCTGAAATGGAAGACAAGGACAAAAACAAAGTCCCAAGAAAGATGCCATCTGGAGATCCCAGCCAAGAATATACCAGACTTCACTGGAATTTCTTATAAATTCCATGAAATTCTTGTAAATCCACTGAAAAAGAACCCAAAGGACAGAGTGATGCTGCTAAGATTAGAACAGGAGCTTCTGAAATTTATAAATAACAATAACCAGTTTAAGAAACTCCCTAAGATGACCCCCTATCACCAAAGGCTATTATGCTGGGTAGCTGCTGATTTGGGGATGGACCACAATGTTGATCAAACTGGAAAATCTACCATCATCAACAAAACCATTAACAAAAGAGTCCCCCAACAGAGGTTCTCAGGACACATACAGGATGAGAAGAATACAAAATTTCCACAGAGATTCATTTTCAAGAGACACAATCCAGTCCAGACTGAGATGATAACCAGATTGGCCAGAACAGATTTCTAAATGACATCAAGGGGAAGCTCCAAGGGCTAAGCCGCCTCTCAAGCAGCCAACAAAGCAGCACAGACGGTGAATTTCAATTCCTAGAACTACACCCTTGAAGAATGTGATCCCCTGTCATCAAAGCCAACAGCTTCAGTAGAATCTCTATCCTCACCTGGTGACAGCATCGGGAGCAGTAAAGGTGGCAGCGCAGGAAGGATCTCCAGGCCAGGTATGGTGGAAGCTGCTCCAGAAATGTGCAACCAGGTCACCTCATCCTTGTCTGTCCAGGGCCTTCTTCCCTGTACTGACCAGCAGCAGCAGCAGCAGCAGCAACTTCCTGCACCCCCACCCATGTTTCAGCAATAGTCACCTTGAATATTCACAAGGTCTCACAGGCAAATGACTTCAGCAACACCTTTAGAAAATTAAGCCTTAACAGTCATGATTCACCTGAAGCTGCTGACCCATCCTCAGCCCTGTTGCAGGCCCCACTTTTCTCTCAACATCCTCAGCAGACAAGCGCCATCATGCCACAGCCCCTCTCACCTCCAGCTGTTCCACCTTTAGCCTTCTGGGAAAGTTCTGCCATCCCACGGCTATATGCAGCCCCCTCAACAGATCCATGTTTCTTACTATTCCCTAGGATAATAGCCTAACTACAACCAGCAAAATAGACCTCTCTCTCCTCTCTCTCTTTCTCTCTCTCTCTGTCTCTCTGTGTCACCCAGAGCTTACAGCTTCCATGTGGTCAGCAGCTGCCTTAGTCACCCCGGAAGCCTGGTTTACAGCCTACGATGCCTGAGCAGGAGCAAGTGGCTCACCAAGGTTTGACTGGGGTCCAGCAGCTCAGACCCAGGGCCTGGAGGTTCACTACGCTCCACTGCCTTCTTACCAAGTCCCGGTGGATAATGACTTGCAAAATATGGACCAGCCACCTTTCCAGTAACCCACGCTGGTCTCTGTGAGCTAGTCTGTACAAGGGGGCCCCCCAGCAGGGGGCATACAGTATACTACAGCGTGATCGCACTTGCTCTTGGTATGAGCCCTTCTGTGGGGTTTCTGCAACCTCCTGGCTCTGAGAAGTATCAGATGCCTCAGTCTCCCTCTCCCTCTGTCCACCAGAGATGCCACAGCAGTACTAAGGGGTGCTACCTTCTGGACTAGGTGTGGAGGTTAAGCAGCCGAATGTCTCTAACAGACAACAGTCCTCCCCTTTTTCCAGAACCCATCTACAGTCCAGTGAAGTCATTATAAATATTACAACATGGACCAGCAGGGGCAGAAGCCTGGAGACTTGCACAATCTTGACAGTCCCCAGGCCAAAACATGAACAGTAGACCCGTCACATCTCCTCCTACTCAGTATCCATCGCCCTCACAAAGGGTGACAAGAGTCACATCCTCAGCAACTTATACATAGATCTCAGTCCCCTGCTCATCCACACACAGTTGCTCCAGCCTGGGGGCCACCAAACATTGATGGGCTATACTCCCTCTTGGGCCAGTCCATTTGTCCTCCCTTGCTCTGTGGCCAGTCAACTTACATGGTACACCAGGGAGAGACTGGACTGATGCATTGAAACTGGGACAAGAGACAAGTACTGAAATCTGCCTCCACTGACCTAGGACAGCAGACATTTGATCTAGTTTCCTGGTAAAATTGTTTTGAAATTTGTCACCACTAAAAAGGTATTTTACCATTGAAAGCTTACTTATGTATTCTCCATTCAAACTAAAACCATCTATTCACTTTCACCGAGCTCTTTAACTTCCTAGCTAAAAAAAAAAAAAAAAAAGATAGTAAATTGGACATAGAGTTAAGAATCAAGATTGAGATTCTGAGTTGATGAGTTGAGACAGGGGCCTAGGTGTAATTCTCAGCTCCAGAATTTAGCAGCTCTGTGTCTTAATTTAAGTTATTTAACCTTTCAGGCCTAAGTTTTTGCACTTATGAAATGAAGATGATAATAATATCCACAGCAAAGAATTAGTGCACATGAAATCATTCAGTAGAGAATCACTACATAGCATCACTTAATAAATATTAATTTGGTCAGCAGCCTCAGCACATCATCTATTTCTGACTCACCTCTTTCTGGTTTCACTTTATTCTCCCACAAAGCCTAAACTTCTGAGCTACTGTCCTGTCTCTCTCATTTTTCATCTAAGCTTCTTGAAGGATATGTCTCTACTTCTCTTTAGTTTGTCATCTGCATTCATTGCTCAACCTACAAAAATCTGATTTAAAAATAAGGCTTTAACATACTTACTTTGGTTCATATATTAAGACATCTACATTTCAAAATGCAATCTATGTGCCAGTGAATTTATAACTGGCAAGTGCATACTCCTTCCTTCGTTCCCTTATTTTTATTTAAATACATAATGCCAGTTTTTAGCCTGTCAAGTTGACACACAGAATAAAAGACTATATTCCCAGGGCTTCTCTGTAGCTTGGTGAGATACACCTAATTCTGGCCAAAGAGATGTAAACAGAATGGTGCTGGAGGTTGGCTAAGTCTCTTTAAAAGGGAAGGTAAATACCTTCTTCCTTTCTTCTTCCATTTTGCTACTGGGGATGCTACTGTCATGAAGCATTTACACCAGAAATTTTGGATTTTAAGGGAGGAGTTCCAAATCATGGTATGCAGAGTGGAAGGAGCACGGATAACTGTGCAGAGCTCAAATCAGCTTCTACTAGGCTTTTTCTACTAGAGTGAAATAAATTTCTACTTTGTTTAAGCACCTGTGATATGGCAGTATTTCTGTTCTGTGTAGTTAACCTAATTTGATCAGTTCTATATTTTTGACCCAAATATCTCTGATGATCTTCAGTCTTATATGACAGGCTGCTATTTAATATTTCAAAAGAACCTCAGGATTAACCTGTCTGAAACCAAATTCAACATTTGTCTCTCCCAAACTGCTCTCTTTCTTATAGTTCATATCTCAATTAACAATGCCAGTATCTACCCACCAATTCAAAACTACATTATCCTAGATGCCTTCTCTCTCATTTGTAATATAAAATAGCCAAAAATACTAACACCAAATATCTTTTGAATTTATTTCCTCCTTGAGTTTTAGCACTGTTGTAATAATATGTTCTTCTTATCTCTACCTCGATTACAGCAATTTAATGGTACATAATAATATGCTTACTAAATTTTATACATTTGAGTAGGACATTTTATGATACTGGTCAATGATATTAATATTTTGATAGGCAATAGTGATGTCTAAAATTCATGGACAATAACAGTGGCAATTATTCTAGCAATAGGCTAAACATAGACTGCAATACTACTGATAGGCTATCTCATCCATTAACATTTTTTAATATTCGGAATTGAGTACTACAGAAAATCAATTAAATGCTCTGATATGTTTAGTCATATTTCTTTATTGACTAAGAAATTCAATCAGTATATAAATATATTCGTTTTCAATCAATTTTATCCCAGTGGAGGAAAGAGCAGATTTGAATTACACAGCTAGCCAGTAATCATTTCCTCACAAGAACATTTTGCTATCTCTGCTAATGCAAAGTGTCACTAATGTGATGTCACTAAAATAAAATAATAAAATTTTTGCATTACAGAATAGTTTTACAAAATCGAAGTTGCATTATTTGAGTTCTGGTTGAACATAGTTTTTCTCTGCTGCCTCTCCAAACAGCATTCAAGTGACAAGTGAATAACTGCAAAACACACACACACACCCCCACACAAATGCAAGAGAAGAAGAATAAAATACAGCAGATAAGATATGTCAGGAAACTTTCTGGTAAAAGGAAAAGTAGATGGATACATGGTAACTGACAAAATATAATGAAGAAAGCCAATGCCAAAGAGCCCTCAAGGGAAAAACAACAGAAAGCAAGCCAAGACCCTCCCTGCAGCTCACTGAATTACTCAGAAATTGGAGGTACTGAGACATTTTAAAGAACTACCAAAGCATGTTGAATAAGACTGAAAATTGGGAGATTTGATGAAAGGCAGAAGAGATGATTTCTTTGATCTTTTTTAACTTTCCTACCAATCCTAAAAGTACCTCTCTTCCCTCAGCATATTGACTTTATGGAGATGTGAAGGAAAAGAGGCTTTTAAACTCGGGTCACCAGCCACAGCTGACAAGGGTGGAGGGAAATCAGGCAGCCAAATAAAAACAAGAGGATTCACATCAAAGTCTGCATAGTCAAAAATGGAATTCCCCAAGCCATTTTCTATGCACACCTGCAGGGGGATCAGAAGATTCTGCTCTATGAAAATTAGATGAGGAGAAATTAAGGCTAGACAGTGACACTTAAGAACTCTCGGCTGAGTGACTCTCCTTACTATGAGGTACACCCACCATTTGCAAGCTTATCCATGCACACTGAGCATCCAGACCACTCCTTTACTCTGAGCGGTAAATCAACATTTTAGTTCAGCATTTAAAACCGAATGGATGGTGAATGAGCACCACATATAAAGCAATCCTCTAAACGAAACACAGTGAAAAAAATCGATAAACAGAAAATAGGATCTTGGAAGAAAGAGGAGAAATATAAAAGGATAATAATTCAAAACAAAATATTATTTTTTTCAGAGAGATAAAGGAAGATAATGCATCCATAAAAGCACAATGAGATTATTAAAAAAGTAAATCCAGAGTAAAAGAAAAAACTCTTAGAAATTAAACACTGTGTATGATAACAGACATAAAAATATCCAATAAAAGGATTGGAAGATCAAATTGAGAACAAATTTTAGAAACCACAAAAATCCCTAAGAGATGGAAAATAGACAAGAAAAGGTAATAAAATTAGGGCACTGATTTAATTTTAAAAATTTCAAGGAAAAAATCGAATAAATTTAAAAAAAGACAGTTACCAAAGAAACAATATCAAAATATTTCCAAAGACTGAAAGATATTTATTTTTCAGAATGCAAAAAGGCCTGATGAGTACTCAGCCTAGTGAAATGTCTTTTTTTGTTTTCTGTTTTCTGGGGGAGTGGCACACAGAATGTATCATTTTGAAATTTTAGAAGGCCAAAGATAAAGAGATGATCCTAAAATCTTTTGGAGACATAAACAAGCACCACAGTTCACATTACACAGATCTGAATTTAGAATCAGAATGCCATAAGATTTTTCAAGAGAAACACTGGAAGCCTGAAGAAATGGGATAACTTGAATATTTGGAAGAATATTAATTTCTAAACTAGAATTTTATTTTCAGCCAAATAGGTTGTTCAGTAATATTTTTCAGAATTGTAGAATCTCAAAAGTGTAATTCACATGATCCCTTTCTCATACATTTCTGGAGGACGTGTTTATTTATAATTAAGGAATAATCTAAAACGAGTGTAAGCAAAAGACTGAACACAGGAGAAAGGCAAAAGGAATGTCTGGGAGGATGGTGCAAAGAAGTTCAGGATTGGCGGCTGTGTAGCTGACCTAGAAATCAGCTGTTGCAGAATGGGATAAGAAGCTGGCAGGGAAAGAAGGGAAAAAAAAGAATCCAGAAAATTACCTGATGTATTTGTACGGAGAGGATTTTAGTGTTTCTGGAAGTGTTGGAGTGACAGATATATACAAAGTAAACATATGATAAAACAAGTTATTAATGCCAGATAAAAACAGTTGCACAATTTATTAATCCACTCATGTTTGATGGGCACTTGGGCTGTTTCCACATCTTTGCAATTGTGAATTGTGCTGCCGTAAACATT
>NW_012150286.1:849594-874317 GCF_000956105.1 Propithecus coquereli
GAAAATCAAGAAATAGAAGTATCAATATATACTATTTAGATATGTAGATACGAAAACCAGAAGAAACAGCTTACACAGTTGAAAGTATTTGCCTCCAGAGATTGGGCATCTTAGATAGGGAGGGTGGGAGAAACAGATCTCTATTTTTGCACATTTTACTATTCAATTAAAACTGTAATTTTTTATGTTGAAAAATTAAATTTAAAAGCATTTTTTAAAAACTGTAATAATTTGAAATATGTTAAGATCCAAAACAACCAAATATTTCTTAGGAGGATAAATGATATAATTAGTCAGTAAGTTGTAACTATCGAATAAAGTGACTGAAAATAACGTTTTGAATATTCTCATCTGTTTTTAAAACTTTGAAACCTGCTGATCTTTAAGTGTGTATACTTTTCCCATTTAATTTTCACACTACTTATTTGTTTAGCATATCCTCTTTCTCACTGTCAGAAAAAGTTCAATACTAGACTCAAATTTTCAGAAATTCTCAATTAATGAAGTGTGAATTAATGTATGATACATGCTAGACAGCACAATAGCAAACACTGGCATAAATTCTGCCTTTGAATCAACCTCAACTGAAATGTATTAAAACAGATAATAATCTCTGTAAAAGTCCCATATTTTACAACTCAACAAAGTCACTATTAAGATGAAAAAAAGTCTCCATTATCTATCTGAAATTGATGAAACACATAAACAAAAATGTTCTCTATTCTATTACTTGTGCATTATCAGACTTCAATTCTGCAATTTATATTCCCACTGTCATGTGTTAATTTTAAGAAGAGGCACTCTTTGCTTTTTTACTAAAGTGAGAGGGAAATGAAAACATTATGGAATTGGCCTGGTATAATGCATTCGTAAAGGAGAAACCTTAAAGTGAAATCAAATGGTACATAGGAAATCAAATGAGCTAAAGGACTTAACTATAACCATGGAATAAAAGGTTATTCAGTTTTGCAAATTCAAAGCAGTCTCTGACGAGTCTAATTAATGAATAAAATTCTTGTTTCTTTTACAATAGACCTTTAAAGTATTTCTACTCAGCAGTCTCAAAATGATTTCACTAGGAGGTAGTGGAGTTATTGAGCTGAAATGGCAGCTGCTGTTTTTCTTATTTTCTTCGTTTTTATCAAAGGATTGGTAACTTACCTTTGCCTTCAACACATTTCTCCATTGGCAACTCCCCTCTGCTTTGTTTCTCCCCAGAAAGTTTAATCTAATTTAGAGTATTCAAAGGGGAAAGATTAGGTTCTTTTTAAAAGTAATTAAAAGTATGATGTCTTTTATTCACTGGCTTCTAAATTAGGACATGCCTTTCAAAGAAATGTTAAGCTAAAATAGGTAAAGTTCATCTTAATAAATACAATTATCTGGGGAAGGAAGCATCCATATGTAAACCATCTCTCCATACTGTGGTTTAGCAATATCCACAGGAAAGGAAGATTAAGCAGTTCTCAAACTGCATTTTGAACTGTTCACTGGATGTCAACATATTAAATCCCTTACTCTAAAAGATCAGTGGGATACATTTTTATATTTGAATACTTCTTTATTGTAAAAATATATTCAGTGCCTTTTTGGTAACAAAATTGGGTTGATATTGACTCTAGATTTGACCACAGATTTACAGTTTTCAATAAAATATTACTTAGACAAAAGTTTATAGTCTGGAATTTTTTGGTGAGTCATTTTTAAGTGAATAAAACTAAACCAAATAAGTAGGAAGAAATGTAAATGAGTAAAAAAAGTCCTCTGATTCAATTAACTAAGGGTGAGCTCCCACACACTTTTCACAACTAAGGATTCTTCTGAGGATACAAATACGCTAATTAAATAGGTAACTTTGTGCTTCTTAATTACTCTCATTTCTCCCAGAAAGGTATTATGTGAAATTTAACAATATTTCCACAGAAATTAAGACACAGGGTTCCAACTTGATGAAATTTGGTTAGAAATATAACATTTACATATAAGTGTGTATAAGATAATTCCATATATCGTCTGCTAAAGTAGAACTTGTATAGAGAGAGAAGAATGATTTAAATGTGATTTGGAAAGATTATAATATAATTATAAATACATTCATTCATTGCATTTTAAATCTATAAATAATAGGAGATTCTTTATTAAAAACAAGATTTGTAACAAATCAGGCATGGCAAATCAGTAAGTTAAATATATATGGAGCCATTTAAAAAAATAGATTAGACACAATCTGTAATGGTGCAATTTACCCATCTAAGTCTAAAAATAAAATAATACACACAAAATAATTTTCGTTACAAAAGAACTTTAAAAATAATCAAGGACTTCACACATTATTGAAATTATCATTAATATAATTTGTTACTAACTTTATATAAATGTGGACCATTGTGTTGAAATAATTATTCTGAAATGGATTTAAAATGTCTTTGCCTTATTAAAAGACATATAAGCAATAGTATTTAACTTTTTCTCATTGACTGCCATCATTATGAACATCACTTATGTAGCACTCAACTGAATCCATCCATATTTCTGTTTCCCTGATATCACGCTTAGTGATACTTCCACCTTTATCCTGACTGTCATCCATCTCTCCTTTCCTGATCCTTTTTTTTTTTTTTGAGACAGAGTCTCAGTCCGTTGCCCAGCTAGAGTGCCTGACGTCAGCCTAGCTCACGGCAACCTCAAACTCCTGGGCTCAAGCGATCCTTCTGCCTCAGCCTCCCGAGTAGCTGGGACTACAGGCATGCGCCACCATGCCCGGCTAATTTTTTCTATATATTTTTAGTTGTCTGATTAATTTCTTTCTATTTTTAGTAGAGATGGGGTCTCACTCTTGCTCAGGCTGGTCTCGAACTCCTGAAATCAAACAATCTGCCCACCTCAGCCTCCCAGAGTCCTAGGATTACAGGCGTGAGCCATCGCCCCGGCCCATCTCTCCTTTTTTAATGTATGTACGGCTGTAACCTAGAAAGAACTAAATGGTGCTTCAGAGACTGGGTATTCAGACATCTTTGTCACCTTACCACTTTTACTATGAGAATGCTTTTGCCCAGGAAAGCATCTGTAAGCACCTAGCACAATGCCTAACACATAGGTGTTTATTTATTTATTTTTTTACACAAATGAGTAAATAAGTTCATGAAGACAGTAAGTAAATAAATAAGCTTGGGGGATGGGCATGATGGTAAAATAAAACTATGAAAGTTCAGGGGGACAAAGTCTTCCAGAGCACTACAACAAGAAGTGAGTGTTTTGAAATTACAGATTTTGTATGCACAGAGAACATGATTTGTTGTATGCCTACTGCTTACATAACTACACAACTGAATGAGTTGAGAGAAACCTTATAAAGTATATCTGGAAGCAAACCTGTACACATAGCACTATTCCAAAAGTGCCCATCTTATGGACATTCAATATCTTTAAGCATTTTCATTACCACCTGACCACGAATCAGATTTCTGCAAAGTCAATCAATGGAGGAATGTTCTTAGAATAGTCAAGTTTGACATAGTTCACTGTCATCAGTTTCTATGTGAAATTTACTTGTTCAAGTAACAGTAACTAGATTTTTCTTTGCTTTTACTTTCTTTTATTTTATTGTTTAGCTACTCCCCGTGGATGACAGGGTTTTGTTAAGGTAAACAAGAAATTCCTCAAAAATCTCCCCCTGGGCACTCACTTGACATCATGAACCCATGTTTTGCCTCCGCTGACACTTTCTTAAATACTTCCTCATATTTCTATTAAAAAAGGCAACTATCGAAAATGGAAACCTATTCTACATCCAGACATCCCTTTACTTTAAAAGCTTTCCTGCCTTTAGAATGGCAGTGTTCTTTTAGTGGTTTTCCCACTAATTTAGCATTTGGGGCCAATTGCCTAGTGGGAAAACATTCAATTTAGTGGTTAATGAGAAATCAGTTTTAAAGTGACTCCTGAAGGAAAGCTTACAAAGAATAAGCCAAATTTGGGTTTTTTTCCTCCCCATGTCATAACAACCATATTTCACTTATTAATATCCCATTCAACCTCATGTCTATGTACCACAGCCCCCACAAATTTCAGAGGGAACAATTACTCAATTTAAAATTAAGAGAGCCCCTTAACCAGCAGTTCTACTTTTTCTATTCTCCATAGTACTTTTCATCTCCTACTATACTACATAATTCAGTTAATACACTTATTTGTTATTGTCTGTCTACACACACATACACACAAATGAACATTTATGTTCACATAAAGCGAACATTGTTCACTAAAGTATCCAAATATCTTGCCCTCTTGTAGGTGCTCAATATGTATCTATTGAATGAATAAATTAATCAAACCATCAAAATTTCTTGCCATTTTTTATATCAAACTGAAATTACATGGAGAATTACAACTTAGAATTACAATTAGTTTCTGGAGGGCCCTATATCATTTAAATGTGAATTCATAAAAGTAAAGGGTATGATATCCAGTTTATCATATAGGTTCATGCAGGCACATAAATGATTTTTTTTCCTAGGCTCTAGCCAAATATGCTGGAGCCCATTCTACTAAGTGAAGTATCACAAGAATGGAAAAACAAGCACCACATGTACTCACCATCAAATTGGTATTAATTGATCAATACTTACGTGCACACGTAGTAGTAACATTCTTTGGCTATCGGGTAGGTGTGAGGGGGGAGGAGGGTTGGATATATTCACACCTAATGGGTGTGTTGCACACTGTCTGGGGGATGGGCATGCTTGAAGCTCTGACTTGGGCGGAGCAAAGGTAATATATGTAACCTAAACATCTGTATCCCTGTAATATGCTGAAATAAAAAGAAAAGAAAAGAAAATCAGTCAGCTGCACTTATATAGCAATATCCACATCTCAAAGATGTTTATTTTATTTTTTTGATTAAACCTAGGTAACAGTACTGGGAAGGATTGAAATCTCAACTTGGATATTTAAAAATACTTTATAGGGACATATATCCTATGGCAATGTAGTAGCTTTAGGTATAATATTTGTTTCAGACGAAAAGACGTTAATTCTCCACATACAATTATTTGACTTAGGGGCTATCCAGGAGAGTAAATTAATTCAAAAAGGGAGGATAAAACTTGGGGCCCATTGTGTATCTACAGCTCAAAGGCACTCTGGGTTGGTCTCCTATTTTAACAGATTTTCATGGCTTCACTTTATTTCTAAAATAAACTCAATACATTTAACTAAAATCTCCTTGGGTTTCTATAGGTCTATGCTTATTTTAAAGTCCAAATGCCACAGGCCGTTTAGACTTCCAAATGCTGAAGAACGCTATCTTATCAGAAAACAATAAAATTCATTGAAAAGTACTTAACAAACATACAAGTTTTGAGCATATATCTTTAACAACCTTGAAAAGGGGCAGGAAAAAATCTGAAGAAATAGTTGCAATCTGGATTTCTTTCCAGTCTATTTATTTCACTTTAGAATCAACACATTTTACATACCTGCTTGTGTTAACCGAATGATGCAAGACAATTGGCCAGCCTGAATGTGAGCATGTGCAAACAAGAATGTCTATTTCAACATTATAAGCCGCATGTGAGCTAAGAATTGCAAAGTAATTGAGTATATTGAAAAGAATAAACAAATTATGGTGGGGGAGAGAACAAACAAAACTAACAACAACAAACAAACCCCACACTAGAGAAAACACAAATAAAAACAAAGTATTGCTTATTTTATCAGGGGTAGTATTCTAGGAAACAAAGTTAAACATTGCTTACCTTATCAAGGGTAGTATCTACACTGACAATATCTACTTCTCAATTTCCTGCTTCATACATGAAGAATTTCGATTACATAAAAGGATGTCAGTTTAAAAGGAAAAGGGGGTGTGGCATTTCACAAGATTCAGTAAATAAAACATAACACAAGTGATCAGGGCACGAGAGTTTGACCTGCTTGCCTCTTCAGTTCTCACTTCCACCACCCTATACGTCTCTGAATAACTGTCATGAAACATTTGGATGCACTTTGTGAACGTCCCTGGAAGGACTGCTCTAAAGCCTAAAATTCTTATTCTCTATGAAATGCCACAGTATTTGATCATCAATTTAAGATTTATTCTCTTTCTTTACACCATATATAATTTTCTTATGATTTCCATGAATATAATGCTTTCAGGGTGTATATTAGGCATAAAGAACAGCAATTTTGTACTTAACTTTCTCAAAGCTAGATATCGTACTTCAGGATAATAAATCAGAAAAGTATTGCATTTTATAACTTAGCAATCAAAGCACATTTGCTTGTAACTTTTAAAATAGAAAATGAAAGAGACAGAATAAAAAATTATCTGTCACTGTCTTGATGAGTAACTCTGAGGCCCTTTAGCTTTAAATTCTCATTTTAATATGAAATCAACTGGTCAATGAATATTATACTCTTTCTAATGTGTCTTTATTTAGTAAAATTTAAAAAAAATGCTTCCTAACTATCTGTCAGAATAAATTTGTGATTTAAAATCACTCAGAATCACTCTCAAAATCACTCTTACCTGAGGAAAGTTATTTTGTTCTTATATTAACAATAAAAAAACGGGGAGGTGGTTAAGAAAGAGAGCTAGAATCACAATAAGCTTAAATATATGATTGTTAGCCAACTGCAAAACCTTCCATCTACCTGCAGTAATACAAAGAATTTAGCTGTGTATACTGCCACCTATAATTCACTGAAATATAACACATTCTTCTTAGATAAAGGGAAGAAACTCACAAACGTTCCTGAACACAATAAAATTCTGCAGGCACAGTGTGAACATCAGCACTTTAAGACAACAGCACCATATTAAATAGATAGCTTTAAATACCATGGCATTTATTTTTTCTTTGTCCATTTTATTCACAATCATTAAAATTGAAATAAAACTCTAAGATTTATTACATTTCTGCTTTTACATGTAAAATTCTTCTTTGTATATGTAGATCTGATTTAAAAACGAAGAAATAAATAGAGGCATTCTTGTTACATTCCTCAACCTAAGAATCAAATCTCTTGCTCCCTAGCATGCCCTTAGCATTTTTTTAAGAAAAGCATTTGTTTTAAAATTATAAATGAATATCCCCATTCAACATAATTTAATTCTGAATTCTATTAAAAAGAATAATAATAAAGATCAATAGATTTTTTAAAATAAACAAGTCACGTTCAGAATTGAATATCTACTCATTCTTTGCCTTTATGATATAAACGTAATCTTATATATTTTAATTCTAGAAAAAAATAGGTAATCAGATAAAGAACATTAATATAATACTAAAACAAATGAAGAAATAAAACTTTAGAAAAATTCCAATGTGAATTTCAGTAAGAAATAAACAACCATTAAAAAAATCACAGCTTAGTTTTCCAATCAGAAGACAATTTGTCAAAGCTATCTGTGCATGTCAGAAGGAACAGATCTCAGAATTCAGAAAAAACTTCTTTATTTAGAACCTGAAAACTAGCATGCTATTTAATATCTCTCCATCTGAAATGAACTTCTTTCTAAAGTTTTTCAGGTCTCAACAACAAAAATTGGGATTTTTAAAAATCCTTTTAATGAGGAATATATTGAAAGGCTAATAATCTTAATTCTCCTTTTTCCCACATCAGTGTCAGAAGGAACTTACATTTTGATAACAGACATGTCCACAACTTTCAAACCTCAGTTTCTCCTTCCAGAATCTTCATCCATTGCTACCATCAGTGGTTTTAGGTGAGAAGGAAAACTTAGGTGTAGCTTCCAAGAAAAGGTTACTTTCCATTTGGTGTCTCTCATCATGGGAAGAGCTTCCCATTTCTGCTGTCCTTCACATTTGTTTTGTTATGGTTTTTTCCCACAGTGAGGAGTAGACCTGAAAGGTACAACATTAAGCCCTGTTTCAAAAAAACACATCTGGAGTGATAAAAAATATTCAATACTATAAAGATTTAGTTATCACAGGGTTTTATATTTTTAATTAATGTTCAAATCCATCTGAAATTAATATTTGTATATTGTATTAATGTAAGATTAAAAAAACTAAACCTTCCTTTTCACAACAATGTGCAAGTTCTCCATGATAAACCAAGTAAACTTCATATATAGTATCATCTGACTATGTGTGATCTATTCTGCTTTGCAGAACTGTTCATGTATTTTCTTATGCCAAAAATATAGTTTTAGCTACAGTGCCTTTTTTTATGTGTGTGTATGTGTGTGTGCATGTGTTTTACATTTCCACTTAAAACCTCTTCATTCTGGCCAACTGACCTAGGCTTTATTAGCCTGTGAAAAGCTTCACAGGACTAGTCTTAATGCTGCAGGTATTAAATAATTGCTTGCTGAATTACAGAGTTAAGTATTTCCAAACTCCATAATATCTAAATCACAAACAATATGGTTTTGTCAGTTATGGAATAAAGAAGCTGGGGTTATCCATCAACACAAGAGAAGAAAAAAGAAAATACACAATAGTGACCAACAGCCCGTTTTTGAACTGAAGTATCTCCATTTCAGGAGGTTGAAAAACAGACAAACTAGAAGCTAGACAGTGTCCCCTCCGGCTTGAAATTCAAGATATTGCTTTGAATCCACCAAGTCAGTCAACCTTTCTTTTTAACTTATCCCTGCAGCATGCTTCAAAATTATACTTCCTGATTCCACCTACGGCAGCAAACCTCTATCTCAGTCATATTTACTCTCGACATCTAATATCCTAATCTCAGGGGATTCCTTCTTAGCATGTCATCATGACCTTATAAAGGAATAAAACAATTCAGAATATTGGCCATTGTATCTCTCTGTGTATATGTTTATACATTCAACATAGTATATATGAAATGAGAAGAAAATTAGGAAACAAAAAATTATAAGAAGATACATCACTTTTTAGTAGTAGTAGTTTGGAGAAATGCATTTAATTAGTTGTGAGAGATAAGTGCTTTTTTAACACACTTTTAATTATGCATGGTGAATTTTCCATGTTAGGTAAGGTTTCTTTGAAATAACTAACTTAAAAAGAACTTTACTAAATATAAATTATTAGAAAAACAGATTATGCAATTTAGTACAATATCTTAGAAATATCTTTTAAGATTAGCAATAGTAGAAAGTTAAAAAGTCAAGTATTCTCTTATTTAATCAGCACAACTTTATTAAGTATTAGTCATGCAGCCAACAAATCCATGAAAAATGTGACCATTCAACTGTATGCTTATTAAGTTTCTTGAGTTAAACAATACTTCTACCTCTTTTCCTGTCCAGCAGAATGTAAATATGTTCTTTATTTATTATTAAATTAGATACTTGGTTAGATAGTCTCACTAGATAAGGTTAAAAAATGTTTTGAGAAAATCAGCAATAAGCACTTTACCATTAAATTAACAGCAGCAGCCAAGGTTCTCAAATATATATGCTAATGAATAAGCAATAATATTAGGTTTTGTCATAATTCTAAGACTGAACATTGGCTATTAGCCCAAGACATACAAAAAGCATTACTCAGGTGTGAATGCTGAATAAGGATCTCACCATCTCCACTGACCTTAAATTTGGCCATGTTTCAGTGGAGATTGTAGGGAGGAAATAAATCAAACGAAACAAAATTGAAGCCTGCTAGAATTACAGATTTAAGGAAGTAGGTTCAAAGTCAGGATATCAGCCCATAATTGAAAAGATTCATTTGCTGTTTTTTATGACCTCTATAGAAAAGCTTTCTCCTATCCCTGCCTTCACTTCTTTACTGTGCGAGTCGCTCTAACCGGCTTCAGATATTTCTCTCTACCCATCTGTGTCACTGTTGCCTTTAGCATCATAACGAAACCTGTCTTCCCTAGAAATCTTTGCTTAATTTATTTTATTTATGCCTTTTATTCCCCATGCATTCAGCATGCATGGTCATTATATGTTTTTACATGTTTCTTCATACTGTTAATGAAATTATTTAAACCTTTGTATGTATGTTCTTTATAAAATTATGAAATCCTTGAGAACTATACCCATGATTTACATTTACTTTCCACTCTCTGGGTATTCTTACAGCTGGGCTCCTGTCATACCAGCAGCAATGCAAGTTTCTGAGAGTCTTTGCTTCTCAAGTTGTAATAAGTTGCTAAAGAGAATGCTAATCACAGCAATACCAGGCAGAAAATGGCAAGGAGGAGAATGCTGAAGAGAAAGTCAAATACAATTGAGGCTTGAGGCTCAGAATTGGACATTCTAACAAATCCATTCTATTTTAGGTGCCTGACTTTTTCACCAATTTGTTTTTAATTTTGAGAACTTTAGTGCTCATCGGTACGAATAGAGTATTAGATATTAAGATGTTACATCAAAGAATTGGAAGAAAAGTAAATCACTCTATCAAATAAGAGTCCTTTAATCCTAAAATTTTGACAAATATAGAAATGAGAAAATAGTATTTTAAAATGAAAAAGCCATCTTCTTATCAAAATTATTTTTAAAATCTATCTGCCTATCAGTTTTACCATATAAATTTAAAGTTAGAGAAAATTGAAATTTATCTGGAAAAAAGCAAATAAAAGTGCTAAAATGAACAACATGATTATGGAAAAATCTCATAATTGATTTGTATGCTTTTAAAGCTTACCTAAATGCAGTTTAATCTTCTTCATTTATTATTTGCATCTAATCTTCAAGGTCATATTATAATTTCCTGCAAAATAGGGACAATTAAAAATTGTTTATGTACCTGCTGGGCAAATAGCTTTTATCTGAGGAAGGAAATAAAATCTCCAGGAAAATTAAGGCCAATTATTATCAATAAATATCTATTTAAGGACTACCCCATTCAAAACACCTTACTATATTTATACTTAACATTTACTCAGAATCTACTATAGGCTAAGAATTTTACATGTATCGTTTCAGTTTAAGCTTCAAAATTACTCAACAAGGTCAATATGTCATCACAGTTTCATAGATGTTTAGAATGTTTGACACACTTTAACAGGATTTCAAATTAATTTGGCCAAGTTCAAATATTTGGAGAAGCAAGGATTTTAGCCCAATTTGGCTTAATTCTCAAGTTTATGTTCTTTTTAAATTTACCATATCATCTCCTGCCACAGTTGGGTTCCTTCAGAAAAGAGTAAGAAAGCTGTATAACCTACCCTTAAAGAGCCCACATTACATATACTCTAAATTACTGAGTAAACCTCTAAAAGAAATTGGATATTTTTTCTTCTGTCAGCTCCTACTACCAAAATATTAACACAAAATTTACTTACAGTGAATAACTATGATGCCACAATTATCCTCCTTTGATTATTTCTTTCCAAATTTAAAATTATTTTAAGCATTTCCTTCCATTTTTCTCCTGTCACAGATACATTTGTTTCATTTGCAAAATTTTCTAATTAAAACCATTTGTTCTAAACAACACTGAAGAAGAAATTAGCTCAAAGTGATACTTGACATTCACTTAACAAAATACATTTCCCCTTCTAAATTAAAGACCAGTTCAGAAAGGTATGCAAAATAAACACTAATATTTGCATTGTGTAAAGTGGGTACATTTCTTGTTCTTCCTTAGCTTTTAACCTCCGATAAACTAAAGAGAACAAGGTAATACTTCTGAGACCACTGATCAATGTGGTGTTTTTTAGGAATGGATGAAGCAGAGGTACTTTCCTTTTTGGACATGTTCCTCTTACCACTTTCCATGTTCCTTCATTAAAGTCAGGCACTTCTGCATGAGAAAGAAATGACCCTTTATAATTTCACTCTCTTGTAAGAAAATATATTCAAGCTTTGTTTTCCTGATAAATACCTAAAAAAAAGAGAAAATCCTCAAATTTATGAATTCCTTCATGACTCAATAGTGTACTAGTCAGTTTTGACTACAATAAAAATCAGCATTCCTTTCAGTCCAAAATCTGGATGAACCATGTTTCTAAATTGATTCATTTTTTTTTTTACTCCTAATTAAACCCAACTCAGATAGACTGAAGAAACCCCATGGGTGTAATAAAATGAACCTGGACATAAGCAGCCAAAGATCTGGATTTGAATTCTGTCTTAATCTGATCAGTTACTTAAATTCTGAACATCAGTAGTAGCCTTATCTATAATGTTGGGATAATAATACCCATAGAGATGGGGAAGATTAACTATTATAATTTATGTAAGAATTCTTGACACACATAGTTGATTAAAAACCACTAGTCACTTTGACCTAAAAAAAAAATTAAAAGAAATTGTAATAAAATAAAGCATTTTGGAATACAGCATTGCTAAGCCCATTTAAATAAGGTATCATGGAAATCAAGTTTTTTATACAATTACTTATACTAACCAGGCAATGAAACTGAGAGAAATACTTTTTTTTAAATGAAAGTAACTGTTTTACTGTTTGTTCTCATTTACTATTATAATTCTAATGTAATTCTGATTACTAATGAAATTCTCAAGCTATGTCTGATATTCTTTCCATAGTATCTGTCTCCAATAATGTTTTAAAACTCCTCCGAATATAGCTCTATGACTTGTAACTTTAATCACAATTTGGTTAATCTCATTCTGTAAGGGGTATCCCCTTAAGAAAACAATTTATACTTCTCAAACACTAAGACTGTGCTGGCTTTGTACCACTATCAAATAAGAAGTACAACCACTGGGGAAGAAAAAAAAAAGCTTTGCAGACAACTTCTCTCTTACTCACATAAACTTAATCAGGACTCTCAATTAATTTTTGAAATTGTTCAGTATCGACCTCAATATTTGAAGCTTCATTTTCTGCCTGTGGGCCACATCAGTAAAACCTACACATCTTCCTGTTAGCAAAGCAGCTGGCTTTTCAAATGTGATGGTTTGTAGTTCTTATTTACAATCCTAATCACATCATTGATTTCAGTAATCTTTCAGTAAAAGTGGTTATTAATGCTGTCAAAAGCAGAAACTGGGATTCAATGCTTTTTTTTTCTTTTTTTATAAACCTGGATAATTAAGATTAAGCCTAATAATATAACCCTAGAGGCCTCTGGGTGATTAGCAGTTTCCTGTGGTTGAGGACACAACACAGCAAAGATACTAACTCCGCTTAAAATTCTACACACCTTCCCCAAAATACCTACTTATACAAGCCACAAATGGTTAAATAAAAATGCTAGGATTAGTCACTCAGCATAATACAGAGGTAACTGGATTTTTGTATTTTTAAGACTCCAAATACTAGCATCACATAAAATTTTATTTGACTGATTTTCTGTAATTTAAGATAGCCCACAGGTTCTACTAAGGCCAAAAATACTAAAATACTAACCTATTTACTAATCTAGGTGTATCTCTAATACTCTAAAGATTAAAACAGTATTCTGAAAAAGATAGTTTAAAACAAATATGAACAGGTTGAGAGACACTTTGAAGAAATAAGATTTTTTCAATATCCAAAAGCAAGGGAAGGAAAGGTTAAGATGAGGTAATGCATTTTGACTTTCAGAAAAAGAGGTCATGAGGCAATAAAGATT
This sequence comes from Propithecus coquereli, assembly GCF_000956105.1. Lineage (NCBI taxonomy): Eukaryota > Metazoa > Chordata > Mammalia > Primates > Indriidae > Propithecus > Propithecus coquereli. Next base: position 863,077 of record NW_012150286.1, read on the forward strand.
GTCATCCTAAATAGGATCTATTTATTTACATGACAAAAGATGGTATGAAACAAACATAAGTTTGCAAGGGGCTATTTGCTACCAAAAGACACAGTATGAGAAGGATCTCACAAGAATGTATATTCAATGTTCATCATCAACTCACCTCCCTCAATACACAGAAAAAATATACACACACATATATATACTTGGAATCAGTATCAAAAACCAGTTCCTAATATAAAAATATTCCTGGACCTCTTATTGATCAATTTCTCTTACAGAAAGGAAGAGAGTATAGTATCTGAACTGAAACAGTATGATATTGTAGGCATTAGGATGTATAATTCATGTTGCTTCTTTCATTTGCTCAGGCCATTGTAAAAATCCATAAATCATTTTCTTGTTCATGTATTGCTTAAGTGCAACTTGTCATTTTGCATTAAAGGGCTGCTTCAGCTCATTCAGTGCTTTTAATTCACTGTTTAGAGTTTAACAAAATGCTGGCCCTGTTTGATAACTGAAAAGAAACTCAAATGTGAACCCATACCAATACTAGCTAGGTTGAACAAAATGGAAAAACATATTTCAACTTTGAATTTCAAGATAATGTTGCTTAATGGAATATCTAGTGTTCTCAGTACCAAGAACAAGGATGGGTTTGTTCTCTGTTGGGTTCAAAGCATTGGAATGCAGTAACTAAAAGTTACCTAAATACTTAAAATAGCATATGGTATAAATCTTTTCCAGAAATTCTAGTCAACATTCACTCTTTAGCACAGATAAACAAAAACTAACACAGTGTCTGGGGCATTGGTTTTAAAGCTTTGCCCTCCCACCTCTTAAGTTAGGTTACACTACCACAAATAAACCTATTTCATGGTTACCCATAAAAGATACAATGCACTCCGGGTCTTTTGCATTTGCTCTCTGTGCAGTGCTTGCTGGGAATGACAAGCGCCAGGGACCATCTAGCTGAACCCTGGTCGAACCTGGTGTTTTTTGAAGTACTTCTTATTGATAAATTAAATTTTTTTCTTCCAATTCTTGCAAAAAAAAAAAAAAAAACTTCTCTCAAAGCTCTGGGCACGCTGCAATAATAAGAGGATTTAGAAACAAATTGCTTTCGAGTCATGTTAAATCACTGCAAACACTCATTTATCCAAATGCTGGTTAACAAACGTTTCCCTCCCGCTCTTTCCGGCAAAAGGTAGGGAAGAAAGCAACTCCTTTACTTAGTTTCAAAGTTTGTAAAACACACTTGTGGGTTCCTTAGCGCCCTTCTTTTTGCTGCACTTAGAGCCCAATGAAATGAAAGACTATGCATTACCACTCTCATGTATAAACCAGGACTTTTGTGAAAATTGATTTTGATACCCTCACCAATGATTAAAAATTGTTTTATCCCCTCTTAGAGTGCAGTTTGTTTGGGCCCAGAGAGTTGGCCCTCCTGGGGGTGTAAGGGAGAGGGTGAAGAAGGAAGGGTTATGCATGCTAGATATCCTTCTCCCTTCCCACTCCAGTAACGGGAGGTCAAGTAACACACAACATGTATGATATTGCATGTTTCAAAGAGTTAGTCCATCTCACCACCGACCCTGTCGTATATGTAATCATGACCTTACTAAATTGTGGTGTGTACAAGAGGGAGAATGAAAAAGAAAAACCAAGGACAGGGGTCTGCTTGATTGCCACAGCAAGGGAGAAGGTACACCTGTTACATTTAAGATGCATTTTACAAGGCAAACTTAAAGTGCTGTTTTGTTGTGGGTGATGGGGTGGGGCTGTTTTAATGGCTTTAGGGTAAGGAGGCAGAGAAGGCTATTAATGCAATATCTGATCTTGGCTCCAAACAAAACGCTCTTGCAATTGTCCTTGGCTGGAGCTAGCCAGCAGGACCAGGCTAGGGTCTGTTCTGCCAGGAAGAAGACCCCATCCTCACCCTGCTAGTCCCAGGCCGGCGCCGCTGAGACTAGAAGTCGGAGAGAAGAGACTTAGAGGACCTGGGCCCGGCGTCGCTGGCGCGGACACAGCACAGCCCTTTGTGACCCAAGAAATCTCGTAGAGCCCCCAAAAGGCGAGGTCTGCTGAAGAAGGGCTCTAAAGGAAAATTCTCTGGCTTGCCCTATGCTGCTTTCGCCGCTAGGAGACGCCTGTGACACACATTTGCAGAGAGAGTTCCCATTCAAATACATCTGCTACAAAAAAAAAAAAAAAAAAAATGCAGCTCAAGTGTTACAGTGGATGTAGTGATTATTTACAGGCAAATCTGGCCATCTCTCCGCGTTCTCATCTCCACCTCTGGAAGCTCCCTGGCTTTCAACATACGCCCCAAGTCTGCTCAAACTTCATCTACATTTCGGGAACAGCGACCCTTTTCCCCAAACAATTTCTGGATCTGCATTGTCATTCAACCGCATGTCTCTCACACACAAACACGCGCGCGCACACACACACACACAAATGTTTCCATACGTACGAATGAACACATTAGAAAATTACCGTCATTTTTAAAAGGCTCCAGGATTCTGATGAGTCAGCTTGAAGAGCTCAAAACATTTCGTTTCAATTCTGCAGATCTGAAGAAAAAAGGGGGGAGGGGTGGGAAGTACATATGCAACACCGTATTAATATTCAGATACACTATACTCTTTTTCATTGATCCACAGGTCCTTTTATACACTGCCGCTCCATTCTCAGCCGCAGACGTGATACTAAAATCATTTCAACTGCAGCGGTTTTCGCTTGGCTTTGGACAGTCTTCAATTTACTGCAGCTGGAAAAGGATTAGCCATTTTTGTTGGTATCCTTTCCTTCTAAAGGCTCAAAGGCAGGACCTACCTCCGTGAAAGAGCCAAGTGCGGGAGCGGGGAGAGGTGCAGGTCAGCAGACACGCACTCACGGCACTCCCAGGGGTATGCCTCAGTCTACAAGCATGCCCTGGATACTCGCCCTCATTCATTTCCTACAGAAGGGAATGGCAACGTACCTCGGGATCGGGGAAACGACCCTCCTTTTCCAATAGGTTGTGGTGGTGATATTCTTGGGACATTCATTAACAGAAAGCAGCAAGGGACCTTTCTATTTTGTGGCATGAGGAGACTGAACAAGGGCTGCTTCAGTGAATAAACAACCTAGTCCTTGCTAACAGTCCATTAATTTATATATATATGAAATCTTTCTAATATACAAAAATAATCTTTCTTTGGAGAATTGCCATTCAAATCACTCTCCGGCATTAAAGAGTTCGCGCTGTATGGTAACTTCACAAGAACTGGATGTGTGGATGCGCCGCGTTGCCCCCGCGCCTCGGGAGTGGGCACTCACAGTCGATCAAGCGCGTCCTTCAAAACTCAGGGAGGCTCGCTGGGGCTTACCCAAGCTCAGCACCCGGACAGGGAGGATGCATGCGAGCACCGTGCATGTGCAAACGTGTTCACGGAAACCGCAGCGGCACACACTCGGGCCCCGCGTGTGCACGGCCCCTCACCACCACCCCGCCCGCGTTCGCATCCGCCCCGCCATCCTCATCGAGCGGGCTGACCCCAGGCTGGGCAGAAATCGATGCCCCAGTCTACTATGCGGGGGTGGGAGTGGGGAGTGTAGGTTTCCAGTTGTCAAAAAAAAAAAAAAAATCAGAAAATAGCCGGAGCTCCCAACTGCTGCGACGCACTCGGCCGCACGAGGCGCAGGGATATCAGAGGCGCTTTGCAGCGCCTGCTGGTGCTCAGCGCCGAGTGCCCGAGAGACGGCCGCTAGGATGGCGGGCTCCAAGGAAGCAGCTCCAATGAAACTCCTCATTGATCCGCGCAGTCACAGCTAAAAGCCAGGCCCCCAAGCGAGTTAATCTACTTGCTGAGAATTTTGTGGATAAATATTTAGGGAGGGAAGATGATCTGACGATCTAACGCTTCTCCACGTCTACAGAAGCTGTCGGTCCACATCGCTTAGCATGAATCCCTCCGCTTTTTAGGACCCACTTCCACCCCCCACTCCAGCTGCTCCGCTCCTTTCCACATTGCCCCTCCGGACCCTCACGTTTAGAGTGACACATGCCATATTATGTAGATTTCTTACATGTCCTACGGATCTCTGCTCGGGTCCTTTAATTAGATAACGTCTGCCAATTAGTGGCCCCTGTACAACTTTTTCCCCTTCTCCGTGCTTTATTTCCATGATCCGTAGCAGGGAAAATACCTTAAAGGAAAAAGAATGTTAGCATCACTGGAAACCCCGCTCCTAGGAGAGGATACCGCAGCTGTTGCTATTATGTTTTCGCATTTGCTGATGCAAACAGGGGAACCTCTCTATTCCCTGCTCATTACCTGCGGCTGGGGACTGGGAACTTTCCGCGGCAGAGTCCCCAGCCAGCGCCTCGGGACCTGCGGGGCTGTTCTCGCTCTCACACTCACACACATCCCAGCAACCCGGGCGAGGGTTCTGTTCCGCCTCGCCCGGCTGCCTCGTGACGTGTCTGTTTGACAGCCTGCTTGGCCAATCAGCGGCAGGTCGGTGGGTGGTGCTCCTGGGTGATTGGTTGGCAGAATGAGGGCGCTGCGCAAAAACAGAGAAGCCGAGCGCTCGGAGCTCAGAAACTGCCAGCCGAGATCACAGGCTCAGAGGCTGAAGCAGAAGGAAGGAAAGACTGGAAGGAAAAAAGACAGGTTAGAGGGAAAGAGGCTTGGGAAGGAAACAACAGAAAAGAAACTGCTCATTAAACTTACAGAGTGACAACTGACGGTGGAGATGAGGACAGAGGGAGACAAGACGGTGAAAGACAAAAAATACAAATAGAGAGAGGAAAAAAAATGTCAAGAAGAACATCCATCCGGAGAAATGAAGAGAATGAAAGTTTTATGCTGCAGAGCCGTTCTGTGCTTTTCCGGCACAAAATTCTCTCGCTGTTTTTAAGCCCTTTTGCATTTGCCAGCGGTTGATGTTAAGAGGCATGTTTAGCGGTGCCAGGAGCATCTCCTCTTCCTTCTCCTCTTCCTCTTCATCTTCCTCCTCCTCCTCCTCCTTTTCCTCCTCCTCATTCTCCTCCCATCAGCAAGAAGACAAACCGAGGACAGTCTTGAAATATCGAAATTTCCTCTTTGGGATTTGCCAGCGCCGCGTTGCGCCAAGACTGTCGGAATAAAGGACGCTGACTATTGTATTATCATTATTTTATTAATTGGTCAGTGGGCAGATTACAGATGAGGAAAGGGGACGCCTGTCACCCTTCCTGCGCTAAGATTAAAAAATGAGGCTGCATTGGGGGAAGCTCTAACATGAAGCAAAAGGAATAAGAATTTTAAAGACAAAAAGCCACAGGAGCCCCCCGCCCCACGTAGCGTACTTTTATTTGTATTTTTTGAGATTTTTTTTTTTCGTGGTGGTGGGGGAGGTGATTGGGTGGCTGACTGGCTGCGGGAAGCTACTTCCTTTCCTTTTGGAGATGATTGTGCTATTATTCTTTGCCTTGCTCTGGATGGTGGAAGGAGTCTTTTCCCAGCTTCACTACACGGTACAGGAGGAGCAGGAACATGGCACTTTCGTGGGGAATATCGCTGAAGATCTGGGCTTGGACATTACAAAACTTTCGGCTCGCAGATTCCAAACGGTGCCCAACTCAAGGACCCCTTACTTAGACCTCAACCTGGAGACCGGGGTGCTGTACGTGAACGAGAAGATCGACCGCGAGCAAATCTGCAAACAGAGCCCCTCCTGTGTCCTGCACCTGGAGGTCTTCCTGGAGAACCCCCTGGAGCTGTTCCGGGTGGAGATCGAGGTGCTGGACATTAATGACAACCCCCCCTCTTTCCCGGAGCCGGACCTGACCGTGGAAATCTCTGAGAGCGCCACGCCAGGCACCCGCTTCCCCTTGGAGAGCGCATTCGACCCAGACGTGGGCACCAACTCCTTGCGCGACTATGAGATCACCCCCAACAGCTACTTCTCCCTGGACGTGCAGACCCAGGGGGATGGCAACCGATTTGCCGAGCTGGTGCTGGAGAAACCACTGGACCGAGAGCAGCAAGCGGTGCACCGCTACGTGCTGACCGCGGTGGACGGGGGAGGAGGGGGAGGAGAAGGAGGGGGAGGTGGCGGGGGAGCGGGCCTGCCCCCCCAGCAGCAGCGCACCGGCACGGCTCTACTCACCATCCGAGTGCTGGACTCCAACGACAACGTGCCCGCTTTCGACCAACCCGTCTACACTGTGTCCCTACCAGAGAACTCGCCCCCAGGCACGCTCGTAATCCAGCTCAACGCTACCGACCCGGACGAGGGCCAGAACGGTGAGGTCGTATACTCCTTCAGCAGCCACATTTCGCCCCGGGCACGGGAGCTCTTCGGACTCTCACCGCGCACTGGCCGGCTGGAGGTGAGCGGCGAACTGGACTATGAAGAGAGCCCAGTGTACCAAGTGTATGTACAAGCCAAGGACCTGGGCCCCAACGCCGTGCCTGCGCACTGCAAGGTGCTGGTGCGAGTGCTGGATGCTAACGACAACGCGCCAGAAATCAGCTTCAGCACTGTGAAGGAGGCGGTGAGCGAGGGCGCGGCGCCCGGCACAGTGGTGGCCCTGTTCAGCGTGACCGATCGCGACTCGGAGGAGAATGGGCAGGTGCAGTGCGAGCTGCTGGGCGACGTGCCGTTCCGCCTCAAGTCTTCCTTTAAGAATTATTACACCATCGTGACCGAAGCCCCCCTGGACCGAGAGGCGGGGGACTCCTACACCCTGACTGTGGTGGCCCGGGACCGGGGCGAGCCGGCGCTCTCCACCAGTAAGTCGATCCAGGTACAGGTGTCAGATGTGAACGACAACGCGCCGCGCTTCAGCCAGCCGGTCTACGACGTGTATGTGACTGAAAACAACGTGCCGGGCGCCTACATCTACGCGGTGAGCGCCACCGACCGCGATGAGGGCGCCAACGCCCAGCTTGCCTACTCTATCCTCGAGTGCCAGATCCAGGGTATGAGCGTTTTCACCTACGTGTCCATCAACTCTGAGAACGGCTACTTGTACGCCCTGCGCTCCTTCGACTACGAGCAGCTTAAGGACTTCAGCTTTCAGGTGGAAGCCCGGGACGCCGGCAGCCCCCAGGCGCTGGCGGGCAACGCCACTGTCAACATCCTCATAGTGGATCAAAACGACAACGCCCCTGCCATCGTGGCGCCCCTGCCAGGGCGCAACGGGACTCCGGCGCGCGAGGTGCTGCCCCGCTCGGCAGAGCCGGGTTACTTGCTCACCCGTGTGGCCGCGGTGGACGCGGACGACGGCGAGAACGCCCGGCTCACCTATAGCATCGTGCGGGGCAACGAAATGAACCTCTTTCGCATGGACTGGCGCACCGGGGAGCTCCGCACAGCGCGCCGAGTTCCGGCCAAGCGCGACCCCCAGCGGCCTTATGAGCTGGTGATCGAGGTGCGCGACCATGGGCAGCCGCCCCTGTCCTCCACCGCCACCCTGGTCGTTCAGCTGGTGGATGGAGCAGTGGAGCCCCAGGGCGGGGGCGGGGGCGGAGGAGGAGGGTCAGGGGAGCATCAGCGACCCAGCCGCTCTGGCGGCGGGGAAACCTCGCTAGACCTCACCCTCATCCTTATCATTGCTCTGGGCTCAGTGTCCTTCATCTTCCTGCTGGCCATGATCGTGCTGGCCGTCCGCTGCCAAAAAGAGAAGAAGCTCAACATCTACACGTGTCTGGCCAGCGATTGCTGCCTCTGTTGCTGCTGCTGCGGCGGTGGAGGTTCGACCTGCTGTGGCCGCCAAGCCCGGGCGCGCAAGAAGAAACTCAGCAAGTCGGACATTATGCTGGTGCAGAGCTCCAACGTACCCAGTAACCCTGCCCAGGTGCCCGTGGAGGAGTCCGGGGGCTTTGGCTCCCACCACCACAACCAGAATTACTGCTACCAGGTCTGCCTGACCCCGGAGTCCGCCAAGACCGATCTGATGTTCCTTAAGCCCTGCAGCCCTTCCCGGAGTACGGACACTGAGCACAACCCCTGCGGGGCCATCGTCACCGGTTACACCGACCAGCAGCCCGACATCATCTCCAACGGAAGCATTTTGTCCAACGAGGTAAGGCTGAAGCGAAAGGACCACCATCTCTCATCTCCTCCATCAGAAAGCCTCCTCTAGCACGGCCCTTGTACCTCTGGTGCACTGTGTATTTATTTTTAGGATATTAGCTTATTTGTATCGTTGTGTGGGTGGGGATGGGGGGTCACCCTCTCCCACCTCTTCGTGTGTAACCTAACTTTCGCGTTGTTCCTAATTCTCTGCGTTCCACCCTTCTGCATTAATTTTCATTCCCTCCCCTTGGTACTTTGCCACCTTGGACCTCTCTCCTTCGCTCTCCCATCTTCCCTTTAAAATCTTAACCCGGGTCAGTCCTTTCCCTTCTCAGAAACCTGGGGGTAAAGAAAAAAGTGCGCGAAGGGAGAGGGAAATGTGTGTGTGTGTGTGGGGGGGATTTTCTAGCACTGGCAAAGGTCTTTCCCTCTTTGCGTCTGTCCCAGGCGTTAATAAAGTTGATTTTATTTTGTTTTGTTTATCGATGCTTTCAGTCGCGTGTACAAGTAAGCTATAGATTGTTTAACTTTACACAGCTGTCTAAACTCAAATGCATGTTTTAGTGAACAAGTTATCAGATCCTTGTCCTCTGAACTCGGGTTGCAAAAAAAGCGTTCAGTTCTGCTCTGGACAGCATTTACAGACGCTCTTGAAGCCAAGCGCCCACACAGTGTGAATTTGAATGAAGTTGCTTTGGCACAACCCCCCTGTAAGAGTAAACTAATGAAAGGCTTAAACAATTGTTGTCTTAAATATATCTTTTAGCTAATAATCACTTTCTTGCCACTGTTTTGGATAAATCACTGCTGTTGGCTTTCTTTCATAAAAGAATTTGGCTTGTCAATTCCGATTTCTTTTTACAAGATGGAGAAGTGGCAAAGTTGGAGGGTGGGGGTGGGGGCGAGAACAGAGTTGGTTTCTGTGAAAGTTTGGACCGGAAAAGGTGTGGGTGGCGGAGGTGGGGAGGAGAATGCAGAGGGCCTTGGAAAGGGAAAAAATTGGGGGGGAGGGGGCAGAATTATGAACTCCTTTCTTGGCAGGTTATTTTATTTGAGTCTTAGATATTATTTGACTTTCATGAATATTTGTACAGTTCATTTGTATCTTAAGCACATTTTGAAAATAAACGACAACATAATTCCATAAAATATCCAAACTTTTTGCTTATTGAGCGTGCTGTTTTTCTTGTGTCAACCAGTATGCACCTAAACACTTTTTTAGGCAACTGAAAGATTGCAGAGTATAACTAGGTTGACTCTGTTGGAGACAATAGTTTATTAGCCCTTACTATGAGGTCATTTGCATTCTCTCCTTAAAAAAAAAAAACATTTAAAGTTGGCCTTTTTTTGTTGTTTTTTTTTTTTTTAACCTTTACAAGTGACTGAGATATGGATTCAAGTGTCTCTGCATATCTACCCCACCCTTACCCAGCAATCACGACAAGGAAGTCTTAGGAAAGCTTGGAAATTCATAAAAGTGTATACAATTACTTAAGCTAAATATAGTCTCAAACCTCAAAAGCAGACTAGGAAGCCCTTAGCATTCAAATGCTCTTGATTTATTTATTTTTTTTTCCTAGACTAAACACCAGCGAGCAGAGCTCAGCTATCTAGTTGACAGACCTCGCCGAGTTAACAGGTATGGACTCTTGTTCCCTAGCTTAGTGTATGGCCAATTCACAACCTAGTAAAAATAGGAAGTAGGTATATTATCCAATATTAAAATATAAAATATATAAAGTATTTTCAATTAGGGCAGGACATAAATACTGACTATAATTGCGTTTCCTAGACAATACATTAAAGAGGGTTATTTCACTTATATGCAACTTACAAAATATATTTGAATATTTTGTCAGTTTATACTCCTACATGGCTTCTAATAGTCTTCCTAAATGTTGCAGGTGTATATTTATATCTCCTTTATGAAACTGATGTGCATATATACTTAGCTCCAATCATAGAATAATGCCTAAACTTTACATGACTTAAGTACTCAAATTGACTGCTAATTCTCCATTTTAAAGAGTTAGATAGGCTTAGGTTATAAAATTTAGCTTGATGCAGAAATAAAGCCAACCAACAGGTCTATGAGTCTGCAGCACCATCTGTGACCATGTGGTGGCAGAAGAATATTTTCTGTGTTTCTTCACCTTTTTTATATTCTAATAATCTCATTTTTGCACTTCTAGTTCTGCGTTCCAGGAAGCTGACATAGTAAGCTCTAAGGACAGTGGTCATGGAGACAGTGAACAGGGAGACAGTGATCATGACGCTACTAACCGTGCCCAGTCAGCTGGTAAGTGTGATTTAAATGCTGACTTTTATAGTTTTATTTTTCTTTAAATAAATCTAGGAAGGGTGATGTGCTAGGTAATTTTCTGTAAGTTTAATTGTAGTGTCATCCTATTTTGAAAATTTTATCAAAGAGAATTGTAAAAATGTAATGTTCCTTTGGAGAGTTAAAGTTAGAAACTCACTAAGGAGTATGTTAGAATACGAAATACATCTTTCTTATATAATGTTCTTTAATGTAATTACATTGCATACAAAAAAGCCATAGATCTCTCATTTGATCCAATCCCCAGTCTTCAGCCAATTAAGGTATGATTAGGCTTGTTTATGGATAAAGTGGCAAAAAATGAATGAAATTCATTGACCTGCATAAGGTCATAAGAGGATAAATTAATTACTGGGGAGTAGAATCCAAATCTCTTGCCTTCCAGAGCAATGCATTTTGCATACCACCAAGTATTGAAAGAGAGAAGAAACAGTGATTAATAGCCATTGATAAGTTGAAAGCAGGGTTTCCAATCTTGGGTCCTTGGGCTTCAGGACATTGGGAAACGTGATAAGGTGTATTTTCTGAAGTGTCTTAGGTATCCTCATATTTTCAAAAGTCTATGAACCTATCAAAGTTGAAATCTGAGCTTCAGTGAACTTAATTGTAGTCAATGATGGGGGTTGTAATGTGATTTATATTTTTTACTTTATTTTACTTCATCTTTTCTATATAAATTTAACCTTTACGTTTCATAAGATCCTGATAACTTGTAACTAATACTAAAAGAAAACCCTTACCTGATATAAAATCTGTATGTTAAAATGCAAATGATTTCATAAACTTCTAGTTTTCTTTTCACTTCATTTGGATTTTGTGTATGAAGGGTATTTGTTGATTTTTTTACTCTTTCTATCTAGTCT
>NW_012150287.1:0-240 GCF_000956105.1 Propithecus coquereli
AAATGGAAATATAAAACATATGACACAAAATAATGTTCTTTTACAGAAAGATGCTCATAATGGAATGTTAACCAGACTGCATATTTGTGAAAAGATATGTAAAAATGTACATTTATAATAAAAAGATAGTTTAGGCATAAGATAATCAACAAAATATTAACCTACAGTTGTAACACTGTTTATCTCGGACTGGTGGCCATACAAACGTATCTTCTTTTTTTGTATATTTTGAATTTTCTA
>NW_012150287.1:2071-2838 GCF_000956105.1 Propithecus coquereli
AAAATGAAATAAAATAGATACAGATCAGAAAGGAAGAGGTAAAAATGTACCTATATGCAGATGGCATGACTGTCTACAAGGGATTTCCCAGGGAATTTACAAAAAGAAGAATACAATTAATAAGAGACTTTAATAAGGTTGCAGAATACAAGATACACATTCGAAAATTATTTCAACATATTAGAAATGAACATATTGACACCAAATTGAAAACACAATGGAATTTATAATCACTCAAAAATGCGAATTAAGTAAGTGTAAATCTAACAAAACATGTATGATGAGACTTAAATGCTCAAAAAATAAATAAATAAATAAATAAACAAAAATTAAAAAGTAAAAGAGAGACAGGGATAAATGATGAAGCAAAAATGAAGGCCTGGTATTATGATTATAAACAACAGGCTTAGCATTGGAGAGGGAGGAGAAACAACTCTTTCTGGGATAAAAGAAGAAGACAGATTAAGTAGCAGTGTTTTTAATAGGAAGAAAAGTACCCATATACAGCCTGACTTTCCCAGTGAAGTATGAAGCAGTATCTTCAGGATTAGAACAGATACATGGAGACTCATATACAATAAGTTAGAAATTTCTTTTTAAATTCCAAGAGGTTCATAAGAATATAGGAAGGTAAACTTTAACCCTAAACTTCCTATTTAAGAGAAACAGAAAAAAAATAAACACTAAGAGATGTGACTCCGTTAAGGAAACGCTGATGTTAAAGTTTTTAAAGAACAAAAATACCATAGGCAAAAGGAAGACATTCA
>NW_012150287.1:3603-5088 GCF_000956105.1 Propithecus coquereli
ATTCTCCAAATCAATAAATATTTATTACTGTTATATGGGGAGAGTTACTTTAAAATATTACTAAATAAAATATTACTGAGGTGCAGTATACTTGAAAACCCACACAACCAAAAACAACATGAGTTCAATTTTCTATTAATCAAGCATCCATTGATATTTCATAATGAATTATAATCATACGTTTTAGGCTTGAGAGAAAACTGAAATTAAATTCCTCTTGAACTTCACAGCTCATGGTTGATCAGATAGAACCGAAAGGCCTTTAAAATGACAGAACTAGGGTGGGCAGATAGGACTCCCCGTGTCTTTCCCTGCTTAAACTTTCTCAGTGAAGGACTCAACTTTCCTGCTTCACAGGAAGATATTCCTTTTTGGTAAATAAATCCATTTCGACAATATCATTAGAACAACAATGCATTTGATGAGCAATTTTCAGCTGATGAATGTTCTAGGTTTTTACATTGCTATTGCTTTCATTTTCTCCCAAAATTGCTAAACAAGAGAGTGGTGAAGTATACCAATCAACCTCAACTACTGATAATCAGGACACATTTCGACATGATTGAAGAATCTTGGAAATGTGGACCAGCAATTTGTTTCCTGAGGGAAGTCTCCTGAATGAACTGTGTGTCCCTAATTGTTTTAAATCTACTTTCTTTTTTGATTACAGTGTATCAAAGTTTCTTCTGGCTTTTTGATTTCATTCTTTCTCTGTTCCATTAGTAAATATGAATATTTTTCTGCTTCAAACTCAAAATTGCAGGGGAAAAAAAACACCTGATGTATTTATGTTTCCAATGTGATATGACTACGGTAAGGAAAAAAAAAAACATACAACTGAAATGTAAGTCAAATGAAAACTTCTTAACTGAAAAATAGAAGGTAGTCTTGAATGTATTCAACATTTCACTTTAGGGAAACCCCAAGGAAGGGCCATACATGGAGCTTGCCCTGAGTCACTATTCTGATACACTGAGAGCATGGTTAGTTTTTTATTGTCATCTTATATATTTGTCCATAATTCTCCATTCTTGTTCTTCTACCCTAAAAAATCATGTAATCTAGGGTCAAGTGATGGGACCAGGTGCAAGAAAGTTTTATGGAGAATATGACCGGAAGCAAAGAGGAGGCATCTTTTGTCATCCCCAAATCATACTATGGAAACAGCCTCCAGTATAACATTTAAATGTTAAGGATACATTGTGAAAAAGGAGAAAAAAAGAAAAAGAACCTCTCTTAAAATTAAGCAAAAATCTGGATCCTTCAAGAACTGACTCTAAGTCTACACTGACGTGGTGGTTCTCCAGCCTTCTAGTTCCCGGGTTTCCTCCTACGTCATCTCTTGTCTCTCCCTCTCAATCTCTATGCCAGGGGTCTGCAAATTCTGCCACCACTTGGTTTTATAAATAAAATTTTACTGAAACACAGCCATGCTCATGTGTCTACACATTGCCCATAACCACTTCATGCTACGACAGCAGGGTC
>NW_012150287.1:6888-7216 GCF_000956105.1 Propithecus coquereli
GTTTACCTTTCTAACTCTAAAGAGACCCAGTGGGGAGAAATCAAATCATACTGTGATTATTGAACATTTAAGGCACTGCAAACCACAGGCTTGCTGGGCTTTCAGTGTTCTGAGTTGGAAACTTATCAACACTTAACTAGTAGAAGTAGAGTTTGACATATAGTTAAATTTAGACTTCCTGGTCATGTTATGGAAAAGCAGAGATCTCATGAAACTTCCCTTTGTGAAGTTTAAATTTTACACATTTGTCCACATGTCCCATTTCATCATATTCTCACAATTTTCTGAGTTAAAGAATAATAATCCTATTGCACAGATATGCAAACTG
>NW_012150288.1:0-466 GCF_000956105.1 Propithecus coquereli
TTATCACGAAAAACTGGCAACGACCTAAATATTCAATTTTAGGTGGTTGTATTAAATAAATTTATAATCCTTCTGTATGATGGAATAACATGCAAGCACTAACAACCATATGGAAGAATACTTAATGCCATGGAAATGTATTTGTTATGTGTTGTTAGGTCAGTAGTTCAAGTCACAAAACCAGATGTACTCTATGATCCTAATTTTGTTTCAGTTCCAATCATGATCGTCTTCTCCCTGTATTACTTTCTTCTTCCATTTTTGCACCCCAGGGTCCATTTTCCGTAGTGAAGTCAAAATAATCTTTATAAAAACCTAAATTAAATTGTATCATCCTCTGCCTACAGTTATTCAATGACTTCCTACTTCACTTTGGATGAAATATAAGCTCTTCATCGGAGACCATCAGACTCCCCAAAATATGATTTATGTTTATCTCTCCCCTCTACTCACTCTGTTTTAGCCA
>NW_012150288.1:516-1431 GCF_000956105.1 Propithecus coquereli
AGAAGGTATAAGACTCCATTCTTGTCCTCAAAGTGCTCATTTTCTACCTGGGAATATAATATATCAACTAACTCATTCATTTGTATGTTCATTCTTTATATTTTACCATATTTTAAAAATATCTAATAAATTTCAGCTATATAAGTACCTTTACTTTCCTGACAGTATAGTGTAGCAGTTAAAATACATTATGGGAATAGCTAGAAGGAATTGTATATGCCAAATATGAGGTAAGGATAACCCAGGTGGTAGACATTGAGAATATGGAGAACTCCAGCTGGACTCAGACACTAGGAAAAAGCTAAAGGAGGAGTTATAACTTGAGGTAGTCCTTGAGGTGTAAAGGTAAGCATAGGTTTTCAATGGTGTGGTTAATGAGAACTCCAGGACAAAGGATGACTTCCCAGCAGGGGAAATGGCAAAGGCATGTGGACAATACATACAGGGGAGAATAACTAGGTCTCTGTTTACAACGTAAAGACTAAAAACGTCAGAAACTAAAAGAGAGAAGGCTACGTCCTGAAGATTTTGTCCTCTATGTTTGACTCCTCTAAGTAATTTGTTTGCTTATATTAAATGTCATAATAATTTCTAGCAAGACTATTCACATTATTTTAATGTAATTTTCCTTCCCTATAGCTGAGCAGAGTATCACAACTATTCACAAGCACCTTATGAATTTTCTGGAGTAATGAAAAATCTTTGAAAAAAATAAGATTCCACTATTAAGAATATGGCCATATAAAAGGGTTTCAAGGAATATCCAGTTCTTCCCAAGATTATATACTTCCAATGACAAATTTTAAAAAGTGGATCAAACAATTCCTAATTAGGTCCTTCAAGTAATAATAAATGATGGAATTCTTTGACATTGATAATATCAATTGGACATGATAAAAATAATAATATTAATAA
>NW_012150288.1:1481-2585 GCF_000956105.1 Propithecus coquereli
TTTAAATATAAGCCTTTACATTTTCTGTATCTATGTATCTCTTTGCATTTCTATGTTTTCCTACAACTGCACATTTCTTTCTTATATAGCAGCTTCATCCTTATTATCTATAATAGGGTTTCCACTCTTTTCATCATGTATATATCCCATAAAAACAGTTTGAACACATGGCTACTTGTTATTTATATTTAAGCATTTATAAACTATATACATGGGCTATTGCACTAATATATTACATATTTTATATACCTTATTACAACCAAAAATATATAAAAGAACGAGAGAGAATGCACTTAAGAGTATGCACTGAAGAGTATACATTTCCCTTCCTGCACTCCCTGGGGAACACTCATCACACTGTGGTGACCACTAAGATTTTGCTGTGTCTCAACAAGAGGAGTGATTAATACTAAAGCTCTTCTGGTTTTATTATTAATTGTGCACTACAGTTTTCAAATAATCTAGATGCACATATCATATGATGGTAGATTATGCTGTGAGGTGCCACCTGGACCAACTCACTAGAGGCTGTGAAGTTTAATTCATCAGTAGTCATGATACCACTTTTCTCCTATACTTTTCTCAGTAGAACTTATTTTTGGTTCTGCATTTTCCCAATACACCAATGAATTAATAAGCAAAGTAGCATTATTGACCCCTGGGAGGGAGATATATATGATATTGGACGCCAGCCCCCATGTCCTTCTTACCTATCCTTCCCTTAAAATATAGGGACCCTGGTGAAAATGGAAACCTAAGAACTGGCCCTGCAGGAACGTAAGTTTTGACCTTATTTATGAGAGCCACATACTTTTGGAATACTTTGTATGCAATAAAACCCCATTACTATTTAGGCATTGTTTTTGACACATGATAGTAGAAATAAGTATCAACTATCCATACAAAGTTTTGCTTAGAAAAAAGTGAAAATATATACACATATAAATTGTGGTAAAGCAACAAATAACTAACATAAGTATTCCTTCTTTTTCCAAAAAACAATAGCTGCAGACTGGAGAGTAGTATTCACAACATGCAACACAATATTTTGTTCAAATTAAGATAATATTTCAATGAAATATTTTCTGATGGATATCTTCATGC
>NW_012150288.1:15605-17345 GCF_000956105.1 Propithecus coquereli
ATGATCTTAATTATTATTTATATATAACTAATTACCTATTAGGAATATCATATTTTGTGATATCTTATGGATATCAGTCATCAATATTATTTTAATAAGGTAATGTCATGCTTTGTATATCAACAACAAGAAATTTTTACCATGCCACCGCAATAAATTGAATAAGAACATGTTTAGAAAGACTTGGAAAACAAAACTCATTAAAGAGTGGATATTAATCACTCTTCACCTTAACTGTTCATTTGGCAAAGCACGTGTCTATGCATGCCAGTGTAGCCAGGCGAACCACAAGTAAGCAGTTTTATGACATTTCACAAGATACACAGCTGTACGAACTTCAAAGATGACATTTCCGTATGAAAAATTAGTGACTGCACATGCAGAATCAGTAGTTTTTAGGAAGCTGTCATTTCAAAAAAACATTGACTACCTAATAAAAAAGCATTATAAATTAATTTTCCCCTATGTAAATAATAGTACTTTCCTTAACCTTCTCCTAACCCCCCTTTCCCAATCTCACCAAGACAATATAAATGCCTTTATTATAGTTAAAGCTCTATATTTATGGTTTTAAATTTTTAATTAAAAAGCAAGTGATAAATCTTTGGTTTATTTTATAATTACCCTTATTTGAGTTAAAATGACCGTCCACGTTTAAAATGATCAATTCTAACTCTAGTCAATTGCATATACTGCTATATGAGAGTTGAAATGTTATACTAACTTACATTTTCCTGCCACTCATTTCTATCTTTCCAGTAAGATCAAGATTATCTTTCATGGATTTATGATGATTGATAATCATCACTTTGCACTGATTTCCTGTCTCTTTTCACTGTTTGATACCAGTGTATACAAGTAAAATGCTATACTATTACTGAGTACTAATAAATTATATAGTATTTTGAGCCAACAAATAAATCAAAATGTTTAGGGTATAAATCTCATTTAACCAACTTTTTATTGGTTGGAAACCAATTTATTGGAAACATTACAAAATCCTGAAAGTCCTAGAATCTTTTATAGCCTTTTTGTATTTTCTTCAAATGTAATTGACACCAGCATTAATTAAATTTCACATAAAAACCTACCTACTGCAGCAAAACATACTTTAAATTTAGTTGCAAGATATAATAATTCTAAGATTACAAACATACCACGAAGACGAACCACTCAGGTACTCCCTACCAATACATAAAATAATAAAATCACAATGAACTTCTGAATTACAGAGCATACTATTTTTCCTAGGGCCACCGTAACAAATTACCACAAACTTGGTTAAGAGGACAGAAATAAATTCTCTCATAGTTCTGAAGCCTACACATCTGAAATTAAGGGGTCAGCAGGACCAAACTCCCTCCGAAGACCCTTTGGAAGAGTTCTCTTGTGCCTGTTTCTATCTTCTGGTGGCTTCCAGCAATTTTGGCATCTTAGATTTGTAACTACATCACTCCAATATCAATATCTGCCTTTGTCTTCATGTGACTCTATTCTATCTGTCTGTATGTCCTTTTTTGTCTCCCATAACAACACTTACATAGGATTTAGGGCCCACCCCTAATCTATGATGACCTCATCTCAATTCTTTACATCTGCAAAAACCCTATTTCCAAAAAAAGTCACATTCTGAAGTTCCCGGAGGACACGAATTGGGCAGTACTCTATCCAACTCACTACACAGAGCATTGAAAAGACAAAAATCTAGAAGCTGTATGAATAAAAACAATATTTCCCTTG
>NW_012150289.1:0-1149 GCF_000956105.1 Propithecus coquereli
TCAATAATTCCAATAAATCTAAGTGGTAAGTGTTTTTAGGATTCCTGTTTGACAGATAAGGAAGCAAAGGCAGGGAGAGGTTGCTAAAGTTCACACAGCTAATTAGAGGTACAGCTAGTAGTTGAACTTAGGCATTATGGCTCCAAAATATTACTCTTAGTCACTCACTGTCCTATGCTTAAAAATATCAGAGTTTTCTTCATAAGACAGTAAGCATAAAATAATAGTAGCTATTATTATTATTATTACTACTACCATGTGTTTTATTTTTTTACTTCTATATTGCTGGTAATGTAGTGTTTGATTTGAAGATCTTAAGTAACAATCCAGCCTTTTGCAATTCCTGGCTATAAAGAAAGACAATGAAAATGAAATATGAAGCTTTTTTTTGTTTATACTATAACTGAGGAGGTCAGAAAATGTCTCCCAAATAAAGGTGAAAGCCAGAGCTTAGTCTTGAAAGATAAGAAGGAATAAGCCAGGCAGCATGTGTAAAGGCAGAGAGAGGGTGAGTAGATGTGACTCATTTGAGAAACTTTAAGCATTTCAGTATGACGGGATCAAAAGGTTTATTCATTCACTTACCAAATATTTATTGAACACCTACCATTTCCAAGCACTAGGATTCAAACATGAGGGTATGACAGGGAACAAGATAAAATCCATACCCTCATAAAAACTTTATTCTCATTGGGGGTGATAGGCTATAAATATATAATTACAACATAGGTAAGTGTTTTAAGGAAAAGTACAAGCACTTGCCAGAAAGTATAACAGGGGAGTTTGTTCTTGTCTGTGGGAATCAGAGGCAAAGATGCTGAGAAGTGACATTTAAGACATCTGAACAATAACTATGAGTTATCCAGGCAAAGACTGCTTTGAGGTGGCTTTGGGTCGGAGAGGGGGATGTGAGTGGAAAGAAGTGAGATTAAAGGAGTAGATTGGAAAGAACCAGATTATCAAAAGCCTCAAATTTCATGTTATAAGGGGTTTGATCTTTATTTTAAAGGGAATGGGATGCCATTGAAAGATTCTAATCAGGGCATTGTCAGATTTAGACATTGGCCTAGGCAAAGAATTTATGAAGAAGACCCCAAAGGCAATTACAGCAACAGCAAAAATAAATAAATGGGACCTGATCAAATTAAA
>NW_012150289.1:2594-4871 GCF_000956105.1 Propithecus coquereli
ACATTGTATTTCTGAATTCCTGATCTCTGAAAAATGTGGGGGAAAACAACTCATTAAATTTTATTTAGTGATATGGGAATGAGTAGTTCATGTTTCAGATACAGTTTTCAAATATGTCTCAAGTGTTTTGACCAAAAGCAATCAAATAACTTTGTCTAAAATTCTTTTACCTATAAATATGATTTTAACTTAATTGTAAGTGTTTCTTTGAATAGAAGAATCCTAGCACAATTTCTTCCTGTGAGAGATGAATTTTTCTTCTGGAAAAGATCAGGTAACCCCTCTTTCTAGATCCAAACACAAAGGTACTTCCATCTTCCAGTATACTTTCATCTTGGGGTTAAATTTAGATATGTTTGGTACTCTTAGAAATATATATTTTGTTTTCAGAATTAAAAAAAAGAATTTGCTCCCCACACCAGAGATAAAGAATACTGCATTTTTTTTAGGATTTTTAATTGTTTTTTATTTCAGCATATTACAGGTGTACAAATGTTTAGGTTATGTATATTGCCCTTGCCCCATCCGGGTCAGAGCTTCAAGCATGTCCATCCCCCAGACGGTATGCATGGTACCCATTATGTGTGAATATACCCATCCCCTGCTACATTTTTTGTATGAAAATGTACCTTCTCTTTTTCCAACCCTTGAGATGATATATGATATATGAGAATTGAAAGCAAACAAGGAGAGTGCTCCATGGCTTTACACCTTTAGCACTAACATAATATTATCTCAAGGAGTCTCTAGGTCTTCCTGCTGACTTGATGTGGCTGAATTCTTTATAATTAAGGTACAACCCAAAGCTAAGATCTGCAAACCACAGGTGAAGAGCACAAATAATAAATAAGATCAGATTTCCAGGATCAAATTGGAAATACAAGTTGGTAGATAGGTTGAAACTTTTGGAGCACTAAACACTGTTCCACCAAGAGCTATGATTCTGAATTAAGAAACATCTGAATTCTTCCAGATGCCTTGGGTGGATATTCACTATATCTGTTTGACATACATCAAAGCCTTGACTTTAGTACCCAATTTTGTGTTAAAGTGGGAGCTAGATCTTACCTAACATTTTAGTGTAAGTTCCTGGCTGAAATTTTTTCATGATGGGAATGGAAATGTTACCTCACAACATTTGGTAAGACAAAATATCCTTACCTCCAAGCCCTCTGCAAACAATACTGCCACTCTGTAGTTTTACAAAATCCAGCCGCAAGTTTTCATTTATTTTTCCAGGCTGCATATAGTTTTATGCCATTTCTTCCTGGCCTAATTAATGACATTCACTTAAGTATGCTATATAAAGCTACCTTGAGCACTAAGCTCCAAATTTAAAATCAAGAAATCTAAACTGCCAGTTTAGGACCTTAAAATTTGGGAGTACCTCAGAAAGCACCCAGGTAATATAATTGACTTTCTCTCTCTGCCTCTCTCTCTCCCCTGCCTCAGCCACACACGTTATATTTAAGGATGTTGTTTCAATACCACCTAACAATATATAAAAATAAGTTGAGAGTCTTCCATTTCTGGGAAGTAGAACAGAAGTAGATGTACACTGAACATTATAACATTACATATAAAACACATAAGAAGACTCTGAATGATGGAGAGAAGAAAGCACCCTGGGAATGACAAGTTGGTGAGTTCTCTGAGTTTCCTATTTTACTCATATATTCCAGACTTAGAGCAGAAAATGCCAGAAACCCAGAAATGCCAGCAAAAGACCAAAAAATCTCCAACAGAGCTCTGCTCTCTAACCAAAGGACCAAGGAAAATGCAACCGCAACCTAGCAAGACAGAAAAATTTAGACAAAAATCTCTCTACTCCAACCAAACACCACAGAAAAATTATAGCTCCATTGCCACCCAGGGAAGGAGAAGCCAAGTGGGGAACCTAGAATTCCACCCTCATCAGGCTGTAGTGAATGAAATGCCACAACCACCTAGCTGGGTAGTATTAGAGGAAGCTAAATAGGAATCTTGGAATTTCATCCATGAGGCCTCCCTCTCCACAGTGTTAGTGGAGACCACATGGGGAGCCTGGACTTCTAGCCTCATCCAATATTAACCAGGGACCACTATTCCTCCCCACTGGGGTGATGTTGGAGGAGGCCTCCCGGAGAGTTAGGAATTTCGCCACTGCTCAGGAGTGACAAGGCCACCACTTCTCCTCCATGTTGTCAGTGGAGGCTATGTTGGGAGCGAGGCACTGATAACCCAGGGAGTTATCAGTGAAGGTCTAGTGGAGACCCAGAACTCCCACCCCTGCCTAGC
>NW_012150289.1:7536-8192 GCF_000956105.1 Propithecus coquereli
TTTAATAAAAATTTTAGTTAACTAAATTGAACTACAGAGCTAGTTGATTGCAGAACCAAGATAAGACAGAAATGTATGATACTATAATGACTAAAATGGCCACTGGTGTGTGGATAATTTGCGAGTCCAACCTCTAGACTAATAGTGAATCACTGTATGTCTGTTTGTGTGCCTAAAGAATCTGGCACATTTCTGGACATTTAGAAGGTTGTTGTTTGTAATGAGAGATATGTAATAGATAACTACCAAAAGCTGAATAGCATTCAAATAGAGCCTTTATTATATATGAAATAAAAATTTTAGTTAACTAAATTGAACTACAGAGCTAGTTGATTGCAGAACCAAGATAAGACAGAAATGTATGATACTATAATGACTAAACTGGCCACTGGCGTGTGGATAATTTGCGAGTCCAACCTCTAGACTAATAGTGAATCACTGTATGTCTATTTGTGTGCCTAAAGAATCTGGCACATTTCTGGACATTTAGAAGGTTGTTGTTTGTAATGAGAGATATGTAATAGATAACTACCGAAAGCTGAATAGCATTCAAATAGAGCCTTTATTATATATGAAATAAGAATATTATTCATAAGTATGTATTATGCATAGACAGCTTTTATACTACTAAATCTTCCATTTATATCTATTTCTCT
>NW_012150289.1:9737-10290 GCF_000956105.1 Propithecus coquereli
AGTCATTAGGGAAATGCAAATCAAAACTACAATGAAATACGCTTCACACCTACCAGGAAGACTATTATTTTTTTACAAAGATAAAACCAATAGAAAAAAAAACAGAAAATAACAAGTTTGGGCACTGATGTAGAAAAATTGGAACCCTCATACATTACTGGAGATAATATAAAATTGTGCAACCTCTATGGAAAACAGTCTGGCAACTCCTCAAAAAGTTAAACATTGAATTATCAGATGATTTAGCAATTCCATTCATGTACTCATGAGAATTAAAAGCGTATGTCTCCCATCCAAGTATACAAACATAATGAGTGTCATGCGCACCATCTGGGGGATGGACACGTTTGAAGCTCTGACTGGGGGGGTTGGTAAGGGCAATGTAACCTAAACATTTGTACCCCATAACATGCAGAAATAAAAAAAAGCAGATGTCTACACAAAAGTTTATACACCTGTGTTTATAGCAGCATTATTAATTATAACCAAAAATGGAAAAAAATCAAATGTCTATCACCTAATGAATAAACAAAACGTGCTATATTCATGCAAT
>NW_012150290.1:0-939 GCF_000956105.1 Propithecus coquereli
ACCACCACACATATAAGCATGTAACACCCCTCCTCAGCTACGTAACAAATCCAGAAGAATTCCAGAGGAGAATATGGACTACAAACAACAACAAACACAGGGCTAATCCCTGAAAACGGGAAAATATAAGTAAGTCTAAATAATATGGTTACACCTTAGTTCTTCTAAGAGACCAATAGAATAGTTACTTCTCTGGCACGTCTGACAAAAGAAATTCCAGACGATATTAGAAATTAGAAGGAGGTATAAGAAACATAAAAAGAATAAAAAAAGCAAAGGAATACCACCTTGAATTTCTTATCCATATATCTGAAAGTGCAAGTATACACAGGTGCCTTCCCTTCAGAGTTTTACTAAGCTCAGCTCTCTCACAGGCCCCAGGCCACCCAGCAGCCCCACTGCAAATAATCCCACCCGGACCTGTCCTGCAGTGTCCACTCAGGCTGGCATATAGCAAACACCCATTATATGGTGGTTGAATACTGCTTGTGAAATGAAAAGTAAAAAATGTACAATTAATCAAGTAGAAGAGATAACCTACATGTAAAATAATAGCTGAAAAAATTCAAAGCAATGATTTTTTTGCCAGCTGAATTTTTACAATAGGTGACGTGTTCAACCCTTCTGACGTCTTCTATTCTATAAGGCAGTAGTTCTCAATATGTGATCCTGGGATAAACATAGGTTCCTGAGATTTCTGGAGAATTCTCAAAGTCAAAACTATTTTCACGATAATACTAAGACGTTGTTTTCTACTCTCATTCTCTTGTAAGTGGAGCTTTCCACAGGCTACATATCTTGATAGAATAACAAATTGAATACAGAGGTAGACATGAGAATCTACTTGTCTTCTGTTAAGGCAATTCATTTGCAAAAATACAAAAAAATGCCACTCTTCTCACTAAATCTTTGTGGAAAATAGTAATTTTCGTAAGAAAC
>NW_012150290.1:11704-12962 GCF_000956105.1 Propithecus coquereli
TATGTCAAGATTTGCTCTTCGGTTTATCTGTCAAATACTGCATTTTAAATCCTATTTACACACAGACCAATTTAACTTATTTCAAATCATTACTGTGACACCTTCAGTTTGTTCATTCTTTACTAAAGTAAGTAGATTAAAGTGTCTATTAAATATGGGCAGACTAGCTACATGTCATACCTTATATGAAACTACCACGAAGACTATCAACTGAGTGCTAGAAAATAAGCAAAAAAATCTATAATCTAAGTTAGAGGACACCTGTAATGAGTAAATCGTTCATATACACAAGTCCCTAAAACACAGGCTAGCATACAAAGCCCACAAAAACAGGCGAGTATACCGCACACTGGGGCACACCATGCCTTGTGGGAGGCACACCTATTGTAGGGAACTTTAAAAGTGTGGCCGTGGGTGTTTTATTCTTTTACAAGTTGTAGGTAAAAGTTCCTCTACGTTATGAAGTTCAGTGCATGAGCATTACTGAATTCCAGGAACTAAGTGTACCACAGTTACCAAAATAGTCACTGCTCTTTTTTCTTCATACAACCCAGGCATTCTTGCCTTTGAAAATACTTCTGACATTATGTCAAATATAATACACTGTACTCACACTCCACCTAGATAACATAGTTTAATTTTATAGGCATTTAACGCAACCTTTGTTCGTTCTGATTCTGCAGTTTTCAACACACAGTCATGTGCCATACAATGACATTTTGGTCAATGATGCACCACATGTACAACAGCTGTCTTATACGATTATAAAACTGTATTTTTTACTATACCTTTTCTAGGTTTAGATATGTTTGATACACAAATATTAATACTTACCATTATGTTACATATGCCTACAGTATTCAATATAGTAATATCCTGTACAGGTTTGTAGCCTAGGAGCAATGGGCTGTACCATATAGCCTCGGTGTGTAGTAGGCTATACCATCTGGGTTTGTGTTAAGTATGATATCCACACAATGACAAAATCACTTAAGGACGCATTTCTCAGAATATATCCCCATCACTAACTGACACATGACTGCATGTTTTATATCACGTTGTTATTTCTTCTGGCGAAGCTTGTAGGAAGCACATCTTGACTATAGTACATAATACCTACATAACACCAAAAATGTTCTCAAGACCCTGTACTTTACTGGGCAAAGTAGACTAGTAAATGGTATAGTCAAAGAAATAAATAACATTATAAGAATAATTAATGGGTCCAATGGGACTATGTCAGAATAGCCCTTCAATT
>NW_012150290.1:13012-15171 GCF_000956105.1 Propithecus coquereli
ATTATCATCAATACACATAGCTCTATTCATTCATTCTAGTTGCTTTACAGTATTTCATTTATATTATCTACTCTCTCGTTAATGGAGATTTAGATTGTAATTTGTGAATACAACAATGATACAATGAAAATTCTTTGAAATGTGTTCTTGTGAATCTACGAAGAAGCTCTTCGTAAGATATAAACCCTGAAACAGAATTGCTGGGAGGTGGACTATTTATTTAACAGGCCAAATTCCTCTCAAAAGCAGTTCTTTTATTTATACTCCCACTATTGGTATATGAGTCCTTTTTTCTCTATTATCTTCACCAACTCTTGAAATGCCAGATTTCATAATTTTAGCCACTCTGACGAGCACAAAATATTTCAGTTACTTTAATTCGCGTGATCCTGATGAAACATCAGGTTGAACACCCTTTTAAAATGCTTATTGATCAGTCAATTTTCTATTATTTGGCCCATTTTTCTTATTGACTACTTTGTGTGAGGCATAAACACTTCTATGTTTGAAAGGAAAAGGGCTAGCAAAGAAAAGGAAATATCAAAAGGAACAAATGTGTCACAACTCTAGGCATAAAAACAGGTACAAATTGTGAAATCACAATTTTAAAGTTTTCACTTAGAAGAGTAGTACATGAGCAAACAGACTAAAGCCCAAATTTAATCTCCTCAAACTCTACCACACCTCTATGATTTAGAGAACAGAATAAAAGCACATGACTCATCTGGCAAATAAAAACTAGAAACTGGACTAAAGAAGTGACTGTGCCTTAAAATTCACGTAACTGTCACCACAGTATAACAGATAGTCGGCCAGGAGCGGTGGCTCATGCCTGTGGTCCTAGCTCTCTGGGAGGCCGAGGTGGGCGGATTGTTTGAGCTCAGGAGTTCAAGGCCGGCCTGGGCGGGAGCGAGACCCCGTCTCTACTATAAATTGGAGGAAGATTGGTTGGACAACTGAAAATATATAGAAAAAATTAGCAGGGCATGGTGGCACATGCCTGTAGTCCCAGCTACTTGGGAGGCTGAGGCAGGAGGATTGCTTGAGCCCAGGAGTTTGAGGTTGCTGTGAGCTAGGCTGACGCCACGGCACTCACTCTAGCCCGGGCAAAAGAGTGAGACTCTGTCTCAAAAAAAAAAAAAAAAAAAAAAAAAAAAAAAAAAAAAAAAAAAAAAAAAAAAAAGCATCACAAGAAGTTATACTAGATAAATAAATAATCTTAAGTTAAAACAAGTCAAACAGCAGTGAGTCAGACCATCAACATGTGACCCTGAATAGAGACAGGTCTGCCTCCAGTCTTATAGGGACTTACACACAATAAGGTATTCTTAGAAACACTGTAATGCGTCAAACATTACTTTCTTAATAACAAAGATTGTAGAATGAAAGAATTGTTAGCAACAATAAGATCAGTACAGTAAAATTTCCTGCTGATAATAAATTTTCTAACCATAGCCTCAACAAATATTTATTACAGAAGAAAGAAAAAAGGGCAGATGGGACATAAATTAAGAAATTATTGAAGTAGTCTACACAGGAAAATTAAAAAATAAAACCAAAAGAAGTAAACTCCACTCGTCCCCCCGAAACCCAAAATAAAATCTTTCGACTTTTTACTGGTATATATCATCAAACAGAGACAACTGCTCTCTGCATCATCTCATATACCAACATCCCTATTATGGAATCTTCTGAAACAGGTGATGTCACAGGCTTTCTGCTTATCGCCAACATTTCCCTAGATATGTCACACTCAGAATTGTGTCTGTGCTTATGCACACACCCAACAGGAAACAAGCCTTCTCTTTAGAAGTTTTTACTCACATGAGCAGTATATTTTTACTCTCAATTTTGCTGTTTAATCCAATGTTTTGCATATACAGCTGGTGGGAACACAGGTTCTTTCATCACGTTTTTGTTCTTAGTGTCAGTTTGATGTAGAATATGCTTAATGAATTCTAATTCACGTTTCCTCACTATTTGTACAGTATTTTAAATTTAACACTAAAAACACAGCAACTAGATACCTGGAGAATCCTGCCATAAACCCATAAAAACTGGTGTAGAGGGGACATTCTGCTGCTGTCAGCCAGCTGCTGCCTATTTCAGGAATTTCACATTTTTATGAACACATGAAAGGTCCAGAGTTATCTATATAC
>NW_012150290.1:17148-18909 GCF_000956105.1 Propithecus coquereli
CAACTAAGAGAATTATGACTATTTCAAATGTCTATCTACTTTTCTTGGGAAACACTTTGCTTGTGATAATAAAATAAGAAAAATCATATCCATAACTGGCTTTTCCAAGAAGAATGCCCTTTCAAATCCTGTTCTTAACATTCAGGCACTTAGATTCTCCCCTAGACACTATTCATAAACACAAAAAGAAATTTAGGAGTCCTTATATTGTTATTCTAATAGATGCCATTAAAAATGCATCACAGGCCGGGCGCGGTGGCTCACGCCTGTAATCCTAGCACTCCGGGAGGCCGGGCGGATTGTTTGAGCTCAGGAGTTCGAAACCAGCCTGAGCAAGAGCGAGACCTCGTCTCTACTAAAAATAGAAAGAAATTAATTGGACAACTAAAAATATATAGAGAAATTAGCCGGGCAAGGTGGCGCATGCCTGTAGTCCCAGCTACTCGGGAGGCTGAGGCAGGAGGATCGCTTGAGCCCAGGAGTTTGAGGTTGCTGTGAGCTAGGCTGACGCCACGGTACTCACTCTAGCCCGGGCGAAAGAATGAGACTCTGTCTCAAAAAAAAAAAAAAAAAAAAAAAATGCATCACAAGAAGTTATACTAGATTAATAAATAATCTTAAGTTAAAACAAGTCAAACAGCACTGAGTCTGACCATCAACATGTGACCCCGAATAGAGGCAGGTCTGCCTCCAGTCTTATAGGGACTTACATACAATAAGGTATTCTTAGAAACACTGTAATGTGTCAAACATTACCTTCTTAATAACAAAGATTGTAGAATGAAAGAATTATTAGCAACAATAAGATCAGCACAGTAAAATTTCCTGCTGATAATAAATTTTCTAACCATAGCGTCAACAAATATTTATTACAGAATAAAGAAAAAAGGGCAGATGGGACATAAATTAAGAAATTATCGAAGTAGTCTACACAGGAAAATTAAAAAATAAAACCAAAAGAAGTAAACTCCACTCGTCCCCCCGAAACCCAAAATAAAACCTTTCAACTTTTTACTGGTATATTTCATCAAACAGAGACAACTGCTCTCTGCGTCATCTCATATACCAACATCCCTATTATGGAACCTTCTGAAACAGGTGATGTCACAGGCTTTCTGCTTATCGCCAACATTTCCCTAGATATGTCACACTCAGAATTGTGTCTGTGCTTATGCACACAGCCATCAAGAAACCAGCCTTCTCTTTAGAAGTTTTTACTCACATGAGCAGTATACTTTTACTCTCAATTTTGCTGTTTAATACAATGTTTCGCACATATAGCTGGTGGGAACACAGGTTCTTCCATCACGTTTTTGTTCTTAGTGTCAGTTTGACACAGAATATGCTTAATGAGTTCTAATTCACGTTTCCTCACTATCTGTACAGTATTTTAAATTTAACACTAAAAAACCAGCAACCAGATACCTGGAGAATCCTGCCATAAACCCATAAAAACTGGTGCAGAGGGGACATTCTGCTGCTGTCAGCCAGCTGCTGCCTATTTCAGGAATTTCACATTTTTATGAACACATGAAAGGTCCAGAGTTATCTATATACTATGTATTTGAAACAATATTAGCACCTTGGTGGGGTAGCTTACTTTTCGCCTTAAATACTCATGTTTACACATTAGTTCTAAAGGAAATCAATGATTGTTTACAGAAGCGTATAGATATACCACATTTCATTTATCCATTCTTTCGTTGATGGGCATTTGGATTGTTTCCACTTTTTGGCTATTATAAGCAATGCTGCTATAAA
>NW_012150291.1:0-4715 GCF_000956105.1 Propithecus coquereli
CGCCCGCCTCGAAGCCGTTCCGTTTGCGGCGAGCTTGGCTCAGACCGTAATTACAGGCCGCGCTGCGCCCCCGCGTCTGTCGCCTGGGGCTGAGCAGCTGTCGCCCCCGGAGCTGGCTCCCCGCGCGGCGGCCGGGGCTCCGCAGCCCTCCGGTCCTTCCTCCCAGGGACCTCGGGGCCTGGGACCTCGCTGGGCGCGCCGCCTCCTTGGAGCGTGTGGTCCCCGCAGGCGCTCAGCCCTGTTTCTTGGAGACCCTCATCGCAGCAGGCGGTTACCCGGGGGCAGTGGCGACCCGGACCTTTAAAACCCGGAACACTGAGTATGGCAGGGGCCCTGCTCTCGTGCCTTCGCCTGCGTGCGATGTCAAGTCAGACCGCACTAAAACATAAATACGTGGTTATGGGAGTCCAGCGCTGGGCCCCTCCACCCGACTGTTCTTATCCACAGTAGCTACTTGAGTGCTTTTTTTTGTTTTTAGTATCAAGTTAAAAAAAAAAATCTCTTAACGCCCCTGCCTGGTTTGTTGGTGGCCCAAGCCCCTGCGTGGTCAGCCCCTGGGGAATCACTTTGCAGAGAGGCCAGCTGCACGTTGCACCACTTGGGTTTCTGCTCCCAGAGTCACGCTAGGGGAGCCCTTGCGGCGGGGGCGCCAGAAGTGCTGGGGTTTCCCACCATTCCCACATACAGGGTCAAGATCTCTGGCCTGTTGCCCATTTAGGTCCCAGGACAGGTCCAGGGACCCACCCACAGCGCCCGGGGTTCTCCAGCCAGGGCTGCCGCCGCCGCCCCCCTCCTAACCCCCCAATCCCAACCAGCAGCCACTGTTTGGGAAGGCGGTCCCAGCTGCTCCCTGTCTAAGGGGAGCCACCCGTGGAGGCCTGGCCCCTGCCTCCCCATGGGGCAGCATTTCTGGCCACAGTTGTGGGGTGGGGGCCGGGTGGGCCGGGCGTGGTGGGGGACGACGGGGCCAGGCATTGTTTCTCGCTGGGGGCAGATGGGCGGGACCTGAGCCTGCCATTGCCTAGGAAACAATGGGGGACTGTGAGTGTCTGTCTGCAGCATCCTCATGTCCCAGGTTCTGAGCCTGACCAACCTAGGGCCACCGTGGCTGTGGGAACATGTCTTGAGGTTCAAGCGACTGCGTGAGGAATCTGCACAGAGAAGGTGGGACGCGCTCCTTGTCCACCCACCTCCAGCGCCTCCTACCCGCAGGCTTCCCTGGTGGTGCCTCTCACCTGGCCCTGAGGTCTAGAGGACTCTGCCCTTGGCACTGATGCCCTGGGTTCTGCCCCATCTGGCCTGCCCTGGTGCCCTGGCTCCCCGCAACAGGACATCGTTAGCCCCTCAGTGAAGTGAGGGCGCTGGGGCTCAGGGACTTGGTAGCCTAAGGGCTCCGGCCTGAAAGCTGAGCCCCAGCTCTTTCAACCCGGCCTCCTGATGGTTCTGGGCTGTGTACCCCATGGGCTCTCCCTGGGTGTCCTCCCTGCCAGCTGGGATCTGGGCAGGAGACAGATGGCGGCGTTGTTGCTGCAAGGACCCTGACAAAGGTGTGGGCAGAATTAAGGGAAACCCATCAAGGGGTGTGGGGTGCCCCAGGAGCTGGCTGCAGCGGGAGCCTTTGCCACCTCAGGCCTGCAAGGGGCGCGTGAGGGTGCGGTTTCCGGAACATGGAGTGCAACGCTGCGAGAGAAGCTGCTCCCCCAGGGCTGCAGGGTACAGCACAGCCACGGCCACGCGGGTGCGGGGGAGCCGGGTCCATGCCACGGCCCTCTCTCTTCCTGCTCTGCAGGCCCTGCTGGCCCCCTCTTGGCTGAGCCCACTGGGAGGGCACCGGCCAAGGGAGCAGTTGATGCGGGCCATAGTGGTGGGTGTCCAGGTCGCAGAGCAGGGTGGAGGAGGCAGGGCGTCAGGACCGGTGGCTGAGTGTCCTGCATGGGTGGGAGGGGAGGCCCACACTGCCCCGGACTGGGTTTCTTAGTGTCCTGGAACCTTTCTGCCCCGGCTTCTTGGTGTTTGGGGCATCTAAGTGATTCCTGATAAGTAGCAGCCAGCACTGTGAGAGGCTGCTAACCGCATCCCAAGGCCCTCCGACCACACAGGTCACCTGGAGGGACGAGGGAGTCCACAGGAGCCTCCAGAGAGGAGGAAGGGCTCCATCCTTCTGCCCCTCAAACCAGCACGATTCTGTCCCCAGCTGTATCCTTGGCACCCACGTCGTGTCTGCACGTAGTTGGCCTCAGCAAACGCTGTTGAGTAAGTGGTGGCCTGGGCCTCGCTGGCTAATTCGAAGGGAAAGGCTGCATTTCAGGAGTAGGGGATGGGGTGCAGCACAAGGGCGTGGAAGCCATGGGCAGCGCCAATGTAAGGGGTCACGTGGGCAAGAGTGGGGTGTAGTGCAAGAGTGGGAGAGGGGTGCTGCCTGGCCCCAGGTGAAGCCCTGCCTCTGAACCCCAGGCCCAGCCAACAATGACCTGCTCCCTCTGCACGTCTAGTGACAACCGTCTAATGCTAGGAGGAGTCCCTGATATTGAGCCCTTATGCCATGTAGAGCCCTGCACTAAGTGTCACTTACATGATCTATTCAGTGCCCACAACAATTCTGTGGGGTAGGTACTATTATTAACATACCCATCTTACAGACAAGAAGACTGAGGATCAGGGAGGTTGAATGTCAGTTTGGTGACTTTCCAAAGGTCGCTGGACAGTGAGGGTGGAGCTGAGGTTCCCACTCATGTCTGTCTGAGAGCAGAGCTTGGCCTCTGTGCTTCTCTGCTGCATGGCTTCCCCTAGAAGGCCACCAGGCCAGTGGGGTCCCTGTGGTGGCCCTGGGGAATACACAGCTGAGGGCCAACTCTGCTGGCCCCTATTTGGTGCTGGCTGAGTCAGGCCCTCAGCTGGGGTCACCATGGTCAGCTTCAAGCCCCAGGACGTGTCCCTTCCACCTCTCGAATATCCTTCCCTTGCAGACCCTCCTTCCAGCCCCTACCACAGACCTGCCCAGGCCCCCAGCACCCCATCTGGGGCGCACCCCTAGGCAGTCCTGCGCTTCTATTCTCCCCCAGCCAAACGCCCACCTCAGCCTCGCCGGGTGCCTGCCCAGCCCTAGTTCTGCCGTGTTGAGCCCTCTGGGCGGGTCTCCCTCTGTGTCTGTCTGGTGGCTTGTTGGCCTTGGAGCGTAACAGACCACTCTCCAAGGCTCGAATCTGTGCTGTCTGGTGGCTCATCAGGGAAGGGAGGAAGAACTGTTGTCCCAAAAGGCCGATGTTTCAGGAGCCGGTAGCCCTGCAGGCCTCTGTCTGTCCAGCTGCTTCGCCAGGCTCCCGGGAGCAGCTTCCCTCTGAGCCTGGGCGCATTCAGCCCCCGGCCTTAAATGACAGGCCTCCCAGGCCAGCTGGGCGGGGACTGCTGGTGCCACCTGCTTGGTCCCTTGGACCCGTGATGCCCTCTACTGGCCAGAGCAGGTTACTGGCGCTGACCCTGCGGGCCGGGGACCCAGGATCACATGCACTGGGAAAGAGCAGCTGCGCAGGGCCGGCCTTAACACCTGACAGCGCAGGGGGCCGTCGCTGCTGCACGTGTCCATCTGCCTGGCTCCGATCGGGAGTCCCCCCATCCCCACCGCAAGGAGCTTGAGGGGATTCGGGGTGGTCTGGCCTGGCTTCCGTTAGTGTCTGAGGCTCCTACAATCACAGGTTCCTCCTGAATACAGACCTACGTGGCATGATTTAGTGCTTTAATGTTTATATTCTTTTGCTAAATGGCTTGCCACATCTTTGGGTGTCCGGTTTCAAGTCGATGGTCTTTGGAAGCTTGTAACGTCTCTGCTTGAGTTCTCAGGCAGAACGATTTCAGACGTCTGGATGCCGGAGTCAGCAATGGTCCTGCCAGGACACCCTGAGTGTAAGATCCAGGTGGAAGTTTGCTGGCCTGCGAGCCCTCCTCCTGCGTGACTTCCCGCATCAGGTGGCAGTAGCCCACCAGATGCGTCCTTGCTGAGTGCAGAGCCCTGGTAGGGTGGCTGGGTGGGCGAGCCGTGTCCCCAGGGATGCCCAGGTGTGGGTACTCACCTCACCCTCTCCCACCCTCAGACACTGCAGGGAACAAAGGTCAAGGGTGATTGTCTGGAAACTGAGCAGGAGCTCACCTGTTAGGAGGAGTTCATTCTTGGAGGCCTAGAAAAGATGGAAAAATTCCATAGCCGCAGCTCTTAAGGTAAGACCTTGAGTGGAGCACGTCTAGTACTCCGACTGCGTTGTCTGGTTTGGTTCTTTTCCTTTGGTCCCCTGAGTGTTGATCAAAGCTGAAGATTCTGTCCTTCTGGTCTTTCTAAGGCGTTCCATCACTGTCTCCGGCGTATCGAGTTAAGGAGACTCAGCGCTAGTATGAACTTTCTTCTTTTCCCCTCTCCTTCCTTCCTTCCACTCATTTTTGTGATGTAAGAATAAAACAGCATTCAAGTCATTGCCCCCTCCCCAACTAACCAGATGGCCAAAGCCGCTGTTGCTGTCGGCTGAGGAGGATCGTTTTACCACACGAGGGCCCGCGTCGTCGGGGGAGCAGCTGGCGTGTGAGAATCCAGCGCGGGTGCCGACGCAGGGTGCAGGCAGAGGTTAACCAGGTCAAGGGCCATCTGTGCCTCTGACTTGCTGGCCCTGTTTCTGTCCATCTGCACTGAGATTACATTGGCATTACATTGGCATTATCCAGCCAGTCAC
>NW_012150291.1:6261-6606 GCF_000956105.1 Propithecus coquereli
TCTCGCTCTTGCTCAGGCTGGTTTTGAATTCCTGAGCTCAAACAATCCGCCCGCCTCGGCCTCCCAGAGAGCTAGGATTACAGGCGTGAGCCACCGCGCCTGGCCTCATACAGCATTCTTGTAGTGAAAAATTTACAGAGATGGAGACCAGATCCGTGGTTGCCAAGGGTTAGGGATGGGGAAGAGGGAGGTGGCCGTGGCTGTGAGAGAGTAGCGTGAGCATCCTTGCGATGGGCTGTTCTGTATCTCAACTCTGGAAGTGGTCACGTGAGTCTACACATGTGATAAAATTGCACAGAACTAAACGTACACACACGCGAGCACACAAGCTCATGTAGAACTGGC
>NW_012150291.1:7213-7828 GCF_000956105.1 Propithecus coquereli
CAAGGGCCATCTGTGCCTCTGACTTGCTGGCCCTGTTTCTGTCCATCTGCACTGAGATTACATTGGCATTACATTGGCATTATCCAGCCAGTCACAACTGTGGGCAACTGGAGCTCCATCCTGCTAGGAAACAGCGGGGGGAGGTCCAACCAGGCCGAAGAAACGGGGGTTTTATTCACTGACTCCGTGTCTGTTCATTAATTGAGGCTGAGCGAGTCAGGAAAGGTGCCTGAGACGTGGAGTCGGGCTGTGCAGCCCCAGGTAACGGTGCCGCACTGACTATCCATCTGCTACAGCTCCTCGCATGCCCTGTGTCCTGGGGTTGGTCCAGGCCCCTGGCCACAACCTCTACAGGAACTCTCTGCTCTGTGTGCCAGATGTCAAGCCCCTTTAATGACAGCCCTACCCCGACCCCGCCCGCCTGTGCGAGGTGGGAACCTGCTGAACTCTTTCCGTTCCCTTCCCCCCGCCCAAGGATGGGACCTGCCCTTTGTTCTCTCTCCAGCGATGGCTGGGTCCGGGACCACCTGTTGTTCCTTTCTGGATTCTGACTTGTGCCTGAACTCTCACAGCAGTTTCAAAGGATGTGAGAGAAGTTAAATAAAAATTTAGTTC
>NW_012150291.1:12217-12759 GCF_000956105.1 Propithecus coquereli
GTGACTCTTAGGCTGGCAACAAAGGGAAGGAAAATTAGCCATTTTTGGAGCTGGTGACATGAGAGTGACATTTGTTGAATGGCTCTATGGACTCTGCAAGCCACCGGCTGGAGCAGGGATGGCTGATGGCAGCGCACTTGCCACCACCCCCAACTCATTCTACAGGGACGGACGAGACAGACTGGTCCCGACGCTCGCTGTCCCTGCGCGTTGACACACAGGGTCAGAAAGACGGGGCTGATAGCCATGTCTGTCTCTGGGGTGTGGGGAGGAAATCCTGGTGGCCATGCCCTGCTCTTTGCCATCCTGGACTGGTGGGCATTGGCGCGTGATTTACTCACTGTGTAGAATTGAGTTTATTAGTGTGGACGGAGCATGTCTACTTGGGGTTCCCGAGAAGCGGACCGAGACAAGGATTTGAGTTCCAGTTCATTTGGGAGGCGATCCCAGGAGGAGCTTGCAGTGGGGCAGTGACACAGGGTGTGTGGACGGACAGGTGACCACTGTGGCCCCTGGGGCTCAGTCTCACTGGAGACCTCCTG
>NW_012150292.1:0-2185 GCF_000956105.1 Propithecus coquereli
CAGAGCCCTGAAGACTCAGATGTTCATTCTGCAGTAAGATGAGAATATGTTGGATATGTGGTTTGATGTTGTTTATATGAAAGAGCTTCATGGAGAATGACAATAATATCAGATTAGGATTCAAGAGACCTAGATCCTAGTGTCTACTAACTCCAACTTTGTCAACTCACTTAATATCTTGAGGCCTCAGTGACTGCATTTATCAAATAAGAGAGTAGGACTAGATGATCTCAAGAGTCCTTCTAAAGTGCCAACAGACGATGAATTTGGAATCATGTTTTTCAGAGCTTTATTTTAATTTCATATTCTTTATATTAGTTGAGTTGGCCAAAACACATAATAGAACACTGTTATAAAATCATTTATTATTGCATAGATAGAAATATGCTACTGGTCAGTCAAGTCACATTCACCATAACTGATCACCAAATATCACAATCTAAGGTTTTGATACGTGTGTTATTCATGGCTTACCAATATTGGCATCAAAGGGTTTCATGGTGTAAAGACACATCTTACAATACACGACAACTTATGAAACGTATCAGCTAAAATTCCTGGATATCTATCATTGTATACCCATTGATAGTGTGTTTTGGATTTGGGTTTTTCTTTTTTGTTTTTATTGTTTTCTGGCAGTTGTTAAATTGGGGTGAATGACATATCTGTAGTCCCAGTTTGATCTCGTTCAGTTCACAACAATAATATAAGCTAACATAAATTGAGTTCTTCCTTCATGCCAGTTATTGCGCTCTGTGTTTCACTTGCCTCATTTCATTTAATCCTATCAACAACCTTGTAAAGTGGGACGGATGAAGGAACTAAGATGAAGAGATTGAGTAACTTCTTTTCTTTTTTAGAGACAGTGTCTTGATTTGTCACCCAGGCTGGTGTGCAGTGGTATGATTACAGCTCATAGTAACCTTGAATTTCTGGGCTCAAGCAATTCTCCCACCTCAGCCTCCTGAGTAGCTGGGACTACAGGCACATGCCAACATGCCCGGCTATTTTTTAAATTTTTTGTAGCGATGAGGCCTCACTATGTTGCCCAGGCTGGTCTTGAACTCCTGGCCTCAAGCAATCCCCCTGCCTCAGCCTCCCAAAGTGCTGGGATTACAGACATTAGCCACTGTGCCCAACCCAGATTAAGTAATTTTTAAATTTTGCTCATCAAGAATTTAAAATCAGATTGTCAAGCTCGAAGGCCCAAACATTTAACCACTATGCTGTACTGCCAACTTAGCACTAATTTCATTCTCAGCAGGAGTGATGCCATCTAACAGCCATTGGTTTGGGGTAATGTGGCCTTCCTTCTTTAACACACATCACCCTACAAGATAATGACATAAAGCATAATTTCTGAGCAGAGCAAGAAATCAGGACAATTGGTAGTTGCATATCTGTGGGGGACTGTCAATTCTACTTTAGAGCCAGGAGGATGATTCTTGAACCAAAAAAATGTCTAATTTGAGCAAAGAATTGAGAAGGGAGGTCTCCCCACAACCAGACTCCAAAGGCACACCACTGATACCCTCCCAAGGGTGGAAGAAAAAAGAATAAGGTAGAAAACCCTACAGGAAAAAGCCTAGAGAAAAATGAGTTACCATTTCTTATTAAAGGGCTTAGAGGGTACCAGGCACCGTATAAATACTCTTTGTGTGTTAAGTGAATGAATGAATGATTACTACAGTAAATGACATGAAAAATATTCGAGTTCTGGAAAATAAGGATGATACATTTCCTACCTTCAGCAAAATGAAATGTCTTACATGTACTATGGAAGTCGCATATACATTTAACACATATTCAGTGAAAAATCAGAATATAAATTGTATCTAAACTACAATTACACTTGTATTAAAAATGATATGTATGTAGGTATAAGACCTGGAGGGAAATATGGCAAAATGAGAAGTTTGATTTATGGGAATAAGTAGGCCTATGGCTGACTCTGTTTTTATTTAAATGTTAATGTCCAAATGTCCTTTGAACCAACCTCTATGGTAGCCCTCATATTATTCTCGTATTGTTGGTGGTATGTTGGTTTCCCTTCCCAGGCCCTGAGCTCCAGGCTGGCATCAGCTGACTCATCTGTATGTTTTTAATGTGTGGCACAGTGCCTGCCACTCAGGTGGAGTTCACCTGTCACGTTGGTTAAGAACTTGAGTTCTGGAGCCAGACAAGA
>NW_012150292.1:4705-5018 GCF_000956105.1 Propithecus coquereli
ATCACATCAAAAGTCCATGTAAAATACAAAATATCATGCCTGAGTCTCAGCAGATTACAGCTACAACATCATTATGATTACTATCCACCATAATCATTATTATTACAACTACAAATGGTACAAGTCACAGGAGCTGGGATTTCCTATTGGTTTGCCAAGTTTGATATGAATCTTTCATATTTAAGTAAATTTCTCTTTCTTAAATAAATCTTTGAAATAACTGCATCATATATAAACCGACTTCAGCATGTCTGCTTCTCTCTGAGAAGCAGTGTTATTTAAGTATCTATTAACTAATTAAAATGTTTGACTT
>NW_012150292.1:6328-8744 GCF_000956105.1 Propithecus coquereli
CATGGTGGGGCAGAAACCATTAGGGAACAAAGCATTCCTGGATCCCTCTGGGAAAATGGACACTATTATCTGATGGTCTCTTTTATAATGTCTGTTTGCCTTAGGATAAAAAATATTCACCCAAATTTGTGGCATTAACTCTACCCAAATGTCACTGGTGGCAACAAAAAATACTTATTAATACTAATAGTAATCAATATTTAAAAAATCATCCTTTTCCCCTTTCCTTTTGAATTCTTTTGAAATCTTTTTATGGCTATTATATCATTTGACTTTCACGAGAGCCTTACAAAGTATATAAGGCGATTCTAATATATTTGTTAAATTTCTAGCAAGCTTTACTGTCCAGAATATAGTCAATCCAACAAAAATGTCATAAAGTCCAACTATAGGTAATAATTTTAACTTAAAGGAGAACTATTAGGTCCTGACTCAGAATCTCATTACTCTTAAGGCAGATAGAATTATCCATTTTCTCCAATCGATAGCAGATTTATAAATCAAAAGGGGGCAGGTATAATTATCATAGAAGGAGGGTTAGTAACAGAAAAGACAGAATACTCATGAAAAACAGAAACTAAAAATGCACAGCAACCTGATGTTGTTTTCATATGGGGGACTATAAGAACACTAAGAGGGCCAGACCAATTCTTGGTGACCTTGGAAGATGTGGCAGCTGTCCTCCTCACTGTCTTACAGCTTTGTCATGCCACACAAATACAGGGGCCAAACATAGCTTGTGATATTCAGAGTTTGGTTCCTTTTCCTCCCTGCCTTTACATCAAAACACACCAGTTTTCAGCTCTGGATTGTGTAATTTGAAGTGTCACCCCAACTGTGCACATGACTAAGCTTGAGGGCAGTTATCCAGAGTTTTCAAGAGAAAACTGGTTAGAACTTTATGTAACATCAAATATTAATAGCTTAACTTGCCCAAACATAGGACTGTTGGCGTTGCTGTGACCAAACATCAGGATGTCAACCATTTGCAAATTTCAACTGTGGGGAAATTTTCTAAGGAGTTGCCAAATAAAAAGGAGGTAGAAATTTGATAGACAAATAGAATATAATCACTTCCCTACCTTTATTGTAGGAAAAAAAAACCCACTATTGACATTATTCAAATGTACACCTGTCCAGTTTCTGCTGTTTATGTCATTCTGTCATGACTTGTCAAAAATATGCAAAATCTGACTTTGGAAAGATATGAACAATAGAAATGGAAAAATAGTGTAAGCAAACATAACCTTAAAGAGGCTGTTCTTTTCTTTTTATTAATGAAAAATTTCCAAAACACTTGGACCAGATCTGAAAGATCAAAGTACTGCCCATAGAAACCTTTCCATAAAGGATAACAAGTGGTCAGAGCTCAAACAAACTGATTTATTTTTAAGCTCCTACCACTCCCATTAAGTTGATATTTCCACAGTGTGACTCATTTCAAACGTAATTAAAACAAACTAGCATGACAAGACTGATGATTCTCTCAAAGGGTGAACTGAAAGACACACACAAGATTGCAGCTTTTCCTGCAGCTGAATAGACAACTTCCACATCATTCACTCTATGTTCACCCACTGAGGATGTCGTATCTGTGGTCCGGAAAGAGCAGAGGTGTAAGTTCTACCCACAGATGCCCAGTATGGGAAAAGGAACATGGGAGAAGTTTAAGAATAAGGAAAAGTCCATTTCTTTATACAATTTAATATAAGGCTCAAAATTTAAATAAATGTTACCTTAAGGGTGGCAACCAGAGGAAGGATGTCTAGGACTGAATTGAAAGAACAAAAAAAGGACCTTAGGTAGCTAAGCACCCAGGGAAGACTCATTCCAGATTATGCTGTACCTGTCTGTGTGAACGTTCAGCTGATTCTCATGAACTATTATTTGGCTAATAAATCACAACCGAATCTAATGTTGTTCATGTGTGTATATGAGTCTGTGTATGTAAAAGCAGTGAGATTTTTTCTGCTAATTCTTGCCCACCAGAAAAAGCTGATACGCTGCAATCATGTGTAAACAATGCAAATGCAAATGGATTCTGTAGAACGGCAGTCCCCTACTACCAGCTGCTACAGATGGTACTGGTCCGTGGCCTGTTGGGAACCAAGCCACACAGCGGCAGGTGAGCCAGCGAAGCTTCATCTGTATTTACAGCCGCTCCCCATCGCTCGCCATCCCCCCAACCCCCACTGGTCTGTGGAAAAACTGTCTTCCACGAAACTGGTCCCTGGTGCCAAAAAGGTTGGGGACTGCTGCCAGTGTGTCATGGGGATATTATTTTATAATCTGCTACAGTATATGGAGAGGCATCAATGTTATCTTGTCTACTTGGGCTCTTGAAACTCATCCCAAAATTCAGAATTGCTGGGAACAAGTGTTTTGAATTTGAGAAATTAAAAAATACTTTGGTTGA
>NW_012150292.1:11429-11758 GCF_000956105.1 Propithecus coquereli
AAGAAACCAATAATCCCCCAAAATTGCTTTTGTGTTATTTATAAAAGGTAAATATTTTAACTGAAGATGAACTGAAGATGTAGAAATTAAGTCCAAAAGAAATACTGATATGTTAAAAAAAATCAAGGGTAGATTATTTGGCTTCTCAAAGTTTATCTAAAAAATAATTCTATTTTTAAAACATTGTTTTATTTTTGAAAACAGCTATGCCCAGCAAAGTAAGTTATAATGGTTAAGGCATGTCTAGCAGAGAGCATAGTGCGTTAAAATGTTTTCTGAATTCTGATTCTTCGATTAAGTAAAATTTTAATTCTATAATTCTGTTTAAT
>NW_012150293.1:0-275 GCF_000956105.1 Propithecus coquereli
ACCATTTAAGACTTTCAACATTAAAAAAAAAAAATCTTATTTCTCACCAATTTCACAATATTGACACAATTAGAGTTATGTAAGTATCATACCTTTATGATGTTTCATATTTTTCTAAACATGTGTTCCTGCTCCTAGATTCCCAAATTCTTAACTTACCATTTAAGACTTTCAACATTAAAAAAAAAAAATCTTATTTCTCATCAGTCACCCACATGGATTCAATGTTATAACCATTCTGGAATACTATTAATGTCCCATAACATGTCATTTTA
>NW_012150293.1:1945-2361 GCF_000956105.1 Propithecus coquereli
GAAAAGTATAATAAAATTTGATCTTTATTCATGTGTGCAATATAATAAATATAATTTTATTTTTGTTTTAATAGTACTTAAGTATGATTGACCTTTTGGAGTCAGTGGATTATATGATTAGAAATGCCCCTTACAGGAAATACAAGCCTTATTTACCACTTCGTACCAATTGTCGACAATGGTAAGTTATGCTTTATTTTTTATCTTATAAGAAACATATGTAGTTAGAGATTCTTAGACTTAAAGATTCTTTAAATCCATGTAATCCAGCTACTTTCTTTTAAAAATGGACAAGAGTGCATTATCGTTTATATATTCATGTTACCTTTTTCATAAGCGTATCCACTTGTGTTCCTGCTCCTAGATTCCCAAATTCTTAACTTACCATTTAAGACTTTCAACATTAAAAAAAAAAA
>NW_012150293.1:12611-13051 GCF_000956105.1 Propithecus coquereli
GATGTGTATGTTTAGTTCTGTGACAGCTCTTGTATTTTTTAAATGTTAATTCTTGTATTTTTAAATGACAATTGTCAACATATAAGAAAGCTTTTTTTCATTATTCTTTATTCTGTTATGTTTTCTTTATAGCCTTTGTCATTGTTTGGAATTAGTACTTTTATTCGCTGCTTTCATATTCATTTCTGCTTTTTCTCTTAGTCTAAGATTTTCAGTTCATTTTGAAATTACTTCAAATTTATAACATGTTGGTCACACCTTTAACCAAGATTTCAATGCTAATAATAGCTTTATCTTTTCTTTTTAAATGTTTTTAGAAATTCAGGTAGAGATTTGGGAAAGGAAGAGTTGAATGTTGGGATTTGTCAGCACGTTACCTTGATGTCTCTTATCAAGATATTATTTTTTAAATACCTTCATAGTTGATTTCAATTAATTCA
>NW_012150293.1:15401-15810 GCF_000956105.1 Propithecus coquereli
TTCTAGTCAGGCCTAATTAACGTTCTCTCTCTAACTTTAGATTTAGTTGCTTTAGTGAATGTAAGAATAACCTGATAAAAAGTACTTATTATAGCGTTAAATTGAATCTTAAAAAAATTTTATCTTAAGAAGAAATTTTTAAATTGTGAAATATTAATATAACTCATATGTAAAAACATGAGCAAAACCAAAATGTACTGCTTATTTGATCAAAAAGAGAACAGGTATGTAACTATCATTAAGG
Organism: Propithecus coquereli; assembly: GCF_000956105.1. Lineage (NCBI taxonomy): Eukaryota > Metazoa > Chordata > Mammalia > Primates > Indriidae > Propithecus > Propithecus coquereli. The sequence continues at coordinate 15,646 of NW_012150293.1, forward strand.
TCAAGTTTTAGAATATTGAGGAGCTCCTCTATAGAAGCCCCTGCATCCCCTTCTGCAAAGGTAACCATTATTCTGATTTTTGTGGGAATCATGTCTTTGATTTCATTTTGTTTTTTGCTGTAAACACTATGATTTTGTTTTGCATATTTTTTATCTTTCTACAAA
>NW_012150294.1:0-384 GCF_000956105.1 Propithecus coquereli
TTTTTGTCCTCTATGTAGTCATTTAAAAATTAAAGGTGGCTTGTATGTTTCTAAATCTGAACCTATAACACAAAAAGGATGAGGGTTTTTTTGGACAACTCTACAGAATTTATTACACCTATTGTTATTTACTAACTATCTGTGATTATTTATATAATGTTGATCTTTCTCCCACCCATCTGTGAGCTCCATGAGGACAAGGACCATGTTGAGTTTTCTTGTTATATCTCTGGCACCTTGCCCAGTGATTGGCACATGGTAAATCTTTCTTAACTAATTTTGTCTACCCTCAACCTCAGATTGGCCTCTCAAATTCCCCATTTCTATAAATGGCATTACTGTTATCTCAGTAACTTGAGATCCAGATCATAGTCATATTTAACT
>NW_012150294.1:2211-4118 GCF_000956105.1 Propithecus coquereli
GAGAGAGAGAGAGAGAGAGATTGAAATTGATTTCTCTCAGAGAAATTACTCAGTAACAGAACCTAATCTGGTATTATATAAAGACAAGCTCCTTAATTTTCTTGTTTGCCTTACATTATTTATGTTCCTATTATAAATTAATTGTGTGTCAATGATTGGCAAGTCCTAGGTCAGCTTTGGTTGTTTTAGATGTTTCTCAACTTCAAAAAAGCCTTGCTGGATTTCCCCCCCGACCCCTGCACATGTTATGAAGTAAATTAAAGCTGTTAAATAGATCTGCTAACTTGAGGAACTGCCCCCAAAGCCTTTATAATTTGTGTGCCACAGATAGGCTAATAGCCTAGCTTTTCTTTGCTGCCACAAAGATGGAATCCTTTCTTCATTCCTAATTATTTCATTTTTATCAGCAAAAAGTTGAGGATGGAACCCTTCCCCATTTTCTTTAACGACCAGCTGTCTTCAAATTCACTGCATGAGAGCCCACCTCAAAAGTTAGAGCTTGCAATAGTTGTGTGTATTGGATATGTTATGTTGCTGGGTGGCCAATTACTGAGCTGTCTTTTAACAATGTCCTCTTGAAATAGCAACATGAAAAACTGAGTGAGTTTTTATTTCAACTCTCAATATGACGATTGCTTCCTTATTCCAAAATGAATTATTGGTTAACAAGTCATAAGCATATGAAATTGGGTAGTTCTGGTTACAAGAGAAAGTCACCAGCCCTTGTTGACCATTCAAGAATGCAACCACAAGTCAAGGTTGTCATAAGACCAACCTGCTGTAATTGTTCATTAATGCTACCGAATCCTGTAAAATGCCATTTTCAGAAGCCAACTACCACCAAAGTAGTGGTGGGTTTTGTGGTTGGTTTATTTGGAAATTGTTCTTAGGAGTGTTGAGAAAAGAATCTGACATTTTCAGCAATTAGTGTGCTATTGATCAAGTCAGATTTAGTTTTCTTTTGAATGTACAATATATTAGAACGTGTATGAATACCTGTCGATTAGTTTGGCCAGAAAAACAAACAAACATACAAACAATGTTACCTCACAAGATAAATTGGTCAAGAAAAGCAGGTCAAGTCAACATGCAGATTTCACTTGTCTAGGTGAGGATCATTGTTTTACTGATTTTGGCTGGCCCATTCTTGCTTAGTTACTATTTAAAAATTCTTGTCTAGACCTAGAAATGTCCCTATCTCTAAAATTGTGACAACCTCAATTGGGTTTTCAATTTCATTCAAGGTGTGCTTACCAGGCACATATTATAGGTGAAACCTGCTTGGGAAAAATTTGAGCTGCCATATTGTTTTAGAAATACAAAGTCAAGAGAGACTTGTAGATAGACATGAGAGACCTTCTCCTTTTCAGCCACACCTATACACACACTTGGGAGTCAGTCACCTTCAGGAGATATAATGGGGTTTTCATTATATCTATGCATTCCAAAAGTCAGCTTGAGACCTTCCAGCCACGACCTCTCAAGATTTGTGCACACGTCCTGGCTCCAACTTCCTCTTTCTGTGGGTCTCTAAATTCCACTCAAGCCTCACCTTCTATGGTATTTCCCTTCACTCAACTAAGCCAGACACTGAAGCAGCCAGATGTAGAGTGTGGCCCCCTTTCCCTGACTTCTTCCCCAAACCCACTCACTCCAGGCATATGTTCATTAACTGTTAACTATAGCTGTCAGATAAGTAGTCATTGACTATCCAAGATGCTGACAATAAAAGCACATTCTAATAAATAATTCTAGACCATGTAAACATTTTTTGATTATTTTATGTGTTTTGTCCTCGAATTTAAATTTTGTCTTGCATCTTATATTGTAAGAAGCAGTTTCTGACAAGGAGCTTCCATAATTCTGTAATGACGTCCTTAGCCAGGATTTAAGTTTCATGCAGAGGT
>NW_012150294.1:7712-8019 GCF_000956105.1 Propithecus coquereli
ACGATGGGAATATTAAACGGTTAATCAGAGCCTGCCCATGTAAGAGGGAGACTGTTTACTGACCAGAGCCCCCAACCTCTGTCATGTCCCATCATATGAAGTGTTGCCCAATTTTAGAATCACAAATAAAGCCAATTGAGATTTTTAAAAAAGAGAGAGAGAGGGAGAGAGATTTGCCTTGGGCTTGGTGTTTTCCATTGGTGTACCTCCCTGCCCCAGGAGTTAGCTACTAAGCACACCTCTCCATGCACTCAGAGATGTGGTATGGACAAATAAGTGTGTTGTGAAGCCATAGAATTTGGAAATG
>NW_012150294.1:8069-9635 GCF_000956105.1 Propithecus coquereli
ATGAAATGTCCAGTTTCCTTAAGTACTAAGTTTGACAGTTGATATCTCTGACATTTCCCTTTGACTCATCTTGTTTTACTTTTATTATGAAGGTATGTCCTCAATCTTTCAAATGCATGGTTTGGCTTGTGAATATCTCACAAAGTTTTTTTAGAGCAATTTTTGTGATACCATGGCTATGTCAAAAATTCATGTTATTTTCAAATATGAGTTCCCTCATGGAACTAATGCAGTGCAGACAACTCAAAATATCAACGAAATGTTTGGGAAAGATGTGGCTAATGAACGCACAGTACGTAGATGGTTTGAGAAGTTCCGTTGCGGTGATTTTAATCTTGAAAATGAGCCACATGGGTGACTTCTCCCCTTCTCCCCATCCAGAATTATTTTCTGATCAAAGGAGATTTGCTGGAACACTTATTTTGTTTTCTAGAATGAAGTGTTGCCCAATTTTAGAATCACAAATAAAGCCAATTGAGATTTTTAAAAAAGAGAGAGAGAGGGAGAGAGATTTGCTTGGGCTTGGTGTTTTCCGTTGGTGTACCTCCCCGCCCCAGGAGTTAGCTACTAAGCACACCTCTCCATGCACTCAGAGATGTGGTATGGACAAATAAGTGTGTTGTGAAGCCATAGAATTTGGAAATGAGAGATGAGCACATTCAAAATGAACATTAACTCTTTGAGGGCCAGTGGTTCTCATATGAAGTTCCCACTGTGCTCTAGTTCTCAGTCTTGCTTCTCCCCCCTCATTTGTTCCATTCTGGAAAATTTTGAGCCCAGACATCTGTTTTGAAGTGCTATGCTCCTTTCTGGAAAACAGAATTTTTTTAAAATTCCCAAGTTTGCTTATTTCCGCCTTATCATCCCCAGATGTTTTGTCCCTCTCCCTTTTTTTTTTTTCTTATTTTAATAATTGTGCAAACCCTGGAAGAACTGCTGGCAGACTTTTTTCCCCTTTGGATCACCCTGCACAAATCCCACCCAAATTCTACCTCTGCTCTTTGCCCATCTTTCAGTGGACTCCTGCCAAAGTCTTGGAAGGATTTGGGAGGTTGGAGGAAGAAGGTGGGCAGTAATTTCTATTTTAAAATAGACGAGGGTCTCCTTGGAACCATAGTAACTATGCATATAGAGCTATGGAGAGATGCTTCAGGATCATAAAGGAAAGGATTTTTGTTGTGATTTAGTCTACTATTAAAAAATACAGCAAGAAACATAAAAATTTGGTTCTTTAAATAGTAAAATTTTGTCATTTTTATTTCTGAAGTAGAAAGCTAAAAGCATATAAACCAGCCATGATGTTATATGACAAAACCCCACAACAGTCCTTATATGCAGTGGTCCCCAACCTTTTTGGCACCAGAGACCATTTTCCACTGATGGAGGGTGGGCAGGTGGGGGTAGGGGTGGAGGCAGGGCTCAGGCGGTGATGCCAGCGATGGGGAGCGGCTGTAGATACAGATGAAGCTTTGCTAGCTTGCCTGCCCACCACTTACCCGCTGCTCACCTCCTGCTGTGCAGCCAGGAGTTTCATGGAAGACTGTTTTTCCATGGGATGAGGAGGAA
>NW_012150295.1:0-443 GCF_000956105.1 Propithecus coquereli
AAAAAGAAAAAAAAATCAAAAAACCAAAAATCTTGTTTACTTAAATACGGTGTGTACATTTTCACCTCTGCTTAACATATTTATGAGTATTTTATATAATTTACATAAATAGATGTTCATTATCTGTCCTACAGATATTCAGTTATGTCTTATCTGGAATTTATAGAGGGCAATTCTCATAAATTCAGTTTATTCGGTGCCTGGCTCAGTACCATAAGAGCTGCATAATACATGTTTTTTATAATGATGTTAAAATGTTCATTGCAAAGGTGGGCTGTGGTCACATAATCTTTCTATTTCCCGTTCAATGAATAATTCAAGTAGTAGCCTTCACACTCCTCATAAGATTGAGGAGATATACCTATTCCCATGTCTTGTTTTCTATTATTGAGATGTAAGGAGCTACTGCAAATGCAAAGTCTCCAGGGCCTTGTTACAGGGGC
>NW_012150295.1:2079-2513 GCF_000956105.1 Propithecus coquereli
TTTATATATATTGGATCCATGTTTGTGTACATGTACAAAAGGAGGTGCACATTAAATATATATGTTGTCCACCCTAATTTGTTTTATTTTTGACTTGGCAATAAATGGATAGCAATACTTTGGTATATATGTCTTTTATTTTTCTTTGGTATATACGTCTTTTATTTTTCATAATATTTTTGAATATGGGTGTGTCTAGGTGTTTTAAACCATTTCCCTACTGCTAGATATTTAGATTATTTTTAATTGTGTTTACAAACAAATCTAAAGAAGTCCTCACCTATCTCACACTATCTGTGAGATTGATTTCTAAGTAATTGATCGATTTTGATAAATATTACAAAATTATCTCTAACAAGTTTGAACTAGTTTATATTCCACCCAACAGTTGATGAGAGTAATACTTCCCTCATATTCTTATCAATATTTTATAT
>NW_012150295.1:4972-5450 GCF_000956105.1 Propithecus coquereli
TTCTAGAAAATAAAAATTCACCTCCTTGGTTAAATATATTCCAAGTTATTTTATTTTCTTTGTAGCTATTGTGAAAGGTATTGAGGATTTGATTTGATTCTCAGCTTGAGTATTGTTACTCAGCTGATTTGATTCTCAGCTTGAGTATTGCTACTGATTTGTGTACATTGATTTTGTAACCAAGACTTTGCTGAATTTATTTATCAATTCCAGGAGTCTCTTGGCAGAATCTTTGGGGTTTTCTAGACATAAGATCATATCAGCAAAGAATGATAGTTTGATCTCTTCTTTCCCTATTTGGATACAATTAATTTTCCTCCTTTTGCCTGATTGTTTTGGATAGGACTTCCAGCACTATGTTGAATGGAAGTGGTGACAATGGGCATTCTTTTCTTGTTCCAGCTCTGAGTGGGAATGCTTTCAACTTTCCCCCAGTCAATATGCTATTGGCTGTGGGTTTGTCATAATGTGGCTTTTA
>NW_012150295.1:8556-9253 GCF_000956105.1 Propithecus coquereli
GATTCCATACTCCCATATTCCTTTCACTAGCTCCACCATAGCCTTGAAAATGAACTGCCTCACAAGTGCAGTACCTGTGAAAGCCAGTAGCGTAGCTGCCATATACCGAGGCAGAAGGGGCTTGGTACTCTTCAAAATTCTATCTTCAGAGAATTTTCACTATCTGACCTATCCATCAATTCCATGAAAAGCTCCATCCTTGGGGTTTGTCTTTATTTGATCTCACTAATTTTCTTTCTGTGCAGCTCTATTACCAAGGCATTTGTTAAAACAAAAAAAAAAATCAGTGGCAGTTGTTTAACATCACAGTTACCTGAGAAAGCAATACCAGCTGGGGCTAGCAAGCAGCTGATCAAAAAACCTAGGAAGAATGTAGGAGAATAAAATGTTCATAAAGGGCTTCTTAAAGCTCCTACACATTCCTGGAAGTCTATAATGATACTAAAATGTAGAGGGCTGTGCATATGTCCAGCAAACATGTGAGAAGAGGTTAATTAATCTTTCACTTCTGCTGATTTATAGGCTCTGCACTAGCAGGAAGTGAAGGCTAAGGTAGAGTTGTGATCTTCTTGTCAGAGGCATAAAAGTTTGTCCTTGAACACACAAAGAGACCCTTCACAAGCACACAAAAAAATGAAAAAAACTTCAGTAAATGTCACTAGATAGATTAAATATAAAAGACAGAATAGATGTACTT
>NW_012150296.1:0-701 GCF_000956105.1 Propithecus coquereli
GATGTGGAGAAATAGGAACCCTTGTACACCGAGAGTGGGAGTACGAAAATAAAAAAAAAAACAATTTAAAAATAAGCAAAGGACTTGAGTAGACATCTCCTAAGAGAAGATATACAAATGGCCAAAACAGGCATGTGAAAAGATGCTCAACATGACTAATTATTGGCAAAATGCAAATCAAAACAACAATGAGATATCACCTCTCACCCATTAGGTTGCGTACTATCAAAAAAAAAAAAAAAGAAAAGAAAATAGTAAGTGTTGGCAATGATGTGGAGAAATAGGAACCCTTGTACACCGAGAGTGGGAGTACGAAACAGAGCAGCCACTAGGGAAAACACATTGGAAACAGAACTACCACACGGTCCAGTGATTCTCTCCGGGGTGTGTATCTGGAAGAACTGAAAGCACAACCTTGCAGAGATGTCTGCTCACCGTGTTCACAGCAGCACTGGTCACAAGAGCCGACAGGCAGAAGTAACCCAGTGTCTACCGCAAGTAAGTGGATAAACAAAACGTAGAACATACACACAGTGGAATATTATTCAGTCTCTAAAAGAAGGAAATCCTGTCCCGTGCCACAATACAGATAAAACTTGAGAACACTGTGCTAACTGAATTAAGCCAGTCACAGAAAGACAAATACAATACGATTCCACTCATGTATCTAGAGTATTCAAATTCATAGACACAGAAGGTAG
>NW_012150296.1:2031-2364 GCF_000956105.1 Propithecus coquereli
ATAAATTCTAACAAAAATTCAAAATCTTTATCAATTTCTTGGTCCAGTAGATAAGAAAATGAAGACAGTCAATGTGACCATTTAAAAGGACCAAATATAACATTTCAGAAGATCGAGAACCAATTTAAGCTGTCTATAATGACTCATTCAAAGTGGTCAACTGTTAATAAATAAGAAAAACAAAAACAAAAATGATCTTCGGAGTTAAAGAGTAGGTTCAAATCTCACTAATCATGAGCAAGTTGACCAAGCTTGTTAAAACTCAGTTTCTTCTTTCATGAAAGGGGATGAATAAGCTCTTCTTTTTAGGTTGTTAAAAAGATTTTACTAAAA
>NW_012150296.1:12589-13321 GCF_000956105.1 Propithecus coquereli
AGTTCAGAGTCTGGTGGGGTATCCAAATCTGTAAACTAGGAAAAGTGGAAAAAGTAGAAAAGATTTTCATAAGTGAGAAAAGACATAAAAATACTCCCAGAACTTACAGGAGTTGGATAGTTTGTGTAGAAGTCAAAGATCAGTCTTTAAAAATAAGTACATAAAATAAAATTCTGACCCAGATCACGAAATCATGAAACCTGAAGTTGTGTAAGAGCATAAACTGTCACTCTGAGTCAGAATCATGAGATCTAAAAGCCTCCAACCCGGGAGTCTTTTCATAAGAGTAGGAAAGTGCAGGAAAAGAAATGCTTTATAGCAGTACACGATGTTCCTTTAGTACATCTAGCTAAAAAGTTTAAATATATAACCCCAAACAGGCTGACTTCCCATAAGAAGCATTAAAGCACACTGTGTCCACATACACAACAGCAAATGAGATCATCTTCTCGAGTTATAAGATGCATAAAACCTAACGGGGGGGGAAAAACTAACACGTCTTAACATTTTGGGGGTGGACGGATGTTGGCTTTCTACTTAGCATGTTATGTATAATGTGTATATAACTATATATATAACTAATTATATGTGTACCTATAGCACAATACATAATTGCCTTGATTTTCATATTTTAATCTGTTACATATTTTAAGACACACATAAGGGAAATATATAATACATATACATTTATGCATAGATCTACATACATGTAAACATATATAATATATACAC
>NW_012150296.1:14966-15409 GCF_000956105.1 Propithecus coquereli
AGGTCATGGTGCTCCTGCAATTCTCCCAGTGAGGAACCTTTTGCACTTGATTTTATCACTAACCAAGAGAGCTAAAAAAAATAGAAAACAGCATGCAACCAGTATATCTACTAAACATACCCCATTGCTGAGAGAGTTTTTCGCTTGCTTTATTGTTAAAATCACGTAATTATAACCTGAATATAACATGCTGGTTCTATCTACTGTAGTTATTTTTAAACGTGTTGACTTAATCTTTAGATTAAGTTAAACTTTCATTTTTTTTCCTAAAACATATGGATTAAAATTTCTACTGGAATTTTTATACTAATAACCAAATATATTAATAATTTCCAAAATGGTGAAAGTTCTTTATGTCTATAAAATTACATTGTGTGCATTTGGAAGGACAACAAAAGTAACAAAACTTTATTCAACTTCATTTATTGCTACTATGGATAGTC
>NW_012150297.1:0-25836 GCF_000956105.1 Propithecus coquereli
TGACTTAGCGCGCATGACTGGAATCTCCTGAAGGCCTGGGATTCCTGTCCCTCTCTGGCTCCAGTCTTAACCTTCAGTGCCTGGCTGTTTAGAATGGGTGCCGTGCCCACCCCCAGTTCCCACCAGCTCCCGGTGGAGGGGGCAGGAACGGTGCTGCCCCAGTGTGGAGACCGCAGAGTCAGTCAGCCGCGCTGGAGAATCGTCCCTGCGGGCAGTAGCGGAGCCCCCGTGGTGGTGGCCCCAGAACAGCCTCGGATTCTGAACGACCTTCTCACTTCACCTCTGCAAAGCCCACAGGTATCATGGAACCTGGTCCCCCAAAGTCTCCTCAGGTGTCCTTACTAGAAACCCCCTTTACTTGAAGTGACGCGGATGAGTCACTGGTCCTTGCCATCAGAAAAGCCCAAAGACAGCACCCACCTGAGGGCTGATGCGCTACTTGCCTCCTCGGCCCCGGGGGGGTTAGGAAACTGGGATGGAATCGAACACCGAACACCGGTGTGGTGACTCCTGGGAGGCGGAGACTCGAGAGGGTGAAACTGGCTGGTTCTGGACTCAGGCACAGGGTTGGGATCTGGCTCCACCAACGACCCTCTTCCTGAAATAGGTATGAGGTGGCCACTGGGAACAGTAGGGCATCAAGGACTTGGCGCATCGCGGGCACCCGTTGCTGTGAGCGCCCACCCTGGCTGTCCAGCAGTCTGCCCGGCAGTGCGTGGGAGCTCTGAGGGTCTCCGTGCGTCGCCGAGGACGGCTTGGACACCACAGTAGGATGGCATCCTTGAAAGCCTTTGGTCCCCGTGGGGAGTGGGAGCAAAGTGCTCACAATGCAGCTGGATTAGTCTCCGAGCTTCCTCTGTGCTCCCCAGGGCTCAGCTCCTGGCTCCTCAGCACACCAGGGCAGGGGGCACAAGGGCGTCCCATGAGGCAGAAGACCGGCTGCTGCTGTCAGCAACTTTCTGCACACGCTGCAAACTGGATGTGACTCGTTACGCAAGGCAGCTGGAATGGTCCGGCTGCTAGCGCAGGCCTTACGAATCTTCTCATATGTGGGGATTCTCCTCCCCAAACAAACATTTCTTTGCTCCCTCTGCCTTGTAAGTATTCACGCAGGACGGCAGGGGCCCGGGCAAAGCAGGCTGGGTCTTCCCAGAGCCCCGGAGCCCCAGAGCTGGAGGGCGCCTTGGACACTGGCCTCGAGCTGTCCTCCCCTATTTCAAACCCGGGAATCCTGTCCTCGCTGTGCCACGCCTGACAGCTGCTGGTCCTGCCGCAGGGGATGGAAGGGAACTTGGCAGGGTCTCTGGGGAATCTATAGCAGGATTTTAAAACCGGCATCTGGTTTCATTTACTAGACGCTGGCATCTCTGGGTGTCCGCAGTGTGTTTTTATCTGATTATGCTCTGCCTTATTTTACACTGTGTGCTCTGGGTTTCGTGGCTGTAATTGTAGAGTGAGATGAGGAATCTCTTTCTCTTTCTCTCAGCAAGTGGCTTTATTACCAGGCCCCTCAGTGGGTGTAGGAGGACCCCTTAGTGGCCGGTAGCTACCACCTCTCAGAACCGGTTTCCAGGGCCGAGGTAACCTTGGCGCTATCTACTGCCCGCAGAGCTCGTCAACACCGGCTCAGAGCCACACTCCAAACCCGACTGCAACGAAGCCAAGTTCTGCGCACTGCCCAGGGGACAGTTCAAGTCCCACAAGAGCAGGGAAGAGAATCATGTCTGTCTACCGAGTTCCCCCGCGTCAGGCACTGGGCGGGGTGCTTCGCACGTGCATTTTCTTGTGTGTTCTTCGCAACAGCTCCATGAGTTAGTTACTACGGCTCTCGTTTAAAACAGGCCCAGAGAAGTCCAGTACTATGCCCAGGGTCACACAGGCTGCTACACGGCAGAGTCAGGGAGAAAGAGCAAAGGCCTTTTATTTTCAACCCACAGAGCCGACTCCCAGGCTGAAGACTTAAGACAAATATTTAACAACAGCCCTCTCCAAACGTAAAGTGATTTTCATCTCTCTCAGAGCAGCCCCTGTCCTCAGGCTCAAGGGAAAGAGTCTTAGACTTAGGGCAGCGCTTCTGTCCCGTATGTAGGAATCACCTGGGAAGCTCTGACACCACCAGGGCGAGGGAGGGGCCGGCTTTGAACAATTCGCAGGTGATCTTAATGCACAGAAGCGCCGCCGAGAGGATGGATCCAGGATCAAGCCCTGGCTACACGACTCCCCAAGTTGCTGGGCTTTGTGAGAAAGGCATACAGATGTCACCTCTTCTGGGAAGGTTTCCCTGACCCATGGCCCCAAGATGTGCTCCCGCTAGGAGAAATACTGCACTGCAACTGCCTCTTCCTCGTCTCCATGCACCCCCCCCACCATGGGAAGCTGCACGAAGGCGCAGCGTTCAGAGTCCTTGTGGTTCTCGATCGCGCTCCCTCTTGCAAACAGAGAGCCCTGCACGTCGCAGCGCACAGCAAATTGCGTGGAATGGATGATCGGGTGAGCGGGTGGATGAGTGGGCCTCACAGCACTTCGAGGGGCTCAGAGAAGGGCACTGATCACCGTATACCCCAGAGCCCGCTTGGCAGTGCATCAGAAGGGCCCTAAAACCCAGGGAACTTTGCTTCTAAAGGAAAGCAGAGGAGAAAAAACCCACCCTAAGCCTGCAATATTGCAGCTCCTCTGTGTTTGTGTCCCCTGCCTCCCAGTCCCCCTGCCAAAGCAAAACAGGAGGAAGAGAGGAGGTTGTGCAGCACAGAAATAAACACAAGGGGCTGGGAAAATAGGCTCTGATTTTCTGCAGCTGCAGAGTAGAGCCCCAGGGATAATTTGGACCATCTGCCCATTAAGGAAGTTGAACTTTCATTCTCTTGTAAAGAAAGAACTCCCCATGCCCCCAGCCGGCCTGCAGCACAGGGGCTCTGTGGCCCCACCTTCCTGAGACCGAGGTGACACTGCTCAACGGGAAATGTGATCCATATGGGAAGGACAGGAGCCATCCCAACAGCAAAAGGAGGAATTTCTGGTCCGGCTCTCCTGCAGGGCATTGCTTTCAAAATGCGGTCTGGCCTGTGGGTGTGCTTTATAAAATACCATTTCCTGATGGGAATCGGCTCTTAACTTAATAGGGTCCTTTGCGACTCTTCAAAGCACTTTTATTAGCCGGTCTCGTTTTCGGCCCTGCCCTAAGGTGGGTGGTGGGAGCCCCATTTTATGGGGGAGAAAGCTGAAACTCAGAGAAGGGAAGTGACTTTCTCAAGGTCACATTATAAAGGGGCCAGACCAGGCCCACACCAGTGCCGTGTCTCCGACTGGGGGTCACACGGGGTGCTCAGGGCTTTGCTGGGCAGGAACAGCAGAGAGACCTGCCTGGTTGTCGTTGCTCTGATGAGCCGCACGGGACTCTTTGGAACTGTGAACTCACTCCTTTGTCTCCCCAACTGTGTTTTATATTCTTTGGAAACTGGGAGTTTGTCTGATCTGATTTTGCTATTCCTGGCTGCCTGGTGTTCAATAAAAATGTGTCAGATCGAATAATAAATGAAGAGTTTCCCTGCCCGGCCCTGCGCGGGGAACTCACCCCGCCATGGTGGGAGGATGTCGTTAAGGCCCAGCAAGCAGCTCTGCTCGGAGCTGGGTTTGCAGGAATTTCCTGGGTGGCCTGGGCGGACAAGCCAGTCCTTTTCCTTCCTCTTGCTCCCAGGCCTCTCAAGGGGCAGTGATAGGTCAGTGTCAACAGGCATTTAGGACCAGAAAGAAATCCTGGCCCCGCTGAAGGCCGGTTTTATCAGGCCTGTGGCCTTCTGGCAAATAGCTCGAGCAGGTGCTGGCATTTACACGGCTGCCTCTCAAAGGCTTTGCGGACCAACCCTTGTTTTTATCTCCAGGCCCAGGGCTCGTGGCCTTTCCTGGAGTGCTCGTTTAACCCCCCTGCCTTCACCCACCCTGTCCCCACCCTGCCCTGGTTCCTGTCTCAGTTCTGCTCCTCCAGGTCCTAGGTCTGGGAGGCTTCTCCGCCCCCCACCGTAAGTCCTCCAAGGCAGCAGCTGCCTGGAGAAGAGGTTCACCGTGGCCTCGGGCAAGGAATTTAACCCCTCGGAGTGGTTTCCGCCTCTGTCAGCCGGGGGAATGACACATACCTTAGAGAGTGATTCTGAAAGACCATGAGCTCAGTGACTGGGGTGGTCGGTCTCAACGGTGTTGAACTCAGTATAATCCCAAGGATCGTGGTGGGGGACCGAGGCGCTGTGGCAAGTGACTTGTGCGGCCTCTGAGTCAGCGGGGAAGCCAGCCACGTGCTCCTCCTGCCACAGCCGGCTCAGGACCTCCCGAGGAGGGCCAGGCTCTGCCTGTCTCTCCTTCCCTCTGAATTGGACAAACAGCTCCCTGAAGAAAAGAGGCTGAAACGCAGGGACAGCAAGTCCAGCTAGACAGCTGCTCCCAAGCACCCCGAGGGGTGTCTTCCACGGACAGGAGGGGACGGGGACGTGGAGCTGTGAGTTAGTGCAGTGGCAGCCACAACCCACCCACTTACATCAAAGGCACCTGGCGACCCCCGCACCGGACTTAATCCCAGTGCCTGCAGCCCCATCACCTCCCAGCACAACCAGAGAGCTCAAGGTCACGGGGATTAAGAACAATTCCCAAGTTCGTCTGAAATGTTTCCTAAATAAACAAACTGTTACTGGCTTTAATATACATCTCAACTTAGTCTCGATGTTTCTTCATACAAAACCCACATCAAAGATCCAAATTTCACTACTTCTGTGGTTTCAAGGCATTGTTTTTGTAGAAAATTTCTGCACTCACCTTCAGTTTGAGGTTTGAATTCTAAAAAGAGTTTGCTTGTAGGGCAAATCCCAGAAACCGCCGCCTGTCTGCGTAGGGTCAAACTAGTTACCGCAAGCACGAAATGCCCCACGAGGGCAACGGTCAAGCACGGCAGCCGCACGCGTACACCTGACCGCTCCCTGCAAACACGGCCTTGCTTATGTTCTTCCAGCTAGCAGTTCTCGGGCTCCAGCCCTGGCTCCTGCTTTCACTTAGCACATACTCAGAAGACAAATATTAGTGGTGCTGTTAATGGCCTCTTAGGATTACCAAGTGAGGACTTCGTTTCTCCTGCCTAAGCATGTTCTCCTCGCCAGGGCACAGGCCCAGCGCTTGTGTCTCTGGCTCTGGCCGGGGATGCTGAAATACCTTTTAGAGAGGTGAAGGTACCATAGCTAGCTCCGCTGCCCGGACTCTCAGCCTCCCCACACCCCTCCACCTGCCCTCATTTTATCACCCAACTTCTCTAAGGGGCCTTTAATTTTTCCAGATCCTCTTGAATCTGTGTGAAGCCACCAAACCAAGGACAACACAGATTAATTGGAATTGAACTGCTTTCTTCACACTGCATCGTGACAGCTCTCCTGGAAGGGGTCAGAAAGAGTCACTGGATTTCTTTCTGGAAGGCTTAAGATAGGGTCTTGGCAAACCGGAATGCCTGCAGGCCAGATCCCACCCTCTGCACAGAACAGGGGAAAAAAGAGGAAATTGTGGCCAGGGAGGCTAGGCCTCACAGCCAGTCGGGTCAGGAGGGGACTTGGATCTCAGTTTGCTTCCGTGATATTGTGATGTAGTAAGAAATACACATTTGGTCTTCACTCCAGCTCCTGGCCAGAGCTCCTAAAATTCTTGTGACTTCCTAAGTGATAAGTGTGCTAGGAGCATCTTTTATTGTAATGTTTGCTTTTTTGTCCCTCCTCCTAAAATGGCCCTGGAGCATCCTTTGTTATTTATAATAAGCCCCTTTCAACCACACCTGAATTTATGTTAATGAGGTGACACCGAAGCCCCTAAGGATGGCAGGGGCTGGTTGTCTGGGATTTCACCTGAGTAGAGGGTTGGAACTTTCAGCCCCACCTCCCGTGAGAGAAGAGGGGCTGGAGATCGAGTTCAGTCACCAGTGGCCAATGGTTTAATCAATTGTGCTTATGCAATGGCGCCTCCACAAAAACCCAAAGACAGGGTTCAGGGAGCATCTGGGTGGCCGGCCACGTGCAGGTGCCTGGAGGGGGACACGCCCAGGGAGGGGGTGGGAGCTCTGGGCCCCTCCTCCCATTCCCTTCCCTGCACACCTCTCCACCTGGCTGTTCCTGAGTTGAATCCTTTATAATAAACTGATAAGCATAACTGCTTTCCCCCATTCTGTGAGCCGTTCTAGCAAATGTTCGAACCCACAGAGGGGGTCTTGGAACCTCCAGTTTACAGCCAGTTGGTCAGAAGTTCCGGTGGCTCAGACTTGCAACTGCATCGGAAGGCCGCGTGGGGTCTGGGCAGTGTCGGAACTGACCAGGAGTGTAGGACACCCAGGGTTTCGGGGAATTGGTTGGTGTGGGAACCACCTGCACCCCTGGCAGCAGCGCGTGTGAACGAGCAGAGGAAGCGGTTGTCCCTTGAGCTGCCCTAGGCCTGCTGCAGAGCTCCCTGGAGTCAGGGGTCCCATCTTCTCAGGAAATACGTTTCTGAAAACAGGACTTGCTCAAGGGGCAGCAGCCCAGACAAGAGGAGCAGGAGCAGAAGAGAAAGTCGGATTGGGATGTGCACTTTCCCCTGGGAGGAAGGGTCTGTCTGCCACGCGCCAGGCACTGGCTGTGTGCAGAGGGCCACCAGGGATGGCCAAGGCTCTGCTGTTACAGCCTTGGCCCCAATCTGTCCCGCCACCTCCCAGTGCTGCTGTGTCACTCCCTGCTTCCCAGCGATGGCTCCCCAGTGTCCAGAGGCTCAAGCCTACCTCCTGACCACCGCAAAGCCCTCTGTGAGCTCTGTGTCCGTCTCCAGCCTCGTTTGTTTCTTACACCCGAAACCCTGCCATGCCAAACTCCGTGGCAGTATCAGACGACACCATGCGGTTTCATGCACGGTTCTCTTTACCTGGGATGCCTTCACCGTCCACACCCACCTGCCGGACACCAACTCACCCTTCAAGACATGGGTCAAAGACACCTCGCTAACTGCCCACATACACACATGTGGGGACAAAATTAGCCTTTGCACCCACCTCTCCTACAGCCCTCCCCACAGTCTGCTATAATGGCTTGATGTGTCTTTCTGCCCTGCTGGGTTATGAGCTCCCCAAAGGGGAGGCCAGGCCTTACCTCGGTTCCCCAGCCCGCAGTCAGGAGCTGGTACATGGTGAACACTCAATGCACGTTTGCTAAATAAACGAATAAGCCAACGCTCTCTTCCCTAAATATTTTCCTTCTACCCACACCCCTATCTTCTCTCCACGACAGAAGTGAGGGGGCCAGTCCCTTCCCTTCCCGGGGTCCCCTCCGTCCCTCTGGCCTCCATGCCTCCCTGGAGCTCACAGAGCTCAGTTTCACGCTGTTCCCAACGTTACCTCATTGACCATTTCTCTGAGCTCACTTTTCTTTCTTTCTCTCTTGTTTCTCCCTCTGTGCTTTGGTTTTTGCCTCAGGACAATTTTCCCAAGTGAATTTTGTTTCCCACTGTATTTTCAGTTGCTAGACATGAACTCAGGGGGGGAAACGTTTGGGAAACAGTTTTCCACTTCCACGTACACTTTGCGTTTGCATCTGCTGAGCAATTACTAGGTATTATAGGGATAAAGAGAACGAATGAACGAATGCATAAACTGAACAGATGCATGAGTGAACGGACGCTGGCAGGTAAGTGCCGGGCGCCTCCGCGTACACGGTCTCGGCACACCTGCTGTGCTCGGTGTCCACGGTCACCACGCGGGTAAAAGGCAAGCAAAGTAGGGAAGGTGGCCCAACTGGATCTATCTCAGAGCCATAGAAGCACGTTAAGGCTGCCAAGGCCTTGCGAAATTAAGAGCAAAATCTGAAACAAAGGAGAGGACCTTAACAGTAGCTGAGAATCGCTAAGAGATTTGCACCTTCATACTAAATAAACCACCAAGAAGAGACAGAGTGGCCCTCGAGGACCCCAGGCTGAACAGAACCAAAGATGGCAGCACAAGGCGTGAGAGTGTGGACTCCATGCCAGACAGACCTGATCGTGTCCTGCTTCATCCCTTACAAACTCCAGTGACCCAGGGAAAGTTCCTAATCCTCCCCACCCTCCGCCTCATCTGTCTAACACGGACGCGATCTGCCTCCTGAACAGCACCATGCGAACTAGGTGACGTGCTGAGCACAGAAACTACTGCACACAGCACCAGGCACGGGTTTATTAATAGCATAATACCTGTGAGTGGTTAATGTTTCTTAGAAGTGTGGTTTACTCTTTTTTTTTTGAGACAGAGTCTCACTGTGTTGCCCAGGCTAGAGTGCCGTGGCGTCATCCTTGCTCACAGCAACCTCAAACTCCTGGGCTCAAGCGATCCTCCTGCCTCAGCCTCCCGAGTAGCTGGGACTACAGGCATGCGCCACCATGCTCGGCTAATTTTTTTCTATATATTTTTAGTTGTCCAATTAATTTCTTTCTATTTTTAGTAGAGACAGGGTCTCACTCTTGCTCAGGCTGGTCTCAAACTCCTGAGCTCAAACAATCCGCCCGCCTCGGCCTCCCAGAGAGCTAGGATTACAGGCGTGAACCACCACGCCCAGCCCAGTTTACTCTTAAGTCATGTTGTTGCTGTGGTATGGAAGTTACATAAGAAATGGAGGGTGCATGTGTGGTTTAGTCAATAAAGAAATATATTTGCGTATAAAAGGTGCAGTCGCTTTTACGGAGGTGCCCGAGACGAGGCTGACTTTCGGAGCAATACCGTCCTACACAGACTGCCCAGGGCACCTGGGGAAGCCAACGCTAGGCGGAGATGGAAGGAAAGGAGTCCGTCTCCTAAAAGCACTCTCTTTGCCTCATATTCTAACATAGAGATAAAAACATCTCAGCAACTGTGGGAAAAACTGTCTCGAAACCCCCTCCCTGATCATTTTTGAGTTGCCACTGACGCTGCACGCTGACTGGGCCCCCCATCCCCAAACTGACTTCCCTAAATATTGAAAACACGCAAAAAGCCTTGAACATCTTTCAAGTGCTCTGAGCCACCAGTGGTAACTAACAGCGAGCGCTGGTTTAGAATTCACCCGTGTCATCTGCGTATGTTTTCCACGTGAAACCAAACTGAGAAAGGTTTTTTTTTTAAACAATCTGAACTTACATCCTGCTTTAAATTCACACTGTGGGACTTAAACAAAACTGAATCTTCTACCCACCCCTTGGTTGCAAAAACACTATTTATTTTTCTTGCAACGGACCCTATACTAGGGTAAAACAAATAGCTTTCTCTCTTGAGATGTGTATATGTAACTTTTTTTTCTTTGGCCAAACTTCCGAAAGCCAAACATCTAACAGAATGACTTATCGCCCTGGCCTGAGAAAAAAAAGAAAAATCTTTGTTTCTCATCGAGCAGAAATCAGGAGATCTGGATTCTAGACCCAACTTGCCATGACCTAAGCGGGTGACCTCGGGGATTCCCTCCATCTCTCTGTTCTTGGGCTCTGTTCATCGCGCTGGTGGGGCGGGGTGGAGACAGGGAGAGGAGCTGATCTGAAACCTGTCCAATCCCCAAATCCTAGGACTCCGGATCAAAACATGGGTAAACAATGGCAAGAGTTTTGTTCTGAAAAATATTTT
Source organism: Propithecus coquereli (assembly GCF_000956105.1). NCBI lineage: Eukaryota > Metazoa > Chordata > Mammalia > Primates > Indriidae > Propithecus > Propithecus coquereli. The sequence goes on from NW_012150297.1 coordinate 9,605, forward strand.
ACTATTGACTCAAACGGGTCCTGAGAAGCCTTCCGTGTCATGCTCTCCTCGAATGAAAACCCCAGACTTCCAGGATCCAAGGGAGGGGTAACTACCTTGTTTTCTCACCAATCCCTTTACTGTGGTAACATCTCCGCCTGCTGGAACTTTAGGTTGGTTTCTGCTGCTAAAGGTGTGCACGGAGGCGGTGCCTGGGAAAGGTTTGGTGTCCTGAGGCAAGGCCAGGTCACCAGAGACCAGCCTGGCTGAGGGCTCCCTCCCCACAGTACTGGCTTTTGGAGGAGGGTGGCGAGAGCTCTTTCTTCCCACGCTGTGGGTCCTACGGTAGGGCTGCCCAGGGCCCAGGCAGTGACTAAGAAAGCCCCAGACATGGGCACCGTGTCCGTCAGAATTTCCACACTTTCCTGAAAGATGAGCCGTGGCGCTCTGCGCGGAGCCCGGGTCTCAGGGATATCCTTAACGCCTCTGGGACCCGAGTTCCTCGGAAACATGAGCGTGGCTTTGGCGTGGTCGGCAGCGACCGCGGGGTGGAGGCTGTGGGAAGACGACCCCCCGGGGGGCCCAGACCTCAGCCCTGAGTAGCTTCAACCTTTCTGGTCAGCCCGAGGCGGTGTCGGAGCTACCAGTAAAAGAGGGAATCCCTAGAGATTTTAAGGCACCCGGCCCTACCGTCTGAGGCTGGGGCCGGAGCTTTCGTCCCAGCGTTAGCGGAAGTCCAGGGCTGAGAGTCTAGCTCAGAGGAACAAGGCAGTCCTCCTCCCTGGGCCTCTGGAAGAGGGAAGACGGAGATGGCCTCCCAGTGTCTGTGTCCTGCCACTCCCGTGTGCCTCGTGCTGTGTGCAGCCTCCTGGCAATGCGGCTGCCTCTGCTGAGCCCCCTCACCTTTCAGTTCCTGTGCCCACGGAGACCATTTGGAGCGGGCTAGGGCGGGGCGACTTGCCAGCGAGCAGGAAGGAAAAGTGCAGAACGTTGTGCAAGCTCAGGCCCCGAGGCCCATGTCTGAGTTCTGGGCTCCAGTGAGGGTGTAGTCTCTTGGCGGCAGGAAAGAAAGCCTCTGTCCCCAAGGAGAGCCGTCCAGCGCTGATCTCAGCCTCCCGCCTGCAGTCACCCGGCTCCAGGGCCAAGCGGATGGGGCACCCTTCCCCCACACCTCCCCACCCATCCCCGGGGAGCCCCACCACTGTGGCTCCGGCTCCCACCTCCTCACGCCATGCCCCAGCCTCGGAGCCTGGTCCAAGCGCAAAACCCACTGAAGCAAGGTCGACGGGGACCAAACCATCCTTCCTAGCAACGGTAACTAATGCCCTGCTAGCTCAGACTCCGCTGTCCTCTCTCGAGTCAGCTGCAAGAACAGCTGCCAAAGCCTTCCTGACAAGGAGCCCCTCTGCTATGCGGGCGGCGTTTCTGATCTCCCTCTCAAAGGTCATCTATCCACACAGTTCCTCCCTTCCTGCCCACCCCCGTCAGGAGTTATTTATTTCTCGGAACTAAATGCCACGATCCTTCTCAGCTACCTTGGCAGCCTCCTATCAGACGCAGTCAACACACAGAGCAGGAGAAAGCGGCGCCCCAAGACAACATTCAGGACCCAGCGCTTTAGATAAAAGAGCCTTAGACGGGGTCCACCAGATGGCCTCGTCTAGCCACACACAGCCAGTCAAGCCCTCGAAAGGGACTCCAGAGACACTGCGAAGCACACAGATTGCTTTGTGGGTCTTAGCATCTCAGTGACGTGGGCACGGGAAGTCTGGGGTAGGCCTGGGCACTTCCTTGGTTTTCCTCTGCTGGGTCCATCACTTTAGAGGACAAAGTGATCCTTAGTCACCGCCCCAGGGAAGGGGAGGGCAGAGGAAGCAGCAGGTAAGTTAAGTGTCCAGGGGCCTTGGGCCTTTCCAGGAGCAAGGGCTCCTTCTGGTCCTGGGGTGAAAGTGTCACTTGAAGGACCTACTGAAACCAAGCAAGATCAGCCTTAGGGAGACCCCAACCTGGGTCCGGCTTGTGACTCTGCAGTGGTCCCTGTCCCTGAGTGTGCACAGAGAACCTGCAACGCAGGCTCTGCTTCCCCGGGCCCAGCCCTCACGGATGCCCGACGATGGGATATCTGCATGTCCCCTCACATGGGACGGCCACATTTCATAATACGCCGTGCTGGTTTGGGGTGTTTTTTTTTTTTTTGAAACTTGGCTAGGAGACTCTGTTCACTCTTCACTGGTATCTCTCCAAGATTCTACATGTAGCCCTCTGGGGGGAAATAAACCCCAGAAGAGAGTGGCACAACTAGATAAGCTGGCTTCCCTTGTAAACATTTTAGGAAGCACCGCGTCAGAAAGACGGCCATTCCTACACTGGGCGGTCCAGCCTCTGGACCCCCAAACTCGTGGGGCTGCTTGGGTGACAGCTCCCCCTGTGCCCACAGTATCCAGTGGCCCCAGAAGAATTTCCTTACTGGCATCCCCGGCTCTGTCTCCCTTCTCTCCTTTCTCTCCTTTCGGGCCTCGGTCACCTAAAAAAACAGGAGGAAAACTGGCATTAGGAATGGAAACAAACCCTAATTGTGACCACAGTGTTATCTGCAGGAGACTTATGAACGCAAGACCAGAGAAGCCTCCCAGCAGGAGCCAAGAGGGACTGGGTAGGCGGGGTCAGAGCACAGGCAGTTCTGCTGCCTGCTCTGGGCACCTGGGAGGATGAGGGGGCCCTCTGAGAAAGCCTCACTCCCTCCCAGTTAAAGCGCAGAAGAGCAGCCTCAAAGGGCACGTGGAATTCAGCAGGAAGACGACAAAGCAAAGACATTCCCATCCAATGGTCAAGGTTGTAGAAGTCCACATCCAAGCACGGGGACAAACAAGACAGAGGGGCTTCAGTTACGGAAGAGAGAGGCAGGTTATACATGTCAGGCAGATTTTCCCGTGGGAGAGACCATAAAACACGGTGTGGGTTCCCCGGGAACTGTGGAATTTCCTTCCCAGGACATGGTTAAAGGGGCAGACCTCCTTTCCCAGCTGGCATCTCCCTCTACGAAGAAGTAGAAGTCCTGGCACCACTCAGTGGGCATGAAAATGATAAGGGACTTCTATTCTAAAGACCTCCAGAAAGATATCCTGTAAATCAAAAGCCCATGGCATACTGTCCAGTGTAAAAGCCAACAACAACAAGCCAACAATTTCCAGAGGAGAATGCCAAGTTTTGAAAAAAATCACAGGCAACCGTATGTGTATATAGGGATGTGCTTAGAAAAATGTCTGGCAGGATGTGCTCCAAAGCGTCTACGGTGGTTACTCTAAAAAGTAAGAGCTGAGGGGGCTGGGGGTAAGGATTCACTTTTCGCTTTTTACTTTACACACTTCTATATATTGTCTCATTTTTTTCAACAAGCACGTGCTGCTTTATAATCTGTTTTAATATCAACTTTTTCAAATGGGATCATAAAAGAAAGGAAAACCTTAGCATGTTTCATCATCAACCAGAAAGTAAAATAAAATTTCCCAGTGATCCAAGATCAAGGGACCATCCTAGACACAGGTTGGGAAGGATTAATAGGACTTTTTTTCTTGGTTTTCATTTAACAAGTGAAGAGCAGGAAGCCTGAGGAAAGAGCATCAGATGTTCATCTTCTGCCGTGAAGACAGCAGATCTGGACAATTCTGAGAGGAGCGTGGAAAGACAGACTGACTATAAAGCAAGTTCCCCTAAAGATGAACATGGGAACTATCTATAGGAAGGAAAAAAATCAGAAGAAACATTGTTTGGAAATGCAAATCTGAGAACTGAATTAAAGTTGGAATCTGGCAGGTGGTGGGCCTGCGGCCTCTGTGTCTGTTCTGTGGGGCGCCCCCACTGGCCTCCTTGAGCCACATGTCTGGGCTGCAAGCAGCAGGAAGGCAGCCTTGCATTTCTATAGGACTTTGGCGTCTGCAGAGCGTTCTCACACCTATGTGCTCATTTACCCATCCTGGCAGCCCTGCGAGATACAGCGTCATGAGGATTTCTACTTTTTAGAGAAAAAAACCAATGCTTCCCGAGATGAAGTGACTTGCCCAAGGTCGCTCTGCTGGCCAGAGGCAGAGCGAGGACGAGAGCCCTGCTCCACCCGCTCCGGTGCTGCCCGGGGCTCTGGAGTGCGCTGACATCCGTTATTACCTTTAAACCCGCGCATGCCCATTGGTCCTGTGGCCCCCAGCTTCCCGTCGTCGCCCTTGGGGCCAGGCAGCCCTGGGGTACCTCTCTCCCCTGGCAGACCTGGGGAGAGAAGAGAGGAACAGTGGAGCCTCGGACACAGAACAGGAAGGGCCCTTGGAGGTCACGGTCTGGTTCGACGCTCAGTCGCGAGCCCTGTGCCCTGGCTTTCCTAGGTTCATTTAAAGGTGCCGCAAAAGCAGAGACCAACAGGTCCACATAGACCCTGCCCAAGAGCACCTTTAATGCATTAGGCTCGGGTCCCTCCCCCTGAAAGGTCCAGTGCTTCTGTGAGTGGTGGCGGGGTGGGGGTACCAACCTCCTTTAGGAAATGTCCCTTTACCCTTTGGCACGCTGGAGACTGATTCAGCAAACTTTTTTTTTTTTTGAGTACTTTCTATGTGCCAGGCACTGCTCTGGGTGCTTTTCACAATGTTTCTCATTTAATCATCACAACAAACTGGGAGGTATTATTTCATCTGTGTTACAAATGAGGCAACTGGGGCCCAGAGAGGTGAAGGAACCTGGCCAAGGACACACAGCAAAAAGTGTTACAGCAGGATCTGAGCCCTGCTCTTCCCGAAGTTCCAGTTCATGGTTGGTCAGCTTTACTCATGCTGGCTCCAAAGGGCTCACTGATACTTAGGGAGGGACAGAGGGATGGGCACGATCAAATAAAAGGAAGATGAACAGCCCCTCATCCTGCTTAAGAAAAACCAGAAAGATCCCTTCCCTTTGGTAAACACAGGGAGGTGGAGCAAAAAGAGCTGGAGGCTGAGAGGGTCAGGAGATGGGGTGGGTGGCCTGCTGCCGGGACGGGCCCCAGGGCTCCTGGCCACGAGGCCCGTGGCTGCAGCAGCACTGATTGCACCACGAGAGTCAGCATAAACAAACACCCTGACCGAGCCCGTCTGGAGCCCAGTTATCTCTGCAAAGCAGAGCGCCCTTAATTAACCCACTAATTGTTCTTTCCTGCTTGGAATGCTAGTGGCTTTCCTTGGGCCTTTTTTATGACACAGAGAAACCTGTCTGGCGGTAATTAATGATTCCTCCAGTGCTAATGTCAAATGTCTGGGAGAGGAAGGGCCGCCTCAGGAGGGTGGGAGGACCTCAGGGAGGACTGACTGAATTTCCTTCTCTTCCCTCCTCACACCACGTCTGTTCCCAGAGTCGAAGGGCTCTGCGGCCACAGAGTTCTGGATCTAGTGCAGGGTGTGCACAAGGCCCGACCCGACGAGTCACTAAGGCAGAAGAAGTGGTTCCGCAGCCCGAGACTGAAGCTGAGCTGGCGGGGGCGGCCCTGGGAGCCCCACCCTTTATACCGATGAGAAAATAGAGAGTTGGGGAGGATTTGGGGGTCTCCAGGCCTCCCCATTACCTCGAAGTCCAGGCAATCCAGGGATGCCAGGTTGGCCTTCCTTTCCTTCATTCCCCTGGTCACCTTTGGGTCCCGGTGGCCCTGGAAGGGTTGAAACAGCACCAAGGTTAGGGGGCTCCATTTGAGAACAGGACCAGGCCATCTGGAGAGGAAACAAAACTCTCTTTCTAATGAGAGGAAGGGTCAGCATTAGCTTTGCAAGCACATAGGGCACCCCTAACCCGGTCTCAGGGGGCATCAGGGAAGGCTTCCTGGAAGAAGTAGCATCCAAAGAGAAATCTCAAAGAGAAACAGGAGACAGCTAAGTAAAGGGAGGGGTAGGAGTATGCTAGGGACCTAATGTTTATCCCCTCCCAAATCCATATGTGGATGGCCTAATTCCCAATGTGATGGGTTTAGGAGATGGGGCCTTTGGGAGGTGATTATGTTTAGATGAGGTCATGAGTGTGAGGCCCTCGTGATGGGATTAGTGGTTTTAAAAGAAAAGATACTAGGGAGCTGGGGAGCTAGTATGCACATGCACCCTCATCTCCCCTTCCCCTCCCCTCCCTCTTCCTCTCCTTCTCCCCCACCCTCTCTTTGTCTCTCTCTCCCCCTCTCCCCTCCACCTCCCCACCGCCATGGAAAGATACAGCAAGAAGGCGGCAGTCTGCAAACCAGGAGGAGAGCCCTCGCCAGAACTGGACCCTGCCAGCACTCTGCTTTTGGACTTCCAGCCTCCAGAACCATGAGAAAGAAAGAAATGCCTTTTTTTAAGCCGCTCAGTCCATGGCATTTTGTTAAGGCAGCCTGGGCTGAGACAGCAAGAAAAGGAAGAGTTCCAGGCAGAGGCCACAATCCCTACAAGGGCTGAAAGGGCAGAGAGAGATGTGGGAACCATGGTGGGATAAGAAGCTGGGGGCACACAGCAAAAAAGGGGGGGTTGTGGAGGCCTGGCCTGAAGGCTGGACTCAGCCCTGACCCCGGGCACAGGAGCCGCGGGAGGGGCCCGGTCAGATCTGCACGTGGCGTGGCGGCTCCGGCTGCCGGGTGGAAGTGGGTCGGGATGGAGGGGGGCGCGGCGCGGGCTGCAATGCATCCAGGTGAGAGGCGGCAGAGCCCTGGATGGGGGAAGCGGCTGTCAGAGGGACGACAGGGACACACTCAATGCTGTGTAGAAAGTAGAAGGGACTGACTTTGGCTCGATGTTGAAGGCGGGGCAGGAAGAGGCCAGGATCCTGCTCGGATTTCTGGATGGAAGTGGGGTTTCTGACCACTGCTGCGTGGGGCTGCCTTCCAGGCCGGGCTCCGGCGTGGCAGGGATCCCAGCATACGTGACTGCACTCAGTCCCCACGACAGCACTGTGTGTTAAGTTATGTGGCTGAGACGACACAGTCGGACAGCAAGCGAAGGTCTGACGGGCCCCCGTCCTCTCTGCCACACCCAGGGTCTCGCCATTCTCAGAGCCTTCCTGCCGCCCATCCCCGCACCTGCTGCTCCCAGGCTGGCGAGCCCATGAGCCCTCCCTGCCACCCCCTGGTCACTGCCAGCCCCTGAGGCTGCTCACTGCCACCTTCCTGGTGGAACCTTCCCTGACCCATCGGTCCTGCTGAAAGTAGTCACGACCTGCTTGAGTGCACGTCTGTGGTGCCAGTTGACTGTTATCTCCACTGCTTTGTCCCGTCGTCATACGGAATGTGTTCTCTCCTTTCTAACAAAATTGCCAGTGCCCTGAAACAGGACTATGTCCTTTCCATCCCTGTCCCAGCTGTGAAGGCCCAGACTCAGGCTCCTGCCTCCTGCTGCTTCGCAAGATCAGAGGAGGATCGAGTCACACTGGACTGGGTGGTGCAGCATCCCCTCCGCACCCCAATTCATGTCTACCCAGAACCTCAGTATGTGACCTTATTTGGAAATAGGGTCTTTGCAGATGTAATTAGTTGAGATCAGGACTGGAGTAGGGTGGACCCTCGTCCAACGACTGGTGTCCTCATAAAAAGAGAAAACAGAGACGCAGAGATGTGAGCAGAACACAACGTGACAACAGAGGCGCAGACTGCAGTGATGCGTCCACAAGCCAAGGATCACCCGCAACCGCGCGGGTTAGGAAGAGGCCGGCAAGGACCCTCCTCTAGAGCTTGCTAAGGGAACTTAGCCCTGCGGACACCTTGACTTCAGACTTCCGGCCTCCAGAACTGTGAGAAAATAAACTTCTGTCGAGCCACTGAGTTTGTGGTGCGGCAGCCCCAGGAAACCAAAACACGCACGCTCACAGCATAGCAGCAGCGTCTTGCACAATAAATATTTGGTGAATGAATGAGTATGTGAGATCAGAGGGTGTTAATAACACACACAAAACAACCAAGCAGCCAAGATCGAGATGTACTGATACGTTGCACGAGCTGGCACTGTCCTCAGACCCTAACTGAAGCTGACAGTTGTTTAAAACAATTCAATGGCGCAGGCACAGGGAAAAGGCAATCAACGGTGCTTAAATGCACAAGTTATATAAATCACTTAAGGAGGACCTGGTTTTGTAGCCATTTTCCTCTTTTCTGTGAAGAAAAGCAAAGTTAGGCTGGTCACACTGTTCCCAGTTTTCAGACCACAGGGTTGAGACAGAGCACGCTGGGAACGGGCCTGAGATTACACAGTAAAAGGCTCCGTTCTGGCCACCTCCCCTCGAGGTCAAGGCTGCAGCAAAGGGAACCAGAGAGGGTGCCTGGATCTCCGTCGCTGGGATGGACCCCACCCCGCTTCTCCCTTCTCCGCATCCTCCAGGCCTCCCTAGCGGGAACCCAGGTGAGCTTTTCCACTTCGCAACGTTTTACACCATCACAGTCCTCATCTTGTCCATCGCCAGGGTGTGCAGGACAAGGAGGAGCAGCCTCCTGGGGTCCCCTCTCAGGGCCTGCCCGCCCGTCTAGCCCCCCGCCCTCACGCAGCCCGCAGTGCAGCTCTGCCCTTGCTTGGCTGCCAGTGCAATGCGCCTGCCGACAGCTTCTTCTGAACAGAATGGAGCATCCGTGACAGAGAATTCGGGAGAAGCACCAGGGTTTTCCTGGGGAGCAGCCGATGGGAGAGAAAAGCTACCCCTTCTCCCTTCCCGGACCCTGGCACACGTGATGGGGGCCGGGGCCTGCATGTGCTGGAATCAGGGTGACCCGTCAAGAACAAATAATCAAGACAAACAATGAACCCGGCCTGAAGCCAGCAGTATGGCGACCACAATCGTAAGGTAAACCCCGTCCCCAGGACCATGTGAACCCCAGGGCGCTGACAGAGAAGTGGTTGGGGAAGGGACCGCCAGCCCCACATCACAGCCAAGAAGACTCGGGCCCAAACAGGAGCAGGGACTGCCCCTGGCTGTGGTCCTCTGGGCCTCAAGGGTAAAGAGTGTGGCGGCAGGGTAGGGGACAGCCCTGCTCCCTGCCCAGCAGAGCTGGGGGTGGAAGGAGAGACCCCCGGGGATCTCCGCCCGGGTCACACTTCCCGATCCCTAGTAGAGTGGCAACGCTACTTTCCATGTCGCTCGCTTCAGAGATGCCCCGCAGACCTTCAACAGACCCTACTAACCAACTATTAATAGAAGCCAAAGTCCCACGATCAGCCTGGAATCCGAACCCCACCCCGCTCCTCCATGCCTTTACAAATATCTGTTGAACTGGACTCTCTGCCAGATTGTGTTTTTTCTTGAAAAAGCAGCCCACAGATGAATCTGCTTTGCAAACTTGTTTTCACGAATCCAGAGATGTATGTTCTAGTCCCAGCTGGGCCACTGGCTCAGTCTTTGACTTGGGCAAGTCATTTGCCCTCTCTGGGCCTCAGGGGTCCCCAACTGCAAAACAAGAGGATCGGACCAGACGGTGTCAGAGATCTAGCACCACTCCACATTCCAGGATTCTGGAAAACTTGCAACCTAGCGAACAGCCATCCGAATGTGGGCGAGGGGCAGTGCCTGCAGGCTTCGCTCACACCTCCCCTCCTGGGCCGCCTCCCCGCCTTGATAATCTACATTCTCTGCTGCTTTCAAACCCACAGACAGATTTCAACAGACGGGGTTAATGCTAAAAATCCAAAACAGAAAACACAAAGCCGCACTATGGATATCCGCAAAGACAAACCGGAGACAAAGCTCATAGAAAACTGTATAACAAAGTGAGGGAATAAAAACCATTTGGGTCAAGCTCGAGAATAATGTAAATAAGCTCATGTTTGAAAAATACACATTGTTGGGTATCTGTGGATTCCGAGCCAGGAAAGGGCAAAGAGTGAGAGAGTGGTTCATGTATGTATACATGTACACACATGTGTTTGTGCACACATGTGCGTATATGTATGCATATGCATGTGTGTGCAGGTATGTGTGTGCATGCATGTACATGCATCTGCCTATGCATGTGTGTGTGTCCATGTATGTGTCTGTATGTGTATATATATAGGCGGATGCTAATCCACCACATTGACTTCCTATTAAGCCCAGTTCTGGGAATCCCTCTAAGATTTCTATTTCATCTACTGTTACTATAAATCCTGCCCTTAGGTCAAAACCATCTTGACCATGAATCCTGCCCTTAGGCAGATCCACATAGCATTCGCGTCTTCCCCCAGGGGTCGACTTCAATGGTCCTACACACTCCTCCCCTGTGGTACCTGAGCCCTGGTCTGAGGGTAGCCGCCCCGGGACATGGCTTCTGTTTGGAAGTCCCTGTTAAATGTTTCTTTCAAAAAAAATATGGATTTGTCAGCCTCTTTCCTTGGCCTCTCAGCTTCCTCAGACTTTTGGGGTAGGTTTGCATAGACATGCTCACTGCAAAATAGTATATGTGTGTGTGTGTATGTGTGTATATGTATTATGTGTGCATATACATACGTGAATGCATGTGTATATATGTCCATGCATAGTGCATGTGTATATGCATGTATGTGTATATACACGTATGTGTGTGTGTATGTGTATTATGTATGTGTGTGTTTAAAGACCTTAAGAGAAGAACTGCACAAAGCTAGGACAGAAAGGCCACTCTAGACAGCAGCGTGGGAACGCAGGAAAGCGCATCTGGTAAAACATCCTCGTCCGATGCCAGGGCAGAGTTTCGTCTTGTTAGAGTTGAATGGTGATTACATGCAGACATGCCCGCAGAAGTCTTGTAAATCCTGACCATCAGGTCCCTGGCAACAGTGAGAGAGGGAGGCGGGAAGGGGTGGTCCCAGATACAGCGGCGATACTGAGAGCCGGAGGGGCCAAGTGTTGCTCAACTGTGACAAGCCGGGAGCCCCAGTGCTATGGCCTGAATGTCTGTGTCCCCCTGAAATTCCTCTTGAAACCTAATCCGCAGGGCGATAGGATCAAGAGGTGGCCTTTGGGATGGGACTAGGTCAAATGGGATCAGTGTCCTTATAAAAGAGACCCAGTGAGCTGTCTCATCCCTTCCCCCAAGAGGACACGGCAAGAACACGCCATCTCGGAATCAGAAAGGAGGGCCCTCAACAGACACCGAATCTGCCGGCACCTTGATTTTGAACTTCCTGGTCCCAGAACTGTGAGAAATAAGCGTCTGTTGTTTATAAGCCACCCAGTGTGTGGTGTTTTGTTACACAGCCTGAACAGACTAACACACCGGTCGACCATCCAGAGCTTGAAGACCTGGCAGGCCCGGGCAGGATCAGGACGAAACTCTCAGTTCGAGAGAACAGAGTGTTAAACTTAGTTTGAGAATCAAAGAGAGACGACGTGGAGGGCTCCCCTGGAGAACCCTGGCAAATGAGTGACCTAGAGCAGTTTCGGTTTGAGCTAAGGAGAGTGGACTTGGAGACGGAAGAACGCAGCTGTGCAGTGTTCAGGGAGGCCTGGGGGATGCCCTCGCAGGAAGCACGGTGATGCCTGTCGCCTGGAAGAGGAAGGACAGGGAAAGTGCCCCCAAATACGGGAATGGAGCCCAAGGGACCACGCTGTTTTCTCTCTGCATTGCTTATACCTGGGAAGCAGGATGGTCGGGGACAACAGCTGGGTTTCTGGGCCAGACGGACCCTTGTTTAGCACTTGTTGGCTTTGTCGCTTGCCAACTGCATTAGAAACAGTGGGACAGTTATTCAAGTGTCTCATCTATCAAGTGGGGACAACAATACCTTTTTGCAGGACATGAGGATGAGCGGTCTTGAACATCTATCTGGAAAATTAATGTCTACAAAACATCTGTCTCTCCGTAGGCCATAATTCAGTGAAGCTACTATCACCAATAAGTACCTGAACAGACTGCAGGGGCAGGGGAGGTCGAGGAAAAGAGAAGAAAGGAAAAGCTAAGATCCCATGGGCGTGGATTTGGGAGAAGAAATTCTACCTCCTACCCTCCTTTGATTTCTGAGATGCAAACGCCCAAAGTGACCCAGGACCAGAAAACAGACGGGGCAGGGACGCTGCTGATGGCTTGCCTACAAAATGGGCCCAACACCACGGCCCCAGAGAGCTGCTGTTTCTAAAGATGCCGTGTGAGATACACTTGGCGCAGTGTCTGACACACAATAGGTGCTCAAAGTGGCATTATTAGTGCTCTTTTAAGTCTTGCCCTATAGGACTCCAGCTGTCAGGCTAGGGAGTTTTTAATGAAACCAGCAGAACTTGGGGAGCCATGGTGAGTTTCGAGCAGGGGGTGATGGGGGGAGAGTGCATTCCACGTGAGGCGCCTCTCCGGGTGTGTGCGGTGGGAAGGAACGGGGCAGGGCTGAGGGGACCAGTTTGTCAGGGGTGAAGAAAGGAGGTTGGGTCTCTAGGCTCTCACGTTCGCAGGCCCACGGCAAGAGCTGTGGAGGCCCCACATTTTTGCAGTTGTAGTTAACAATTACAAATGAAACTATTAATAATACGTTGTGAAATGAACTATGTTCTTCTACCTGGAAAGCCAAGTTCAAATTGGGACTTCTCCACCACCTTGGAGTTCTTCCCATGGGAACACTGTGAAACCGGGGGTCTTCTCGCTCTCCCCCAAGCTCTTAGAGGCCCCAGCAGGCCCCTCCAAGTTCTGACCACCCTTGGTGCTAATTCTCATGCCTAGGGGTGTGGTCACTGCGCCCACCCTCGGCCCTAGGGAACTTTATACCAAGGGGAGAGGCCTATACAGGCCTTGGAAGTAGGCACAGGCCATTTGGGCAGAAAATTCCAGAGTCCTGTGAGGCAGGACTTAAAGGAGAGGGTATGGGCTGGGAATGGCCAGCGTACTTGGGGATGGCAGACGCAGGGGACGCGGTGAGGGATGTGCAGGAGGAAGACCTGGGCAGGAGGGGCCCTGGAGGCACTGCGGGCTGCGGGCCAGGCGGTACCTTTGGCCAGGGAGATGTTCCTCAGCGCGATGGAGTGCTCCCAGTCCTTGAGGCGCAGGTCCTCGGTGACGGCGTTGAGCATGGCCAGCTCCTGCTTAAGCTGCAGCTCCATGCCCAGGTGCGCCAGCCGCATGCGGCGCGTGTCCTCGCTGGCGTTGCTCACCAGCACCTGCAGGTCCTGCAGCCGCGTGCGGTGCAGGGCCACGTCGTAGGACAGGCTGTGGTTGAGGCCGCGCAGCGCGCCGCCCACGTCGGCCAGCTCCTCGCCCAGCACGCCCACTCTGCGCGCCAGCCCGTCCAGCAGGCCCGCGTGGCGCCGCAGCAGCAGCTGGCTGCCGTTGCTCTCCACCTGCAGCTGGTACAGCTCCAGCTGCGCCGCGTCGCTCTGCTGGCCCGTGCGGTCGCGCAGCAGGGCCACCGCCTGCTCCGTCTGCGCCGCCTGCGCGTGCAGCCCCCACAGCGCGCCCTCCAGCCGCTGCACCGCGCCCGCCAGCGCCAGCAGCGAGTCCGACTGGTTCTGCAGCGCGTCCTGCACCTTCCACACCTGCTCGCTCAGGTCCGCCTGCAGCGGAGCCTGCAGCAGCCGCAGCTGCAAGTCCCGGAAGCTCTCGTTCAGCCGGTTCACGTTCCGAGTCAGCGCCTTCAGGTCGTCGGGGGAGCTGCGCGGCCTGGACACTGCGGAGGGGAGGAGGGGAAGGGGAGAGGTCAGCGGCTGGGGAGGGAGGTCCGGGTAACACGGGACAAGCCCAGCCAGAGCCGGGCATGCAGTAGGTGCTCAATAAATAATACATGGATGAAAAGCAGAGATGGCTGACGTTGAGATCCCAAGTGTTCCGCTAAGCGAGCCGTCCCCAACCTGTCTGCACATTAGAATCACCTGGCCAGGTGTCCCACCTGCAGAAATTGTGATTGAATTGGTCTGGGCTTCAGAATTTTTAAAAGATCCCAGAGTAATTCCAGGATGTAAAGTTTGTGAACTGCTGTGCTAGTCCAACCGTCAGGCATCGGGTTGATCCACATGAAGCTGCCGTTTTTTGTTGTTGAAGAGTGACCATGTATCAGCAGTTTCCTGTAGGTCAACTTAAGACAATGGGTGTCATCACGCTCTCAATTTTAGGAGTTAGGTACCTGCTGGGGTCTGACTGTGTCCTCCCAAAGTTCATATGTGGAACTTAATCGCCAAAGTGATAGCATTAATATTAAGAGGTGATGAAGTCACCAGGGCAGAGCCCTCATGAATGAGATTAGTGACCCTATAAAAGAGGTTCAAGGGAGCCGTTCGCCCTCTCTGCCTTGTGAGAACACACAGAAGCCGCCATCTACGGGAAACAGGCCCTCCCCAGACACCGAGTCTGCTGGCGCCTTGATCTTGGACTTTCCAGGCTCCAGAACTGTGAGCGAGAAATGTCTGTTGTTTATAAATGATCCAGTCTAGGGTATTTTGTTATAGCAGCCTGAACAGACTAAGGAAGTACCATTATTGTCTTCTTTTACAGTTAGAGCTGTTAACGTTGCCCAGGGCAATGATTTACAGCAAATAAATCCTAACCCAAGGGCTTGCTCCAGAGCCCCGGGGCCTTCCCTCCCGTCGGTTCCAGAACTGCCTAAAGGAACTTCACCCCCGCAGCGGACTCTGCCAGACCTCTTCCCCGCTCACATGCTACGGCGACACGGCCCCTGTGGGTGGGCGAAGACTGCCTTCGCATTGACACCCTCCCTTCTCCACATCCTCCAACCCTTCCTCTAGTCCCCTACCTCCCTCCTCAGCAAGCAGCCATCCCATGGCACCTTCCCTTTCCTCGGGGAGAGGCTTCCCTAAGCAGCCGTCTCACAACACTAAGAGGAGGGACACGTAGCTTCATCACTACACCTGGCATCCCTGTGGTCCCAGGGGTTCGTGGGCTGCGCTGACTCAGGTACGCTACAACCCTGGGCAGGGCTGTCTGGGTATGCTCATTGTGCTGGCCACAGCTGTCCCCTGCTGTGCTCTGCACATGAGAGAGATGGAAATTGGGACTGGGGGGGGGGGACGGGTAGGAGGTGGGGGCAGACGAGGCACACAGGGAATTCTGCTGTGAAGATCTTGGAGAGTAGCGGGAACGTGGCGTATGGCTTGTTCAACAATGAGAAAAGTTGGACAGATTAAGTCCCTTCCAGACCTTCGCGTTGGGAAGGGGGGACATAGATTGTGGGGGTTCTTGGGGATGGGAAGACCAGCTGCTGCCGTCTTCCAGCGATGCTTCTGGAAGCTCACAGCATTGCTGGTGGTCACCCTGGGGGAGGGAAATCATTTCAGATTAGGTTCAGGGACTCCTAGGAGGGGCCTTGGAGCCTCACCTCAACTTCTCCCCGACCCGGCACGGTAACCCAAGAAGGTCATACAGCCGAGGGGTGTCCCGGCCCCTGCTTTCCCCAATCTCTCGCCTTCCATTAGTGCTGACGGTTGGAGCACTCTGTGTTCTGTTGAGCCTTGAAATTTGCCTTCCCACAGTTTCAATCCACTGACCCCGCCCTTTGGTGTCATTTAGAGCTAGGAAAATACTGTTTTCCACAAGGCAGGCCTTCAGAATTTCAAAGACAGTTACCATATCCTTGCTCATGATAACTTTTCGGATTTAAAATCTGCAGTTCCTTCATTTATTTTCTCATGACTAGGTTCTGAGCATCCATACATCCTGGCTGCCCTCTTGTGTACATCCCCTTAACAGGTGAGGCTTGGCCAAAATGGGGTTTTCCAAGAAGTGGACAGACTGGGCAAAGTACAAAGAGTATCCTGGTCACCTCCTTCATGCTGGGCATGAGACTTCTAGTAATATGGCCCCACCTGGGCCCTACTTGGTGTCATCAGGGCTTTGTAGACTTTAGCCAGTGGGTTGGCCCTATGCATTCTCTGGTGAACTGGACATTCCCTGCATTTTACAGATGAGGGGGCTGAAGCCAGGACAATGTAAGGGACCTTCCTAACACCGTGCTTCCTGCCCCCTGCTCCAGGGGTTCACACCACTGCTGCATCCTGGAAGGTTAACTAAATAGTGGTCACTACAAGGAAAGGTTGCCAAGGAAACGAACCCATGGCCCAGTCACAGCCCAGGTAGCCGCGGGAATGGTCTGCTGAAGAAATCATCATAGGCCAGGATTTCATTTTAGAACCAGTGTGTCTGTCCAATATTTGCCTCTGATTGGGTGATAAGTATTGAGACAGGGCAGTTGGAGAACAGAAAACCTAATAATTTCATGGCAGTGCTTCTCATGATGTCCCTGGAGGTCCAAGATGCACCACAGTTTATTAGTGATAGTAAGAACATTCTGAGTTTTGTAAGAAGTTCTGGTTTTAATACTGGGATCATGAGTGATGAAGAGAAATAGTGCAACCTCCCGCAT
>NW_012150297.1:26421-37053 GCF_000956105.1 Propithecus coquereli
CATTGAAGAAAAGATCCAACGCTGAGAAAACGGGTAAATTATACTCATGATAAATACGCGCAGAAAAGACTTCCCCTGTTTTGAAATTTGTCCTAATAATAAATTCCCAGAAGCTGGATTAATAGGTCAATAGCATGGACATTTTTATGACTCTTAAAAATTCCAGCCAAACTACTTTCCGAAAATGCTATACTAATGTATGTTTACATTATAGACTTTAAACTGTGCACCACACTTTGCTCATGAATCTGCCCCTTTCTGATCTTGTCGTTGCCTAATATCTTGGAAGAGTAGATTACGCCTGCTAGTTCCAAAGATCATTCCCTGCACCCCGGGACGGCAGCAGGGACCCGCCCCGTGTGCCTGTGAAGCCCCTGCCAGCTAAAGATGTCAAAGGATGGAACTGTGTGCCCCGAAAATTCACAATGTTGACGCTCCAACCCCCAACGCGGCTGTATTTAGAGACAGGGCCTTTAAGGAAGTAATTAAGGTTAAATAAGGGTGGGGCCCTAATCCCCTGGGGCTGGTGTCCTTATAGGAAATGGAAGAGACACCAGGCGGAAAGGCCACATGACGACACAGCAAGGAGGTGTCCTGTAATCCAGGAAGAGGCCTCGGGAGGAACCAACCCTGTGGACACCTTGATCTCAGACTTGCAGCCTCTAGAACTGTGAAAAAATAAACATGTGTTGCTTAAACTACCGGTCTGTGGATTTGCTCATTCAGAGCCGCTCTCTGGGCCCTAGAAGAGTCACAGCAGTTAGTTTTTTGGGGAACCAGCTTCATAATTTGCAGGGCCCAGTGCACAGCGAAAGTGTAGGGTTTTTTGTCCACAAGGCAAGAAAAAAGCTGTGTCCTTGATGCCCTGGTCCCTGTCTTGACCTGCCACGGAGTTTCTATCCGCTGTTTGCCATCGCACACCCTCGGGCGTGGGGACGCGTGGGGGCCAGAGCAGACCCTCACAGTCACCTGGGGCCCCGTCCTGAGACTCATCACACATACCGGACCTGACCCTGACCCCCCCACTGCAGGGGCCTGCGACGCCAGCCCGGTGCTGAGGGGCTGGTGGGCGGTTGGGCAGCACAGAAGCCAGGGCCGCATGTCCCCAGCACAGACTCCACTGTCCCATGGGACTTCACTGAGAAAACACAAACTCGAAGATAAATCTGTCACCAACTCCAGAAGGGCGATGGCAGAGTGTTAAGCCCCGAGGTGGGGCCCTGGTTTTCTCCTATATCTGGGGGTCAAGGGAACGCTAATTAAAGCGTGCATCACTGTAAGTGCTAGAGCTCTGCGGATTTGTTACGGATTCTGAATGAATATCAGGTTCTGCTTTTATATGAATGTTCCATTAAAGTCCCATGTCTCCAGACCTCAGCAAATTAACCCAGTTTTGCAGACCCCCGAACGCAGGCCCTTCCCTTACCCTTGGTGCTCCTGTTGAAGTGCTCGCCTGGCAGTGGCATTTTGGCCCCATCCGTTCCCACACTCTGCCCTTGAGGAGATGTCCTGTGAATTCTGGTACCCGCCTGCCTGCTGTCCTTCTGTGTCACCGGCCTACAGAGAAGGCAGGACTTGTGCGGAGAGCAATGCAAGAGGCTTGGGCTCAGAGACACAGTAGCGGGGTGGCCTTGGGCTAGGTACTGAGTTGCTCTAGTTTGGTTTTGTTTTTTAATCTGCAAAATGGTGACGCCATCTGCCTGCAGGGTTGGGGCGACCGCGGGAGGATTGCGAGGCATTTGACAGCGTGCACTCTGCCATGGCTCCCCTAGAAAGAAAGAGGAGAGAAGCTCCATGCTATTTGGGGGTGGGCAGGGACCAGCAGGGCCTTCAGAAATGGATCAGTCAGAGACTGCCTTTAGCTCTGCCGCCTTCCAGAGCTTCTCCATCTGAAAATGAGCGTAACAATTCCCACTGTATTAGGTGGCTGGGAAGAGCAAAAGCAGCAACTTTTAGTAAGAGACTAGAACCAAGCTTGGTACACAGTAGGTGCTTAATAAATGCCATCTCCCTTCCCGCTTCCCCTGCTTGGAGTTTGCTGTGTGACTGACTATCCCGGCAACGCGTATAGAGGACAGAGTACTAGAGTAAGGGTCAGGTGGCCCAAATTCACACTTATTTTGCACTTCAGACGATCTCTTGACTTCTCGAGCCTGCCCTTTCTCGTCCATACATGAGATTACGGCTTGTCCTCCCGACATCCCAAGCTCAGTCAGGTGGAAGGTTAAGTCAGGCAATGCATGTGGAATGCTGGGCAGAGATAAAGGGTGCTATTCACATCGATGCTCCAGGTTTGTCACTAAACCTCCAAGAGGCCGCTTAGCTTTCCTCCTGTCTACCCCACACACGGCCTAGCTGGCACGGTAGGTACGCGACGTTCGGGGAAAACAGCCCACCTGGTAGATCACATCTGGAGCACCCTGACTTAACTAGCAGATGATTACTTTTTTCGTGGACATAAAGGACAATTACGGAACAGGGGACAGATATGCGGCTGGGGTGCGGGCGGGAAGCCACCCCCCAGCTGTGCAGGTGAGAAAGTTGCAGCTGTGCAGCAGCAGGCGACCTGGCCCAGGCCATGGCCCACGGCGACTGTCTACGTCAATCAATGTGATCGCCACATCCACATGAGTACATTAGTTAGCATTCACAGTAATCAACACTGAGTCAGAATTCAAATTGGAATCTCTACTGATTTCTGCCAAGCAGCCTAACTCAGCCCGGGTTTATGATGAGGAACTCACCGCCATCAAAGCTTATTCCATTCTTGTGTGTCTCTGACCATTACAGAGTTTCTGCTCTACCTCCCACCCCGTCAGTGGCACGGCGAAGTGGAACCAAACTGCCGGCGCCCACCGTCAGTCACCCTTGTCTACTGTCTGCGTCACCTTGTGAGTTACGGAACCTCTGTGTGCCTCAGTTTCCTCATTTGGACCATGAGGACGCTAATAATACATATCTCAAGGGCTGTTCCAGGCTTCAGTGTATTAATATAGAAAGCACTTAGAACGGTGCCTGGTGCATAATAAGTACACAGGAAATGGCAGCTATTATTGTTATTCTACGATTTATTTTCCCATTGGTGAGAGGATAAATGTTGAAGAATAATTAGAACACATTAAAAGTAGACAGGCCAGACAGAGCAATAAATGAGCTGTTTGCACAAACATGAATTAAGAGAGCCACACTCAAGGAAGACTTGTTCCCTATCGAGGACAGCAAACATCTGGAAGGAATTAAACGGGGGAAGAGGGTGGGTGGTGGTGTGTGAGTGAGCAGAGAACACGCTGTGACTGTTGGAAGGAGATAATTCATTTCTGGGGTGTGCAAATGACCCCCAAAAAGGAGGTCATCCTAGGCTTATCCAGCACGATTTGATGTCCAAAGAATCTTTACCCCCCCAAAAAATTTCTGATTAGCCCAGACACCTAAAATGTCTATATCACTCCTACAAGCTAATACATTGTCTTGCAAAGGCCACTTTCAAAATACATTAGACCAACATAAAAAATAACCAGGTACCATTTTACATCTGTGAAATTAACAATGTGAAAATTGCGACGGCGCAGTGAGGTGCGCTGAAATAGGCACCTTTTAAAATCTATAATGTAAATATAAATGAGTGTGACTTTTGGGGGAAGTAATTTGGCTGGAATTTTTAAGAGTCATAAAAATGTTTATGCCTTTTGACCTACTAATCCAACTTCTGGGAATTTACTATAAAGAAAAATTTCAAAAGAGGGTATAACCTTTCTGTATTTATTTACCATGATTGAAAAAAAAAGATTCCACAGTAAGAGAATGGATAAATCACAATGTGTCCCCTTGTTATAATAACGAAAGACAGGGAGAGAGATGGGAAACTGCGTATGAAATAATTATAATAATAATAGTAGGTGGGGAAAAAAGCCAGAAGTCAAACAGTAAAGATCGGATATGCGTATGGACGGAGCTAGGGAAGGGAAATGAAAAGAAAACCAGTGTGCTCTGCTGGAGGTTGTGGGAGGGTGGAAGAATTTTTCCTCCCTTTTATTTGGATTTGTGTGACTATTGGTTGTGCAATGAACAACAATAAAGGTCCCAAATGAACTCTCTGGGAAGGGGTAGCTGACTGCCAGCCGTCCCCACGTGGACCAAGTTTCAGTCCAGTTTCCTGCACAGGGAGCGGGGCCCAGAGCTGGCAGGTGCTGAGAGGAGGTGGCTGGTGGGCAGGAAGGGGCCTCCTGGGCACCGAGGACCAGCTGGGCACGGGGTCCCCTGCAGAGGGAAGCAGGGACCAGGGGAGCTGGGAAGAGGGGGATGGGGAAAGATGTTGCTGAATTCTGGGCAAATGTGGCCTTAAATCCGTCCTGGGGTTTCAATGCGGGAGGTGGCACTATTTCTCTTCATCACTCATGATCCCAGTATTAAAACCAGAACTTCTTACAAAACTCAGAATGTTCTTACTATCACTAATAAACTGTGGTGCATCTTGGACCTCCAGGGACATCATGAGAAGCACTGCCATGAAATTATTAGGTTTTCTGTTCTCCAACTGCCCTGTCTCAATACTTATCACCCAATCAGAGGCAAATATTGGACAGACACACTGGTTCTAAAATGAAATCCTGGCCTATGATGATTTCTTCAGCAGACCATTCCCGCGGCTACCTGGGCCGTGATTGGGCCCTGGGTTCATCTCCCCCGGGAACCTTTCCTCATAGAGACCACTCTTAAGTTATCCTTCCAGAGTGCAGCAGTGGCGTGAACCCCTGCAGCAGGGGGCATTAGGCAGGTCACTTACACTCTCCTGGGCTCAGTCTCTTCATCAGTAAAATGGGGGTAAAGTCCAGCTTACCAAAGCCTTCAAAGACCCGGCCCAATGGCTAAAGTCTGCAAAGCCCTGATGAAACTAACGAGGGCAAGGTGGGGCCATGTTACTAGAAGTCTCACACCCAGCATGAAGGAGGTGATCCTTTCACCATACTTTGCCCAGTCTGTCCACCCCTTGGAAAACTCCGTTTCTCTCAAGCACCACCTTCTAAAGGATGTGGACAGACTGGAGTCTGCGCAGGATTGCTGATACCCACCAGAAGCTGGGGAAATGCAGGAAATAGATTCTCCCTCAGAGCCTCCAGAAGCAACCAAAGCTGCCAACACCTCGACATCCAATATCCCACCTCCTGAACGGGAAGAGAGTAAATTTCTGTTGTTTTAAGCTGTCAACCTTGTGGTAACTTGTTATGGCAGCCCTGGGAAGTGAATACAGGTATCCCATGCTGATTCCTCTCGGCATTAGAAACAGGTCTGTGCAGGTGATGAGTGTCATTGAAGAGGAGGACGGCACAGCACCCAACCCAGGCTGCTTAGCGGTGACAGAGAAATAGCCAACAGAGGGTTTACCAAGAGAAGAGAATGAGGGTCTCAGTGGGTGGTCTGAGCACAGCCCCAGGAAGGGTGAGTCTTGAGCCAGGCTGTGGGTGTCACCCAGAAAGACCATCTGCAGTGACAGCATCCCAGCCACTGGTGGCGTCTGAGAGCAGGACTCGAGCGAGGGTCTAGTGTCTCAGGGAAGAGCTGGCAAGAGCAGGCAGGGTGACCGCACCAAAGCAGAAGCCAGTCCGGGGGCCAGAGGCACAAAGCGATGGGGAAGACTGAGACCCAGTGTGGGAGGGGGGGCAGTTAGGACCCCAGCACTGGCCAGTAGTCCGGGACGGCCAGGGAGCGCCCTGAGAGCCCTGGGTCAGCACCGGCACATCTGGATTCTAGGACCAGGCTGGTGGCCACACCCATTCCCACCAGCCACGGGGAGGGCAGGGGAAGTGGGTTGTTTAAATTCCGCCTGCTCTGGGCTGCATGTGGCCGTGGGGAGGGGCTGGGGCATTCACTAGGACACGCGGAGGAGGGCAGCGGATCCGTAATTTTTTTTTTTTTTCACCTTCTCAACCCAGCTTTTCCCAACTCCGGGAAGAACCGGGAAGAGAAAGCCCTATTTTTTTTTTTTTTAAAGTACCACATTTCTAGCTCAGCAGGAAACACAGGATAAATATTTACAGGCTGGAGACCGAATTCTCCTTGATGCCTATGGCCCCGCCAGGCCCCCCACGCAGCAACAGGAGGGAGAGCGGAGCTTTCAGCCCAGCTCCGCGCAGGGGAGGCCCTGAAAGAAGCCAGACAGATGAGCATCGAGCTTCGCAGTCTTTGTGCAGGTGGCCTGGGCAGCCTGAGGCAGGGACAGTCTGGAGACTCGGCTACCAGGGGTGGAATTAGGGTGTGGGACCCTGGGCGTCTGCCTGTGCTGGCTTCGTCAATTCAGAGGTGAGTAGGGCACTCGAAGTGAGCAAGGAGAGGTGGAGAGGTGGCCAATTCCGGGTCTTGTTGGCAGGATCTGACAAATGAGGCAAAGGATGAGGACGGCTCGCCCCTGGGGTGGTGGGCTGGCCGCAGCCCAGGTGCCTGTCATCCACAGACAAAGCTGTGTCTGGCCAGTAGTGAGCACGGTGAATGGAGGACGCAGGGAACACGTGCTGTCTGCTGGCCGGCGGTCACAGATACCCACGTTAGGATGGCCGGCCAGAACTTCAAAGGAGGAGAAACCCCACCAATGGGTTTCTAACTGCCTCCAGACGTGGGCCTGGCCACCTTGCTCCCTGGCCCAAGTGCTCCCCATTGGTGGTCCAAGCAGACGAGCGTCTGACAGCCTCCTGCCGATCACTGAGAATGTGGGGTCCGAGATGAACTGTAAATCCAAACCCCTTATTGAGATGGGCCCCGGACTCCCATTCCAGAGGCCGAAGCATCTGGAATCATCACCAGCAGGGCCAGGACACCCAGCGTTGCAATGGAACCAAGTTTTTGTGTGAATTCACAAGTGGAATTCCAGACTTGCTATTTTGACTCAAATCATGTGAACACAGAACCTCGAGCCCGGTAGGTGATCAGCAAATAGGCGTCAAACGCACAAGTAAATGCTTGGAAATGGAAAACCGAGTTCCAGTAGGGGTAGCCTGGCAACACCTCACCCCAACTAAAGCTCCACGCTCTTGCTTTCTGTCCTCTGCGCGTCCGTGACTTCTCAGAATCATGGGAAGAACCTCCTAGATGCGTGGCCGTACTCCTGGGGGGATGCCCTGCCATGGCAGCAGGCGCGACAGGCAAGCTCCTCCCCAGACAGGCAGTTCTGGGGCTTCCGCCGTGCAGCCCCTCAGTCTTGGCAGGAGGGAGCTCCCGTTGCCACGGCGGAGACCCACTCAAGGACACATGCTTGCAGGTGACTTTCCTCCTTCCTGATGTCGCTCTCTCCAAAGCCCCCACTCCTGACCTCAGGATCACGTCCCACAATGAACGCCCCAGCCCCTGGCTGCGGCTCTGACTCCCATAGAAGCCCCAGGCTTGGGGGAGAAGCATTCCCTCCTCCTGCAGCGCTCATCAGCCGGCTCTCTCCCGGTTCACGCCCTGAGACTCCATCGTCCCAAGAGACCACTGACAGGTTTGAATTTAGTCTATTCCCTTGTTTGTACATGCGTTACGTCATTCGATACGTGATGTGAGGTTCCAACTCGATATTTGGGTGTGGACGGTCGCGAACACAAAGAGGTCTAAGATCCAAGCTCTCCCATCAATGTAGTTTTGGGGGAGAAAACTACACCAAAAAAGGAACTTACCTATAACTTTGGTTGTAAATGCTTTGTTCTTATGTGTTTTAAAAAGCTCATTGGGAAAAAGAAAGTGCAAAACCCAACATTGAGATGACCTAAAGAAATTGAATACTATTAGTCTAATTACTGAACGTTCTTCAGTAGCCTGCAGGGTGGCGGGCGATTGGTTTCTGTGTTTTCATAAGATGCGTCTGTCGGCAGTGTGGAGAATGAACTAGACAGGAACAGAAACTTGAGGAGGGCAGGTGGTTAGGAGGTGGCCCTGGTGAGAGAACAGACCCTGACTCCCAGCTATGCCTCACAGCAGTGGTCCCCAACCTTTTTGGCACCAGGGACCGGTTTCATGGAGGACATTTGTTTCCACGGATGTGGGGGGTGGGGGCGGAGCTCAGGCAGTGATGCTAGGGATGGGGAGCGGCTGTACATACAGACGAAACTTCACTCGCTCACCCGCCACTCACTTCTGCTGTGCAGCCCGGTTCCTAACAGGCCACGGACCAGTACCCGTCTGCAGCCCAGGGGTTGGGGACCGAAGCCTCACAGGATGAAGAGAGGGGACAGACACAAGACACGGCACAGAAATAAAATGGACAGGACTTGACAGCCTCTTGGAACTGGAGGTTGAAAAAGAGGAAGACCTTGGTACTGTGGACAGATGCCTGGTGAAACGCAGTCCTCAGCTCTGTTGGATCAGCACGCTTAGTGGTGACCAGCTGCAAAGCTGGCAGCAATAATATTGTAGATGACAAAATCAAAATTCAAAATTAACAGGTGGAATCTCAGCAAAGAGGATTATCTTATATAAAAGGGACAGATGTGATATTTTGCATTTACAATCAGACTCTGAAAGAGACCATTGGATTCAACAGCTGTCAGCTCACACTTACCAAATTCCTGTCTATTCTACAGACACCCCACAGGAACCCTGCCCTGCAATCCTCAAAGCCACCTTCCGAAGTAGGCATGGTTGTCCCTATTTTAATTTTTTTTTTTTTAGAGACAGGGTCTCACTGCTGCCCTTGCATAATACACTTGTGGGATCTGATGATTCAGTTTAGAAACTTGAAACCTGTGGGTCACAACAATACGAATACATGTAACACTACTGAACTGTACACTTAAACATGTTTAAGAGTATAAATTTAGTGGTTTGTGACTATAACCACAATTTTTAAAAACCTCCATACTTTCATGGGGGTCGTTGGTGTTTTCTTGAAGTTATTTCTAGAAAGGGGCCTTCAAAGACCTACTATTTGAGTATAGCTATAAAGAAATAAAACCCTCTTCTGACAAATTTAGACCTTGCTCTGAAAGCTCACGAGGAACGCGAAGTCCCTTAGAGAGAAATGGCTTGTCCCCGTGGTGGTAGACGTGCATTGACTTTCCCAGGCACCTTTCTTTGCATTTAAGCCGAAATCCTCGTTGCTATGGGATACAGTGAAGCCCCGCCTACCATGCAGCCACATGTCAGGAAAGATAGGCGTGAAAGCTGCTCTTTCAGAGCTCAGGGTGGATCTTATTATCTCCAGCAGTTTTCAATCTATTTGAAAATTAAAGGGGAAAAAAAAAATCCTAACTGGCGGTATTTCACTTTGTACACGGCCCTTTTATATAAATGTAGCACCCGCCCATCATAAAGCAGTGACTCCTTTCTGGAATCTCATTTCATCACTGAGCTAGCAAATTGGCCATTTGTAGATTTAAAAAAACACAAATAAGTGGTTTAAACTTCATTAAGAAAATACATGAGATAGCTTCAACGCTTATTGCAGAGACATTCTCTGTTGATGAAATAATGAGGTTCTGAATAATTACTGGGAGGGGAAACTTCCATTTACTCAGCACTTATCGATTGCGGGCACTGTGTTGGCCACTTTACTATATATGGAATATCTGATACACGTCCAGATCTTTTAATTTTTATTGCAGTCCTGAGAGACGGATGCTGTGGGGAATTAGGGTTTTGGATCTGCAGGCAAGATACTTGCATCAATGTGAAAATTAAATGTCTGTGGTGGAACAGGGATTTTTTGTGCCCCACAACCTCAAATATCATGTCCCTTCTCCCAGCCTCATGAAAGGCTGGGCCCGTGGTCAGGGATGTTGGGAGATGAACCGTGTGGGCTCTGGAGAGATGACCATACAGGCGGCAGTGTCAGGGCTGGGGTCTGCGCTCACGCAGCGTGGACCACCTTTCTTGCAGTCCAGCATCATGGTTTCAACCTCCAACTCAGCAAATGCACCCTGACTTTTCCATGTCCCCCAAAGGGGCCTCTCGTCCCTGTCCTTTAAGTCCACAAATGTGCACTGCTGGTCTCAGCAGGAATCAGACCAGAGAGTGGCAACATCAGGCCTGAAAGTTACCTTGGCAACCGTGTGGATGCTCCTCCCTATTTGACAGGGAAGGAAACGGAGTCCTAGACAGAAGAACACTCGGTAGACGGAGGTACAGATGGGACAACTAGCCCACCTAACTGGACGGAAGAAGAAAGGAAGCTAATGTTAACAGGTGTCTACTCAGCACCAGACCGTGGGCTGGGGCTGCGTGTATTTTCTCTCTTGTGATCCTTTGAGGTCAATGTCCACACGTCCAGTTTAACAGGTGAAGCTTACAGAGATCGCACGGCTTGTTCAGGGTAACACTACTAGTGAATGGCAAAGGCAGAGCTCGACCCCCAGACTACCAGCTCTCTGCTTTCCCACAGCACACCATCCGCCCCTGTCCCCAGCGAGAGCCCACCGCGAGGCCCCGTCTACACTTCTCCAGTCTGCCTCCTGGCCGGAGTCCCACCAGGCTGTAATCTGAACCAAGCAAGGGCGGCGAGCGTGTTTCTCTGTGTCTATCTTTCTGGACAATTTGTTCCATAAGTGCTTGTTTTCAAACAGCTCAACATCGTTCCCCCAGGGCTTCCACGCGGCTTTCGTTTGGGGCGGTGTGGGCTCTTCCCATTGGCGATTTTCTCAGATCCGTCTTTCTTCACTTGCTGAGCCTGTC
>NW_012150297.1:37748-40646 GCF_000956105.1 Propithecus coquereli
GGCCGTCATCCATCACAACGGGGTATTACGTGGATTTAGAGGCTTTTCTACACAAGAGAAGAATTTTGATGACAACTTTTAACATCTTGTAATAAAAAAAACCCACCACGATGCATGCATCTCATGTTTATAATTTTTAAAAAAGCTGACAGCTTTGTGTGAAGTGCAGAAGACGATAGAGAGGAAGTGGATTTTAGAATTTCACAGACTCTGAGAATTAGCTGGGGCCTTAGACATAGTTAGATTAGAATTGAAGGAATATTGAGCTTGGGATCCAAAGGCCTGGGTTCAAGTCTTGTCCACCACTAACCTGCTACATATTCTTGGACAAGGGAATTTGTCTTTTCAAGTCTCTCACTTGCTATCTGAAAATGGAATTAACAACATCAACCTCACGGGGTTGTGTGAGGACTAAAGAAAAGTGTGAACTCTAATTGAGCACTTACTATGTGCCAGGAATGGTGCTTTGAGTTTGATGCAGTGTTATCTAATGTGAGGATATGGAAGAGAACCCCACGTATACGGCAAAGCCCCACTCAAGTTCAAAGTGTGGACATTACCAACATCCTTCCCACATACACCCACGTACTCCCCTCTCTTCACTGATGACCAGATATGTTGGCATTAATAGTCACAATGTCCCATCACTGAGGGACCCCAGTACTGCTCCCCCTAGGACATGGTAGTTACTAGGTACTTTCCGAAGAGATCCAGGGCACAGTCTTCCCTCTTTTCTGCTACCACCATGAAGACGATGGGCAGAGGGATCCTGGCACCTCAACCTTCTCCGTTAGCTCCTCTCTGGCTGTACCTGGATCACTGTCATACCTGGATTCAGAGCTGCTGTCCAGTGCCCCAGGCCCCTGGGGGAGTTTATCTACCTCTATACCCACCAGCGATGAGCCCTGGGGACCTGCACCCACCCGCTTCCCTGTTTTAACCCTGGGCCTGCATGACACTGCTAAAGCATCGTGCTGACTTGCTCCTTTCTTCTGCTGCTTGAACATCCCTGGGGCTGGGCTGCCTTGAGTGGTTTGGTGGGCTGGAAAAACATCCCCTTAGGTGCTATCTCAAAGCTCCTTCATGCTACCTAACACCCAAGCTTGCTTTGCCTCCCTCACTCTTAGAAGGATCTCTGTACCCACTTCACCAAGAATACGAGAGCCATTTAGCACGAACTCCATCCTCTGTACCTTGCAGTTGTTCTGCACCTGCACGGTTTCCTCTAGGATCAGCATGAGAAGCATCCCTCTCCCTGCTCAAGGTGACCTGACCCCCTGCATTGCATTCTGTCCCCTGCTGGTCCTCCCTACACAGGCCACAGTGAGAGAGGTGCAGTTCTGGGATTCCTTTACGGACTCATGAGTGATAGGAGTGCCAAATGGGAGGAAAGATGGGGGTCACCTCCTAACTACATAGCCCTTTAAATATTTGAAGACAGATCCCCTTTTCTTAAGGTTTCATTTCCTGTATTACTAAAATCATTCTTCCTTGAATGTGTTTCAGTTTGAATGCATCCAAGGGTATGCTGGTAAATGTTTAACAACTAGTTCTCCAATGTGGAAAAGAAAGAGCCCACTTTGTAGCGCTTGCCAATTTCCGAGGTGTAAATTCTCCCACTATGGCCGACTTCGAGCTACCAACATGACATCACTAAGCACGGAGTTAGGAAAAGGTGTGCGTAATCGGAGCCAATTTTAGTACGCCGCTGTCTGCATTCACCTTGCACTGCAGTGCCTGGAAAGGAAAATGACACTGAGGAGGGGCAGAAAAACCATCATTTTACAGCCACTTCTGTAATAACTGATTCAGTCAAGAATTATTAGTGGATGCTAAAATCGCTGAAGGATTGTTGGGAAGCAGTAGACTGACACAGTATCAAAGTGCCTCCCGGCAGATTATTTCTTCATTAGAGGGAACGAAAGATACCTTTACAGAGGTAATTCTGGTGGGTGTCACCTTAACCAGACTTACTGTTGCCAATAAAGGAACAAACTGACACAATCTGCCTCCTGAGCAGGATTTATAAAGTGTCACTGCCAAGAATGTTTAACCTGCATCAATCACGAGGAAACAATTAAATAAACCCAAGTTAAGGGATAGTATACCAAGCCACTGGCCTGTGTCCTTCAAAAGTGTCAATGTCATGAAATACAGTAAAAGACAAGAAGCGATTCTAGACAAAGGAAGACTCCAGAGATATGATAACCACATGTGTGATTCTGGATTGGATCCTGCTTTGAGGTTTTAAAAATTGCTACAAAGGGTATTATTGGAGCAACTGAAGAAAGTTAAACATGGGTTATATACTGTATATATAATAATATTGTATCAACATTAGATCTCCTGAATTCAGTAATGGCATAGTGGTGATATACAAATGTCCTTGTTCTTGTAAATACATACTAAAATATTTATTTCGGGGTGAAGTGTGCAACATACTGTCAAATGGTTCCACAAAAATTAAAATGGTAATAACAATTGGGAGAAAGAAAGAAAGAGAAAATATAGTGAAATGTTAACAATTGATGGACCAAAGTGAAGAGTATACGGGTGCTCATTATAGCTTCCAACTTCTCTGTCGGTTTAAATTTCTTCCAAAATAAAAAATTGAAAAGAAAAAAAGGACAAACAGTAAGGAGTTGTCTAACCCGCATGAAGCGAAACAGGACTGCCACCTCCCTTATACCATGTCCTGCGTCTCTGTGAATGTGGCTTTGATCGCAGCAGCTTGCGGTGGGCAGCCGTATACACACTTACTCATCTGGAGCATCCTGCCAACTCAAACCCTCAACTTTGCTTTGAAAATTGCTGTCAAGCCACATCTCCCTCGTTCTGCATGTTTCCCCACACTAGCTTATCAGGTCTGGGCCATCTGTGTGGGTGTCGGGCTCCTTT
>NW_012150297.1:41131-94541 GCF_000956105.1 Propithecus coquereli
GATCCTCCCGCCTCAGCCTCCCAGAGTGCTAGGATTACAGGTGTGAGCCACCACACCCGGCCCAGTGTGATTGTTAATTGCAGCCTGCTGGAAGAAAAAAAATCAGGCCTTATACTTCTTGGGTCACCCTATAACACCCCATGGTAGTGAGCACATATTAGGTACTTAGTAAACACCTGATTTGACCTTATGATACAATTAATAATCAAATGTATGGAAAACTTTATGAAATCATTAGCTATCGAAGAAATTCAAGATGTTTTTTTTAAAACAGAAACTCTCTAAAAATAACGGGACAGTGCTACATCATGCTGGCAAGACGACGGTGAACATTAGTGTGTTCATATGTGGCTGATGACCGTGCAGAACACTTTTGGAAAGCAATTTGGCAAAATGTATTAAGAGCCATAAAAATGTTCACATCCTTTGTAAAATAATCTCGCTCCTGGGAATTTACCCTAAGGACTCACCCAGAAGAAAGGAAATGCTATAGCACAAAGAAATTTATTGCTCTCTTATTTGTAGCAGTGAAAACCTGGAGAAGTCATGAATGAGCAATTAAGAATAATTAAATTATGGGACATCAACTAGATGGACTTTGGTGAAGCCCTAAAAAGACAACCGTAAGGTCTGTTCTGTAAAAATGCAGGAAATGCATATGCTATAATAATAAGCAAATACATACACGCACATACATAAGGATTAAAAGAAAACTGGGATAATTGACAAAAACTGACTTTAAAGCAGCAGATTATGAGTACAGTCCTCCATGTCTACGGGGGATTGGCACCAGGACCCTCCATAGATACCAAAATCCCCGATGCCCAAGTCCCTTAGCTGGCCCTCTTGTATCCACCAGATCTGCACCCATGCATTTAACCAACTCTGGTTAGAGAGAGGCCTCGAAGGACACTAACCCTGCCAACACCTTGAACTTGGACTTCCAGCCTCTAGAAGTGTGAGAAAATAAATGTCTATTGTTTAAGCTGCCCAGTCTGCTGTGTTTTGTTACAGCAGCACGAGTAAGCTGATACAGACCATGACAGACAAGCCAGCCGGGCAGGGCTAACTCAGCTCTAAGAGTCTGACCAGAGCCCTAGACACAGTGGCTTAGTCATTATGGACACCACCAAGTGTGCCCAGGGCCAGAGAGAATCTGATGAGGCTTTTTTTTGCCACCTTCAGCCCCATGAGTGGAACGTCCACCTTTCTGATTCAGGGTCGGGGGCGGGGGGCGGCTGGGAATCAGCATTTCTAATAACAACCCCCTCCGGCCCCATTTCTGTTTTAGCAACGCAGTTGAGCTGAGATCCTATAGGATGATTAAATCCATTGGCCCCTTAGCTTTTGTTTGTTTTTCTCTATTCTCCTTCAGCCTCTTCTGTCCCTCCCAGCAAACGAGGTCCCAGGTGGTCAGAATGTCCTGTTGGACTTCCAAGTGCGAGCTGGTTTAAATATCCCAAGGGCAGGCAATTCTGCTTCTGGGTTGGCTCCCAGAAGAACCGAAAGCAGGGGTTCAGACAGACATTTGCACACCATGTTCACAGCGGCGTTATGCACGATCGCCGAAAGGCGGCCGCAACCTAAGTGCCCTCCCACTAATGACTGGATGACAAGATGTGGTCTATATGCACAGGGAATGTGACTCAGCCTTGAAAAGGAAGGAAATCGTGACATATGCTTCAACATAGATGCATCTTAAAGACATTATGCTAAGTGGACTAAGCCAGTCACACGAAGATAAATACTGCATGGCCCACTGACATGAGGTCCCTAGGGGAGTCAAATTCACAGGGACAGAAAGTAGAACAGGGGTGCCAGGGCTGGGGGAGAGGAGGGCTGGGGAGTCAGCGTGTAACGGGTGCAGAGATGCGAAGAGCTCTGGAGGTGGATGGGGTGACTGTTGCTCAATAATGTGACTGTACTTAATGTGACTGAAACTTACACTTAAAAATGGTTCAAATGGTAAATTTTATGTTCTGTGTATTTTACCGCAGTAAAAGAATTCCAAAGGGTAACGAAAGAGGGGAGCTGGGTGGGGTGGGGGTGGGAAGATAGACTAAGCCTCCGGCTGGGCCACAGGACTCCTCCCCAGGGCGAGGGTGGCGGTGCAGGGGAGGGTCTGGCTGGACCAAGCAGGCTGCTCCAGGCAGCAATTACTCACACTCAGCCAGTCCCACCCAAGGCCACATGACTGATGGTCCCGCTGGGATGGCCAGCAAAGCCCAGGCTCAGCTTTCACAACCGAAGCTTCGGGGCCTGGCCTGGGGCCGGAGAGCTGGAGGCTTCTCTCCCCTCCCCCATCTGCTCTTCCATCAGATAAAGACACCGTGAGGCCTGGGGTGCGACCCTTCCGTGGGCAGGTGGGGAGGCCAGGCGGGAAGGGCACAGCCGGTGCCCTGTGTCAGGTTTGTGTGTCTGGGGACTGGAGAGCTCCTCAAACTGGCCGGTCCCACGGGGCTTGGTGGGTAACATTCCCAAGTCCTTCTCCAAGGAAGAAAAACAAACAGCTGAGAGCAGGCAGCTCCGGCTGAGGGACACGTTCCAAGACTGAGAGGGGAAAAAGAACGTCTTCCAGCCCCAAACGCCTAGTTAAATGGAAAGCAACGGGCTACATTCTAGAATGGGCACTTTTCCATAAGCCCCAATTTTATCAAGGAAATTTAAAAATCCATCCTTGAGAATTCATGCATTTTGCTATGTAATTTGCAACGTGATATTTCAGCCCTTTTTGTGCATCCGTGTGTATGGTTTAGACTATAAAAGCAGACGTTATAACAATGCGCACGGCCGGGCTGTGTGAACCGACCCTGGCGGGTAGAACAGAGCGCTGGCTTGGCACCCCCCTTCCTTGTGGGAACTCACCCTCCTGTCCCTCACTACTGGGTGCCTCAGTTTCCCTCTTGACTTCTTGCCAAGAGGCCAGTGGTCCAGTGAACAGAACGGTGAACTTTGGAGACCTGAGACCCAGGCCTGTTCTGATCACCTATGGGTAGAGCCCTGCCCGCCGGGAGCTCTGGTTTCAAGCTGATCTGTGGTCACTCTCTCACCAGGAGCCGGGTGGCAATCGCTCAGGGACAGTGGGGGTTAGTGGGATGAGCTCTTGACTAGGAAACTGGAGTCCAGCCTCAACCACTAGGGCCATTTAAATTCAACCAGCACCTATTGATCATATTTTCTCCTATGGGAATGATCAATGTCGTTGGGCCTCAGTCTTGTCATCCATAAATGGGGATAATGATGTCTCCCAAACAGCACTGGGTGAGGATCAAGTGATCCATCGCATGTGAAATATAATGGTTACTGTAACATAATAGTGCCATTGGGTGAGGCTGGCAGCTGCCACTTGGGGAGGTGGGGGCCTTTGGGACACTGCAAATCAGGCAGCTTGGGAATCAGGCCATTGTGGCTGCACGATAACTCAGGGTGTGGGGACAGGCAGTGGCGTAGAATGACCCCAGCCTGGTAGAAGGGCTTTCCCCCAGGGAAGCTGTTATGCCCGTCGTGACCGAAGCCAGGTGGGGGAGCCCCTGCCTGCCAGGGCTTCGGGTCGGGTCGTCCCCCATGGTCTGCCTGACAGGGTCGTGGACACGGGCCTGGCTTCCCGGGGGCTGCCGTGGGGCAGGGGCACAGAAGGAGCCACTGTCCAGCCCAGAAAGAAGGGCTGTGCAGAAAGTTCTGGAGCTGCAGTGAGCTGGCTGGGCTGATGTGGCTGCCAAGGAGGAACCAGCAGGCTGGTCTTGGGCAGGCCCAACGGCGCTGGGCAGAGACCCAAACAGGCATCGAGAATGTGCCCAACACACCATTGCTCCTCAAGGGGAGATCCGGGCTGGGATCCCCGAAGCAGCCGCGGCAACGCCACCCGCTGGCCGCCTAGGAGTGAGTCCTCGCAGCCAGGGGAGGGCCAGAGCCACCGAGGAGGGGAAAGGGCTTAGCGCATTCCCGCTGCCAGCTAGAGGCCAGCCCCACGGTCTGTGGCAGTGACACCAACACCCTGATTGTTGTTAAGTCACTTGTGTCTGGCGTTGACAAGAGCCAGACCGTGAAGGTGCCAGGAACATGGACGTCTACCTGGAACCTGGCCCAGGCCCCTGCCTTGCGAGAAGAACCTCGCCCCCACCCACCCCCATCCTGCACCACGATGGGCCTTACGCACATGCCTGGGGACACCCCAGCCTGCACACCAAGTTCCAGCCCCCACCTGACACCTGCGAGCAGCTCCCCCTCGCCACCCTCTGCCAGCAATGGGTTTGCCCTCAGCAGGACGGGCCAAAGCCCTGGAGGAGAAGCTGAGCCTTCAAGGAAAGGGATTCCACAGCCCTGGGTCCCCAGGCGTGGCCCAGAAGGAAGGGACACGGGCTCCAGGTGGGGATGTTCTCTCACCCCCAAGGACGTATTACCTTATGGGTTGGGATATGGCCAGATGAGGGACACAGTGGGGCCCTCTAATGTGTGGGGACCAAGGCAGGGGCTCCAGTCCAGGTACCTGGGTCTCAGGGTGACACCGACCTTGTCCATCCTCAGCAACGCCCAGGAGGCCAGTGCTGATGTTTTCCCTTTAACGTATGTTAACAGACACCATCTACACAGCTGTGCAACTGATTTAAAGGAGATCTGCTAGAAGATGCCTGAGTGCTCAGTTCTGCCAGAAAAATACAGGTCTGCGTGGACGGAGGAGTTTACTACGTAGACCTCTCCAATAATTGCCGTTATATGACCATATACTGGGACTTGCTCCTTCCCAAGAGAAGTGATGGGTGCTCCAATATGCTGTCGTATGTAAGGGCCACCACATTACTCAGAGGACGCATGAGGGGCGCAGGAAGCTGGGGCTCAAAGACATTAAGTAATTTGCCCAAAGTCTCAGTTTTTAAAAAGGAGCAGAATGGGATCAAAACCCGGGTCCATGTAATTCCCAAATCTAGGCTATGTGGATGACACGGAGGTGATACATGACACGAACCCGGCCCCTGCCCTCGAGGGGGCCACAGTTTAGTGGGGAGTCAGACGTAGGACACCAGCGTCCGTACAAGAGCAGGAAGAGCGCTTCGCTAAACGCACAAAGGAGAGCACCGCGGGAGCCGGTGCCACGTTCCTCCCGAGGACCTGGAATTGGTAAGAGCTGAGGGGGCTTTGCAGGCCCCGTCCAGAAAGTCTCAACCTGCAGTCCTCATAGAACCTCTAAAGAGCCCCAAAGTAGAAATGGGTTTTCTCTTTGGCCAACGACTGGTGACCACTGATGTGTCCAACGATCAGGACCCCAAGCCTCCCCCAAGGCACAAGGCCTCCTGCCCAGAGTCACACGGCCAGTGGTAGTGCTGGGGCCGAGAGACAAAGGCTGGACCACCGGTGCAGGGACCTGCCTGTCCTGCACGGGGCAAGCCCCATGGTGCCCTCAGCCACACGGTAAGGCAGAAGGCAGCGCCCAATCTAGAACGTGAGCAAGCCCCACGCTGGGAATGTCTGCTGCACCCACCAGAGGAAGCCAGATCCTTCCTCTTCCTCATGGAGGGTTCCCCAAGATTGAGCTGGAGAAGAGGAAGCCCAGAATGCTTCCTTTTGCTATGTGTGTGTGCATATGTGTGTGTGGTGTGTGTGTGTGTGTGTGTGTGCGTGCGTGTGTGTGTGGTGTGTGCGTGTGCGTGTGTGTAACCAGGAATGACTTCCAGCATATTGTCATCCCCTGACGGACTGGGTTGAATAGCATCTCCCACACACTGATGTCCACCCAGAACCTGTGATGTGACCTGTGTGGAAACGGGGTCTCTGCAGATAGAATCGAGTTCAGATGAGCTCAGCCTGGACTGGGGTGGGCGCTAACCCGACGTGGCTGGTATCTTCCCAGGAAGAGGGAAACGTGGACACAGGGACGCAGAAACGCTGACGCTTCGACACGCTGGGGACTACTGGCACCGCCAGAGGCTGGAGAGGGCAGGAAGGATGCCCCAGAGCCTCCCGAGGGAGCACATCACTGCTGGGACCTTGATTTGGGATTTCTAGCCTCAGAGCCATAAGAAAATGAATTTTTGTTGCTTTGAGACACCCAGTTTGCGGTACACTGACGTAGCAGCCCTGGGAAGCTGACACACCTGGAGTCACCGATCACCTCGCAGCGGGAGTAGGTGGGTTTGGGCAGAGATCCCGGTTCGCACGGACCAGGTCCTTGCACAGGCAGCAGCCGGTGGGCTCTCTCTCCGCCTTTGCTGCCCCCACCGGAAGGCCACAGACCCCGCAGAGCACTGTGCTCTTCTCACAGGTAAGAGGACCTTTCCTGTGGGCCCAATAGTAGCAAACCACTTACACATATTTATAAGGATAGAATACTTAAAAATCCTGCCATTTCACACAAATTGGTACAACCTTTCTATAAAGCCTTAAAAATCGATGTCCACTTTGACCCGGCAATACGACCAATAAGAACCGATCCTAAGGAAACGCTCGTCCTCTAAGGACAACAGTCTGTGTCCAGCATTATTTACGGCAGCAAAACACTGGGACAAACTGGAATTTTTTTCCCTCTCCTGTAACCCCTTCCTGGCCATGACATAAACCCAATTCCTTTTGGGACCAGGCACAGGCCACGCTGAGAAGGGGCCTTTTGTATCAAGCCACAGAGAGAAAGGCAGGCAGGACCTCGGAGCGGGTCACGTCTGCAGGTTAAACGTCTGATGTGCAAAGACGTCTGACCCTGAAGCAGAGCCGGGAGGGCTGCTTTCCTCCGCCCCTTTCTCTCTTTCCACAGCCTCATCCAGACGGAAACCAGCTGGCCGGAGGCTGACAACAGGGGTCAAAGGCTAAGAGGAAGTGGCAGGACAGGAGGGGAGGGGACCCATGGGGCCAGGGGGTTGAAGCCACAGGGGGCCCAGGGAAGGGTGGCCTCTCGAGGGCCGCAGGGTCTGGAGCTCCGAGGCCCAGGGGGACGTGCTGCAGGGGCCCTTCCCCTCCCACCCACAGAGGACTCGGTGGCCGTGGGGCACTCCCTCCAGGGCCTGGCCAGCTGCAGACGCCCATGACTCCGCTGTTCCACCCTGTCCCGCAGGGGCACAGCTGGGTGGGAATGTCCAGCAGTAGGGATTTTGTTTAGAAAACGGTGGCACGTGCGTGAATGGATTTCACACCTTACGTGGTTACGTTATTCACCAAGGTGAGGAATCAGGAGGCTGGGACAAGGGGGACAAGAGTTGGGTCTGGGCCTGTGGAATGGGCTGTCCCCAGGGCCCTGCGCGTGGAGCTCTATGGGAGGCAGCCGCCTGTGCAGACGGAAGTCAGGACACGTGCCAGGCGGCCGAAGCGTGCAAGCAGGTGCTCGTCAGGAGACTCGGGCCAAACCACTGAGGTGTGCCCCTGACATGGAAGGAGGGGGAGGGCCTGTGCAGGGAGTCACCAACAAAAAACGGTGTAAGGGGAATCGTGGAGCATTCAGATAGTGATTTCACTCCCACAGAAGGTGGAAGCGTTTGTTTTTCATTAGCAATGCAACAGGCTTCAGAAGCAAGAGAGGTGCCGGAAAGCCTGGGTCAGAGTCGGAGTTGAGGGCCGGCTGGGACCCCTGCGAAGGGAGGCAGGGCTTCCCAGGGCATCGGAGCCTGGGGTGCAAGTCCCACTCTGTCCCCTCCCTGGCCTCCGCCCCATTTCCAAAGCTAAGGGCAGGACTCATCCTCCCAGCTCCATTTCAACTGTAATTCTCCCTGTCCCTTGCTGGTGTCCTCAGGGCACCGGCCCAGCTTCTGTCTGTGGCTCTCCAGGGACCTGGGAAGCCTCCCCTAGCAGGAATCTTATGCCTGGTGAGGGACTAGAAGATTCCAGCCCAGTCCACCTGGGGGAGCGCTGGGGACCCCTCCTCCTGGGCAGTCAGCACGATTCTGGAGGCTGCGTTCTTGGGGTTAGAGAAGATTCCTGAAGCTTTTTAAAAGGACAATTTTATTAACAACCCAACAACACTGGAGGAAACTGAAGGGGAGACGTGTACCCACGAGCCTTCCGCCCACTCCGCCGCAGCGCTCGTTTCTCCAAGTCCCCTCTGCCCTTTTGTGCACATACTTGTTTGCACAACGGCACTCAGAGCGTAGACACACGCTGTGCTTTTTCCCCTTAACGCGATTTTATAAACACTCTCCCACGTTGCTTCATACCTATCATTTGAAATGGCTGCGTAATATTCCTGTACCTAGTTACTATGATTTGGCCAAACAAATTAGCTAAAGGCGGTGCGTTTAGGTTCTTTCCAGTTTTGAGGGATTAGGAATAATGTTGCAAAGAGTTTTATACATGGGCCATTTTCCTTCTCTGTAATCAATTCCTGAAGACAAATGGAATAGGATTTCTGAGCCAAAGGGTATAAAATCCTTTTATAGCTCTTAAAAGGATATCGACTTCCTCAAGGAACCCTGCTTGTTTGGACACCCGAAATGGCCACAGCCAATGGTCAGGGGACAAGTGTTAATGGGCAAGTAAGAGACGCCTTTCCTCGGCTCCTCCCGGAAAGATATGGTTTTCCAAAACCCTGGCAGACCACATACTGCAAATGTTTCACAGAAGACGGTGGCCAGACCCTGTTGTTTTTGACAACAGTGAGGAGGAGAAACAAAGCGCTTGCAGACGGCTCCCTCCAGCGTGACTCAGCGTGGCAGGGGCTCTTCCCACCCTCACAGGCGGCACTTTCATCTCCCAGAAGTCACTTCAGACACTGTCTTCACTGCCCACCCCGTGTTCATCCAGGGGCTAAGCTAGGGAGGGGGCTCCAAAGACCCCTCTAGCAACGAGGATACCCAAGGCGAGGGGCACTGGCTCTGGCACCCCCGCTAGGTGACTGCTAGCTTGCATTGGGGCTCTTGCCAGGAGAAACATGGCAGGGACCACTGGGAAACGTCCACCGGTGTCCCCTGAGCTGGAGAGGGGCCAGGCCTGCTCCTCTTCCATGCTCCCTGAGGAGGGGAGCCTGTGGAAGCCGCCACACCAGCAGGGGGAGATGGAACACGGGAAGGGGCCCCCTACCCCAGCTCTCTGTGTCCCTTGGATCACTCCAAAAAGGATCTCAGGGAATGTGGGGCTCTCAGGAAGGAGTGCAGAGAAGGGCAGAGGCCCAGGGACACTGCCAGGCACCGGGTCACACGGGCTGCCCTGCTGGGAGGGCAGCTGGGCAAAGGAAGACTCGGATTCTCCGTCTCTTAGATGGAGGCACGGGGTGAAGCTGGATATTATCCGAACGAAACCAACGTGCCATCTGTCACAGCTATGGGCCACCAGGCTCTGCTGGAACCAGAGAGAGACCAGAGAGAGCCACCGCCCACCAATGTTATAACCACCACCTTGCAGACTTGAGACTGGCTGGTAACCTAAGAAGCCCTCTGCCTTCCTCTCCTCCCTCCTGGCCCCCCCTCCAAATATCTGGTACCCACTTACACTAGAAAATTATCCACTGTTTATCTGAAATTCAAATTTAACTGGGCTGCTATGTTTTTATTTGCTAACTCTGGTCACTCTACATGACAATGACTAGAGGGGTCCAGGGAGAGATGCTAGGAGCCCCCCAGGGCTTCCGACGGCCATGAGCGTGGCAGGGTGAGACAGGCCTAGGTGCATCCCGTAGTCTTTGGTCCATTCATACAACCAGACAGATCACGGTGCCATTTACGGCGTTGAAGAGGATGGAGGAGAAACAGGTTTGGGAGGGAAAATCAAGAGTTCTGTTTACATGCTGAGTTTGAGATGCTTATTAAATAACCCAGGGGGGATGGCACAGGGGGTAGTTGAACATATTAGTTTGGAATCAGGGCAAAGGGCAAAGGTGAAGGCCAAGATGGAATCAGTGGAACTTGATGAAGGTAGCTGGGAAGAGAACTCAGTTCAGGAAGGGAGGAGGGCCCAGGCCTGAGCTCCTGCTCGCGCCAAGATTTCCAGGTGAAGGAGGTGCAGGCAGGCAGCAAAGGACACCAACGATCACTTCACTGAGTCGAATTGGGACTTCTCAGAACATTCTAGTACCTGGATTCTGAGATTTACAGGGAAACATCTATGGAGCACCTGTTATAAGCCAGACATTGTGCCAAGACACATTACCTGTTGTCTCATTGAATCTTTATAATACTGACAATTAATCATTATTCAATTAATGGTTGATTTTAATGATTTTGATTTCGATTTTTTACTATTTTAAAATTTTTTAAAATTCTTTTTCTTTTTCATTCTTTTCCTTTTAAATGTCTGGTTTGGAAATGATTTTTTAAAATGAGGCTCAGAGAAGCTTTAAAAGTTTCCCCAGATCACAGCTTGTAAATAAATGGTCAAGCTGGTCTCTGAACTCAGGTCTGCCCAGTTCCCAATTGTCCATCCTGCGCTGTGGTTTATGCACATCTGCTCTACCAGTTGGTGCGATCCACACAGCAGGGGCCTCCCTCTGTTCCTCTCCAAGTCTCCCTGCGGCTCACACAGTGCCAGGCACACTGGTGGCGCTCCATGAGCGTTTGCTATTTTGGATTTGATGGGACAAGGCTCCATGCCCTTACGCCAGGTCAGCCAAGGCACGATGCCTACAGGATTGTCACAGAAATTGCAAGAGCTGATACCTCCATCTCTGCAAAAGGCGGAGGACCAGAGCCCATTGGTCACTCGGCTTCAGTCCCAACCCAAACTCAAAGGCACCAGCGAATGGCAACGTCTATTTGATAGCTCTGGGCACACACAGCAGAAGACAGCACCAGAAAGCAGCAGGAAAGGTGGGTTTGGAAGGAACAAAGGCGGAGCCACGGAGGGCCAGGCACAGAGCTGCGGAAGGAAGTGAGGGCTAACCCAAGCCCATTCCCAGGTTCTTTCTGCTTAAGCACGGAGCTCCTTTCCTTGGCAAGGTCTGAGTGCTCCGCGACGCCTCTCAAGATCCCGCCAATCCCGGGATAGAAATCAAAGCACTCGACAAGTCTGTCTCCCGAGATTCCCATGGAGTCGGCGGAGTGAGGGCTGGGTTAGCACAGGTGGGCGGCAGTTACGCAGGTTATAATCACTTAACAGACGCCGATGACACTTCGCACCTGCCGAGCGCGTTTTAGGCAGTTTACACTAGAAGTGAATCCACTTCATCCTCACCGCAACACTTCCAAGTGGATAGTGCAATCTCCGCCGCTGCACAGACGAGGGCACTAAGGATCAGGTAGGTTGAATAACTTGCCCAGGGCCACACAGTAAGTGGCAAAGTCACCATTTGTACCCTGGTGCCCTGCACTTCACCACCAGGCGATACATTCCGCCTCAGACCAGGAGGCTGGGAAAAGGGAGTCCCAGAATAGCATCAGGAGCCCAGACGCTGACTGTGGGCCGCGAGCAGGAACAGGCCACCCCGCTGAGCTCAGGCTCCTCACCCACAAATTGAACACCTTCTGGATTCCTTAGATCGTTATAAGGATTAGATGACAGAACATACGTGAAAATCTCTGAAAACTATAACGCACGACCCAGAGGTGAAGGATGAAGGGGCTAATTAGTGACCAGTGAAGCCTAGAGCAGGGTTGGCAAACGTCTTCTGTAAAGGGCCAGGTAGTATTAATAAATATCTCAGGCTCTGCGGGCCATGCAGTCTCCACCGCGGCCACTCAGCTCTGCCGCTGCGGCGTCAAAGCCGCCATAGACAACGCATGAGTGGATGAGCATGGCTGCGTTCCAATAAAACGTCACAAAAACAGGTCGTGGCCAGATGTGGCCCTTTGTCTAGAAGGATTGCTGCACGACGTAGCTGAGGTGGCTCCTCTGCCCCGTCCTGCCGGATTCCCGTAAGGAAGCATTTCACCGAAGCCCCAGAGAGTGAACGGTACTTGCCAAGTCTGCAGGCAGCATGTCGGCTGTCTCTGCCCTGCTTTCCTCCCCTCAGGGGTGGCCAGAGGCATCACCCTGGGCAGTGGGCTCTCCCCTGGGGAAGTAGCGTGTCCGAGCTCTCTTGCCCCTTTCTCCTTCCCCTCCCCCAGGCCTGAGGCAAGACAGGGGTGCCTTCTGCTGGGGCAGCTGACAGAGCCATGGCGGGTGCTGGGGAAGAGTGTGAGCATTCCAGGTGAGAGTGGTCTGAGTCTAAGGAAGAGGCTGGGGTCAGGGGGACTTCAAGGTGACCTCACCTCCTGTTCCAGGACACAAGTGGTGAATTGCATGCCTGGGCTGGTGAGCCCTTGGTCACTTCCCCTGGGGAACTGCACACGTGGCAGTAGGCTATGGAATGAGGATCGGGTTGGGACACTGGCTCAGACATGACTGATGGCACAAGGCTGAAAGGGAAAGATAAATGACATGTGTCCGCATCCAGAGTCAAATGCATCCAGCAGGCCGCAATACTTGGCAGAAACCAGGGTGATGACATTGCACTGGGATTACTGACAAGGTCTGCGTTGAAGTTGAAGCAACAACAAAACCAACAAAGTCAGTTGTACCGACATCGGATGGGGGAGGCCCCACGAGGCAATGTCTCCTTTGAAAGAGATCTGGGGGTGGGCAGGGAGGGGAATTCACCTGCTCATTCCCCTGTATAGTACTCTTGTTTGGATATAGGGCCGCGTATTTCTGAGTCGTCGCTACAAAGGCTCATGCAAACCTAGGCTACATCAACCACCATGGACCTCATCAAAGGTGGTCACAGCCACATATTCAGCCCTGGCCAGGCCATGCCAGAGGTACTGTCTGATTCTGTTTACTGCTCACGCCTGCAGCCTGTCGGGAGGGTGACCACTGTGTTCAGGTGTTCAGTTTAGTTCACCCATTAACTGAGCACCTGCTACACACAGGGCATCATGGAAGGCACTGGAGGGATAAGGGGGACCCGAGGTGGTGCCTTGTCATGAGCGCTCTCTTGGACTAGAAGGGGAGCAGGTACATGAACTGATCGTTTCAGCACAATGTGGCAAGTGAGAAGAGAGGGGCCGCACACAGAGGTGTCCCCACCAGGTCTACCGAGCTGCCGCTGCTGGCAGAACCAGGCTTGCTGTTGAGCAGCAGTGAGGATGAGGAGAAAGCCTTGTCTGAGTTGTTCTTGCACGAGGAACTAGAAACAGTTGGTGGGACGGTCGAGAAGGAGAAGGAAGGTGTTTCTGTCACTTGCGGTTGTCCTTCAGGGAAAGCACCATGTGGTGTCTGTCCGGGAAGCCGTGAGGGAGGTTGTGCCAGCCACCCTCCACGGTCCCTGCCAGGCTCAGCCCCTCGGTGCCATGGGTGGGGCTGGCCCGTGAAGCTGGCTCCATCACCCTCTGCCCTGCAGGGCTGTAGTGCTGGGGACACTGTCCTGCTCCTCGGCTCACTGAGCCCTGCGCTGTCACGGTACACCCGGGATCCTCAGACAATGTCTCTAGGCGTCCCCGGTGTGTTTATCGGAAACACGTGGGGTGTTGGCCCACACTGAGTGCAGTTCTCTGTTTACAAAGTCACTGGGTGCTCAGGCTAAAAAGTAGGTCTCTAATCCTTTGCTATTCTGAAAGCAAACTCTCTGATTGTGTGAATAATAATATGTAATATTTATTGAGTACTTTTTATGTGCCAAACACCAAGAGTTTTCATGTACTATTTAATTTAATCCTCATAACACCACGGTACCATTATCATCCCATTTTACAGATGAGGAAACCAAGGCTCTTAGGGGTTAAACTATTTGTCTCAAGACGATAGAGCCATTCAGTGGCACAGCTCTGAACCCACAGGTTTGGCCTCAAAGCCCATGTCCTAAAAGGAATATAGCTATTCTCTTAGAACGCTTGAAAGACACAGAGAATCATAGAAATATCATTTAGCCCATTGTTTTTTAGACTACAGCTTATATTCCATCCATGGATTATGAAATAAATGGATGGGTTGTGATCTTTTAAAAAAATAGGAGACCATCAGCATTCATCACAAACTTAAGTATTATCACAGTTACGTTTCCATGTGTGTATTGGTTGTGATGTAAAGTATGTGTAGCCACAGTCAAAAAGTTTGAGACCACCAATCTTGTCTAAGCTGCTCATTTTGCAAATGAGTGCACTCATATTCAGACAGCAAAGCCATGTTCCCAAGATTACGGAGTGTTAACAGATGACTGGGACTAAGTCCCAGTTTACATTATCAAGGTTAATTGACTACAGAGAAAACCAAGAAAAAGCAAAAGGAATGATACTAATAGTAGTGACAATGCTACTACTAGCAATAACAGTAATAACAGCTACTACTTACACCCTGCTTTAAAGTGGCGTGCCAGCCACTTTCTAAGTGCTTTAGCTATGTTACCTTATTTAACCCTCAGAACAACCCAAAGAGGCAGGTACGTACACTGACTTCCCACATTTTGAAGGGCACTGGTCAGGAATGGAGGGCTGCACAGCGGGCAGAAAGTCCAGCTGAGGGAATAATCTATGTGGTGCCTGGATTAACCTTCTGCCGGGAAGCTGGGATCATGCATAAACACAAGGTACGGTATTTGCCTTTTACTTTGAATATTTGGCCAAGGTGATGAATTGAGAGAAGTCCCATGTGGGGCTCCT
Source organism: Propithecus coquereli (assembly GCF_000956105.1). NCBI lineage: Eukaryota > Metazoa > Chordata > Mammalia > Primates > Indriidae > Propithecus > Propithecus coquereli. Next base: position 55,612 of record NW_012150297.1, read on the forward strand.
AAGAGTAATATTGTGATGTAATTAGATTGGAATTTTATAATATTGGAAAACAGTAAAAGTGAGCATTTATACTCCAATGAGATGGTGCTAATCTGGTATTCAGATGGCACTTGGTTGCTGTGTATACTTTGTCATCCAGTTGTAGGACGCATGAGATCTGTGTTGATAAGGAGGTTCTGAAGCTGAAGAGTGGTTTAAACAGATCTCCTGTGCAAGGAGACCTCTCCAGCACATGGCCAGTGGATTCTACCCAAGAGGGGTGTCCCAAGACCCAACAGAAGAACCAGGCGAGCTCTGGTTCACAATGAACCGTGGTTCTCCCGATCGTCTCGGTATTTGCTGAAAGGGAGCATGGCTGGAGGTCTTCCACCAGGACAAGTGAAGCAACCTCCTCTCTTAGATCAGACAGAGCCTCCTTACCCATCTGCCCCACTGCCAAGTCCCTTCCCTATAGGAGAGGCAGCTGGTGACTACACTCTCTCATTGGCCACCCTTGCCATGCCTCTGCCAGAGGACAACATGATCTTCCAGACAAGAACCTGGAGAGGTGACAGAGACCACAGGCCCAGAGCCAAGAGATAAAGTTCAACCCACTCAAACTTTTTGTTTCACACAGGCAACACGGAACCCAGAAACTTCAGGCTCAAAGGTGATTATAATGATCAGAAACCTCCCCATGTTTCCACCTGGAATGACAAAGGAAGCGTGGAGACATTTCTATTAGATTGGGAAACCATGTCCCACCGTCCTTTCTGAAGCTTCCGGGATGTCATCATAAACCCCATCTGATCTCCAAGCTGGGGGGAGCCTTTCTGCGTCACGCTGGACAGCGCAGCTTGTGAGAAAATGCTCGTCTGTTTTGAATGGAAATCAGTCTCCTTAGAACATCCACCCATTCGTGCTAGTTCTACCCTCTGTGGTCACACAGAGCATGTCCACCCTTTCCACATGGCAGCCCTCCAGACGCCAGAACAGAATGGTGGCTCTGTGCAAGCCTTCTCTTCCCAGGAGTCGACGCCCTTCCAGGCCTCCAGGGACCTGCCCCAGGCCCCCCACCAGCCTGATCCCTCTCCTCCATCTGTCACCTAAAAGTTCTTGTTCTGCAGAGCTTTTCAGCATCTGTCACCTCAAAGTTCCTGTTCTGGTTTTCCTGCTGGGCTGAAATGCTTTCCAAACATTCCAGAAATTTGTTATGGTCCTGGCAGCCAAACCCACAAAACCCAGATCCCAGGCTCTCCCTGAGCAGCCCAAAAACATGCTCAAATCATCCTCTGGCTGGCTTGGCCCGTGATAGGTCTTGCTGGACACTATTCTTTGGTCCCTGGGATGAATCGTGAGGGTCTCTCATTGTTGCTGTTGGCCGGCCCCTCCAGGTCGCTGGCGTGGGGAAAGACACCACCCAGATATAGGGCCCTTGCCCTGAGTGTGGAAACCTGAAGGCACCAGCATCGAACATCCCATTACAACACCCAAGTGACAGTTCCGCTTGATGGAAAGCGAGTCAAGACCCGGGAGGTCCTGGGCATTTGCCTCAGGATTTCCAGCAAAAGGTCATCTGTAAGGGCTGAACCTCCAGATTCCTGCCCTGAGGGTCACTCAAGGACCCCACCCTCAGCGCTCACATCAGCTCTGCCTGGCCAGCAGCCTCGCTCCCACCAGCCCCACCCTCCTCCATGCAGCAGCCACACTGGCCCTGTGCATGCCTCCTGATGTCCACACCCCACCCCAGTGCTTGTCACGTTCCACCTCGAGACAGGGCTCGATCTGCATGACCCTGCCTCGGTCCCTAGGCTGGCACCTCCTTGAGAGAAGCCCCCGGGTCTTATTTAGTTGTGTCCCCAGTCCTAACAGAGCCTGGTGCAAGGTAAGTCCTCATGTGAGACATGTTGGCTGAAATAAACAGATCCCTTAGCCTTACCGTGTCAAGCCCCACCTATGAGAAAGGTGGGAATTGAGCAGCCCGTCCTCCGAGTGGGAGGCAGGAGGAGACCCACACAGCCATCTGCTTCACCATCTCCATCTCCACAGGGACCACCTGCGGGTGGTGAGCTCACAGCACGGGACCAGGAGGCCCCCCGTTTGGTCCCTTCTGAAGCCTGAGAGTTCTCCTTCTCCCTGGCTGGAGAATGTGCTCCAAGTCTGAGCCCATCACCTGCCTGTCTTGCAGACAGAGATTGGGGAGCAGAGCCTGGCTGAACTGGGGCAAAGCCATCCTACCTGTGGCAAATTCAAGGGGCAGCAGGTTTACCACCATCCCAAGTGCCTCATGACTGTTTTAATGTCACCCCAGGACAAGGAGCTAAGAAACGGCCAGCCTGCTCTATGCAAACCATGCCCCAGAGGTCCAGGGAGGCCCAGTAGAACGCACGAAGTACCACGAAGATGCAGGCAAAGTCAGAAGCCACTCTGAGCAGCTAGGTCCCTACTGCTGGACTCAGAGACTTCACAAGCTCACATGGCCCCTGCCAGCAATTCCCACACAAAACAGACAATGCTGCTGAAGAGCTGTGCCTGGTCGGAAAGACCAGCCAACTTCTTCCTCTGTGGTTTCCATGGTAACAAAGGCAGTGTTCAGACCCATGACAGCGGGAATGAAAAGTGGAGCCTTCAAGTCTCCCCTCCTCATCCCAAAAGGCCGGGATAGAAAAGGCCTGCTCTTACCTGCTAAGATAAAGATGCCCACGAGAATCAGGAAGACCAGCAGGTAGAGCCCCAGGACAGCATGCTTCAGGGCCGACAGGGAGCCCAGCTGGGTACAGCAGCCGCCCGCCCGCCGTTTGTGGCACGGACCTGGACAATAAGGGTAAGAGGAGAAAACAAAAAAGACACTTGAAAACCCCATAAGCTTTTTTTTTTTGGTCTCATCTTTTCCTGATGCACATAGACGTTCATGTGGAACCTCTCATGCCCCTTCTGTACATCTGTAACGTGGCCATCTTGATGGGGAGCTTTCCAGAAGCATCACAAGATGTTCAGCCTCTAGCTCTCCTCCCACCTCTGTGTTCAGGACTGAGCCAGAGGACACATCCACATGTGCTCACACAAACCACCCTCTTAAGCCACTTCAGGCGGCAAAGAACATTGAATAGGCTTGGATATGTGTCCTTTAAGAAGCATCATTGTCCCATGGGACCTGTGGGACATGGAGAGAATTTAAAACAGGAGTTTCAAGCTCAAACTGCTACAGTAGCCAGGAAGGGATGGGAACAGCAAATGAGGCCCTGGTGGGACAGAGGGGAATAGACAGTGCGTGCCCCACTCTGGGAGAGGCTGTCATGCAGGAGTGAAGACCCAGTGCCACCAGATCCAGAATTTTCAAGACATCTCCCTATTTTTAAGTGTTGGCAACTAACTCAAAAAACAATACACACTGGGGAGTGTAAACAAAACACATTTGCAAGCCGGTTCTGAGCACCAGCTTGCAACCCTGGGTTTAGATTTGCTGGTAAACATGGTAACTGCATCCCGTGGAACTACACAAGACTCCCAGCTTCTGCCCGGAATGGAACAGCGAACCACCATCGCTGTGGTGGGCCTTACGGACCGTGGAGTCCAACCCCTTCAGTTTACAGACAAAGAACATCAAATGTTGGCTAGCAGCAAACCCTGCCTCAGGACCCAAGTGATCTTTCAGCTGAATTTGTCCTTCAGGGCAGCCTTCTCAGACGGCCCATGCAGAGGCCAGGAAACTTACCAACCTCCACCTGTTCTGCGGACTGAAAGTGGAAGGGGAGGGGTATATCCCACACTCATGCCAACAGGTGACATAAGAATTGCATATTTTCGAAATATGCATGTCCCTATAATGCTTATTTCCCACCCACTGCAGGTGAAAGCCCCCTCCAGAGGCCTGTCCCCCACTTCGAGAGTGTTGCTATGTGAAGCCTGTTGTGCATTTAGAAGGTGTGGGGGCAGAAAAAATTTGACAAGAGAGGTTGAAATAATTGATATTTAGTAAACGTCTTAAAAGATGGTGTCACGTTTGCAATTCCTAGGAAGGTTTGCATTGGCAAGGAGGTACTTCCAGGACTCTGTGTTACCTCTCAGGTAACATGACTATCTCCTTGGCTCAGGAGGTTTTGTAACCACAAGGGAAATGGTGGTAACCATTGATGCCTTAGCACCCAAACAGTCCTGCCCCCGCCAGAGCTATTGTTATATCAGCAACATTTTCCCACTCACTCCATTTTATTGCAAATACCGCTGTAAAAACAGCTAAGCAGAACCACTACATAATATTTCCATAAAACACTGCGTACGGTGTGGAACAAGTTGTCAAGAAATACATATTTAATAACCATTCTCATTAATCCTTGAATGTTAGCAAATTTTAAAGAGTGAACTCGATCTTCCTAACCAAACTAAGACTTGAACAGAGCACATCTTTCTAACTCACCCTAAATATTCTTTTCTGGGATTTTCTATCCCTTTCCACACAGTAGGATCTATAACTGGTTTTGCTGCTAAATATGTAGGTTTCTGGTCACATTTCATTTATTTTTTCTCGTGAAAGCCGCTAGCTGTTGGGTTGCAACTTATCAGAGAAAAGTCTGTCCCTCAAGAGCCAGAATGGCAGAAATAGCGTTGTGTGATATTATACAAATATTGATTTTCTTTCTCCTGATGGTTGTTCCAGCTCTTCTGCTTTGAGCCCTGCTTCCTCTTTAGCCTCATGGCAGAACAGGAGGAGGAAAATCGCACAGCAATCAACACAGTTAACTTGAATGGTGCCTTAGTCACTTGCATGTGTGTTGCCAGCTCACTGTGGGAGTGGGTCACATTGCAATAATATTGCTCTACTTATCCCCATTGAAATAGTTCCATTGCCCTCTAACCGAGGCTTCCATTTAATAGCAAGCACCCAGCCGTGACAGGTCCCTCAGTCAACCAGCACATGCAACATAGACCTTCCTCCGAGAGAGCTTAGTTCTCTGAGAAAAACTTGATTACTTCGCACATTAAACCAAATCTATTTTAAATAGAACATAATAAGGGTTTCAAATAGAGATTTTCCACAAGCGGTTAGACAAGCAGAACATGAATGGTCTGGCAAGATGCTCAGAGAATATAATTGCAAGGGAAAGAAGACAATTTAAGAGAAAGACAAGTTATTAAGGCTGCCCGAAACACATTTATTGACTTTTTTTTCCCCCAAGTGGCAGCAGCATATTAGCTGGGTAAACCATTCAAATTATTTAAGCTCAGTGACAGATTAAAAACACTCCAAAATAATACAGTTGGCAAAGCAAGAGCAAAAAGTACGCTTCCCTTTTTTGTTGAAAATAATAACAAAACAAAACAAAATGAGCTATATCAAGGCATGAAAAGACATGGAGGAATCTTAAAAGCATATTACTAAGTGAAAGAAGCCAGTCTGAAAAGGCTACACACTCTATGATTCCAACTATACAACATTCTGGAAAAAAGCAAAACTATGGAGACAGTAAAGAGATCAGGGGTTGTCAGGGGTTAGGAAGGAGGGAGGGATGAACAGGCGGAGCACAGAGGGTTTGCAGGGCAGGAACCTACTCTGTGTGGCACTGTAATGGTGGACACATGTCATTATGCTTTTGCCCAAACCCACAGAATGTGCAACACCAAGAGCGCCCCCTAATGTAAATGGTGCACTCTGGGTGAGGACGACGTGCCATGTAGGTTCACGGATTGTGACACACGCACCGCTCTGGCGGGGGATGTTGACGGTGCGTCGGGGGTGGGGTACATGGGAACTCTTTGTACTTTCCATTTTATTTTCCTGTAAATCTAAAACTGCTCTAAAAAAAATAAAGACTATTAGAAATAAAAGTAGAGGTTTTGACTTAAGGACTATAGGGAATCAAACTGGAACAGACATTTATTGAGCACCCACCATCGGTTGCCCTACTCTGGTAGCCAGCCTTGGAGATGCCGCCATGGTCCCCGCCCCCTGGGGACGGTTTGTGAGACTCACGGGATGTGGCAGAAGTGATGGTGTGTCATTTCTGAGATGAGACAAAGGCAGTGTAGCTTCCTTCTTGCTCACTCTCTCTCTTGGAACGTTCATTCGAGGAGAAGCCAACTGCCATGTCATGAGGGAGAGGCCCGGGTGGTGAGGTACTGGAGCTCTTTCAGCCAACAGCCACATGAGCGAGCAGACCCCTCCGCCCAGTCAAGCCTTCAGATGACAGCAGCCTGGTCAAAATCTTGACTGCAACCTCATGAGGGACCCTGAGCCAGAACTATCCAGCTAAGCTGTTCTCAGATTCCTCCCAGATTACATTTTATATATAAAATAACATATTTTGTTTAAAATTTGTATGTGAAAAAAATTAACAAAATCTTGGCTTTCCTTGCACACCCATGACTTCCTCAGAAACTGTGTGAGGAGTAAATTTCTGTTTGCTTTCTGCTGCTAAATTTTGGGTTAATTTGTTACACGGCAATGGATGACTGGTACACTTATGCTAGACATTGGGAGATGTGACGATAACAAGCTGTGTGAAGAGAGACTTTGTCAGTGTCATCCACTTCCAACTTCCCAGCTCCCAGGCCTGTGCCCGGCCCATGGTGGATACTCAGCAATTACTTGTTGAATGAGAGATTAAGGTACAGCCACTGCCCTTCAGATTCTCCCCTTAGAAGGGAAGAAGACATGCAAAAGGGAAACTACGGCTCAGGGAAGAATGCAGCAGGAGTGCAAGAGAGACACGGCACAAGCGACATGCTGCAGGCAGAGGCCGCGTTCCGTTCTGCGCCAGACGTGGCCGCAGAGTCTGCGTGGAGCCAGCGCTTGGAGGACAGGCCTTTTCGATGGGCCAAGTTCCGTTCTCTTTTGCTTCAGCGTCATCATCCAATTTACAGCAATCATACATTTGAAAACTGTGACACTGCAAAGAAAACCTTCTTCCTCCACGTGAGAACAGTTCTGAAGGAAGTAGCAGACGAAGCTGTTAGTCGTTAAGCATAGTGGTTTGCAGACACAGGCACACACACCACCAGATCGATGGGGAAAATGGTCAACAACGACAACGACGACAGCAGCAACAACTCTCCAAGCTCTAGGAAAATCATGGGAAAGGTTTTTCCATCTTGCAGTGGCCTCCAGAATTGAGTGTGGCATCTCGAGATTGGGAAGCCAAGGGAAGGGGACTCAAGAGGTCTGGAGAGGGCAAGGCCAGTGAGTCCAAGAGAATAAATAGAAACTTAGAATTAAATGCAAAGTGACTGAAGAGCCAGCCCAGGATGCGCCCTGAGCACGGGGCACACAGCCTCCCACGAGTGCTGGAAGCAGGGCAGGTGGTTTCCCCACCCTCAGCATCCTCATCCGCATATGGCCTGCGCAACCTCGCCACAGCCGAGCATCCCCGGGCTCTTATTTTCTTGACATCGCTCCACTTAAATTTAAGTTTATTTAAGAAGGAGGCGTTATCACCATAAGTGGGATATTAGCATCTTCCTATTACACATTAAAATAAATACCTAACTATTAAAATAACAAATTTATACCTCTGTATTGCTCAAAGTCACCTTGAGCACCTCTGTGTCGTACATAGCCGCATTCTGGGAAACACTGACTTTAATAAAAGGAATCAACTGTGTCACAGTTCAATGACAAGTTGCAAAAGAAAGTTGATGTATGCCAAGGAAATTTCATTTGTAGAGAAGCAACACCAAATTTTAGAGGTTCAAGATTAAGAGGGTTCCAGAAGGTAGTACATTGAGGATTAAGTACCACTGGAAGAACCCGGCAGAACCTGGCACACATCTCTAGCACTGTCCTCGTTACGTGTATTGTCTCTCTACATCTCTGGCTGCCCCCCTAGTCTCTGAGGTCCTCTGAGGCAGGGCGTGTCCCCCCATCAGCTGGCACAGTGTCTGGCCAACAGCAGAGCAAACATACGTATACGGCATTTATTTTTGCTGCAAAGACTGTCTCTTACATTTGCCTTATGCAAATAATCGACAAATCCCAGTTGGCTGGAAAAACATATCTTTTAAGCAAAATTTTGATCTGAAAAATCAATCAAAAGCTGTGCTTCCCTTGCATATCCAGGGCACCCGACCGCCACTTCGTGCCGCGCAGGTAAACCGTGGGGACGATTCACTGGAGCTGAGTCAACACCTTGCTTCCAGCCGAGTGTCACAATCACACGCGGAGCTTCTTAGTCACACCGAGGCCTGAGCCCTCCCCGTGGATGTTCTCGTTCTGATTGAGTGATGAGATCACAGATCTAGGGCGCAGAGGTCGCAGTTCTGGAGTAAAGCATTTGTCATATCAAAAGATGATATGAAGACACATTCTTGGAAAGTAAATTAAAAGTCTTATTGTTATAAAAGCTCACTGTATTGGGGGGGAACTCTTTGATGTATTTTTAATAGGACACATTTAAAATGGGGTTCTCTCAAATGATTTTATTATTCCCAGAGGTTAAAACCGTGAAGAGTTTCTTTTAATAAGAGGAACAAAAAAGTACCCCCAAAGAGTGTTTGCTAAAATACTGTATGCTGGGGCTAGGGAGGTTCTTGGCAGCAGAGATTACAGAACAGGAAAGTTTGTATAAAAAACACTCAGCCCCACAGAGTTGAGCTGAGGATGAGTGTGGAGATGGTGCCCGATGTCAGCGCCACAGTGTGGTGGGAGCATCGAAGCTCTGCAGCCCAGTTACCCTGTATTAGGCAGTGGCATCTGTCACACCCCTACAGGGGGAAAGGCATGCGTTTGGGGCTCCCATAGAGGAACATCCAAAGCCTGCCTCTGCCACGCATTGGCTGTGAGACCGTGAGAGAGATTCTGAACAATGCCCTTTATTAATTTGTCCTTTGCCTGAAAAACCAGTAATTTCAATTTCTTAATGACAATCTCAGAGCATTTAGGGAGTTATCTGTTTGAATTTGTCTCCCCATTTAAAAAGAGTACTCACAAATTGGATCTGATAAAAATGAGTATTTATTTCCAAAGAAACTAGCGCTAAACAACACAAACAACCGGAGGCAATGATTCAACCGTCACCTACTTGAGTCTTAACAACAAACAGTCATTTTCTTTTTGTTCTCTTTGGTCCCACAGCTTGTAAACAGCAGGTGGAGACAAGATTTTTGTGCTGGGAGGGACCTCAGAGCTCAGCTCTTCCAAGGATTCTCGTTAAACCCACCCAAGTCTGACCTCATGGTCATCAGCCGCCTCATTCTCTCTGGTTACTCACGGCTCACATTGTTCATTGTAACAGGCAGCCTCGAATAACCTCTGTCTTTGAAGCTGCCACCACTTTCCGGCTTTAATGGAGACCTCAGAAAAGGAAAGAAGGAAGGTGAGGCAGGGACACTGCCAAGGAGAGCCACCCACCTGGAGTTACAGAGACCCAGGTAAACAAGTCTCACTGGAGTCTGGGAGGGTCCTAAACTGTGATAGTGTGAAATATATATTTGGCCTTTGTCCTGAATCCTGGCAAAAAACCTCCTAAAACTCTTGGAGTCTCCAGAGTGATAACAGTGTCTTTTGTATACTAGGGAGACGGCTGGTGTCTGGGGGCCCCCTAGGTAGCCTCAGGATCGGGGCCGGTCGCTGCAGAGTCGAGGGGTGATTAGATGGTTGGGACATTCAGCCTCATACCCCAACCTCTGGTAGAAGAGAGGGGCTGAAAGTTGAGCCGATCACCCATGGCCAATGATGGAATCAATCATTCCTACAGAATGAGGCTTTCATAAAAACCCAAGAGGCCTGGGTTGGAAGGACTTCCAAATAGCTGAATGCGTACGCGTGCAGGTTCTTGGAGTGGCCGCCTGGAGGGGGCATGGCAGCTCTGTGTCCCTTCCCCCACCCCTCCCCATGTGCATCTCCTCCACCCGGCTGTTCCCCTGCACCTTTTATTGTAACCTTTGTAATAAACCTAGAAACATGCAAAGGGCTTCCCTGAGCTCTGTACCCACTCTGGCAAATTAATCAAACACAAGGATGGGGTGTGGGAGCCCTCATTTATAGCAGCTCGGTCAGAAGCACAGGCCACACCTGGGCTTGCGATTGGCATGTGGAGTGGGGACAGTCTGTGGGACTGAGCCCTCAACCTGTGGGAGCTGACGCTACCTTCAGGTGGCCAGTGTCAGAATCAAAGTGAATTGGAGGACACCCAGCTGGTATCCGCGGAAGAATCAGCTGCAGAACTGGTGACTGGTGGGGAGAAATCAATCCCCACACATTTGTGACCATTTGCATTGATTATTGAGTGAGAAAATAGGAAAAACACTTCGGTTTGTTTTTTTCCTACCTCCAGAACAATCGACTGGGGTACAGTGGACACCGGTCACCTCTGCCCTGTTGGATCCCAGACCTGAGTCCTTGGGGCTGACAGCCTGGTGAGGGTGCCAGGGGAAGAACACTGAGCTTCGCATGGCCAGAGGAGTTTGAGCTTTTCACACCCGTTTCTAAGAAAGGTAGAGTGGGTGGAAGCAGGGCAGCCACGGATAAGCCCATTTGGATTCCATGATGACCTAGGACAGTTTTCCTAGCACTTCCAGAGATATCTAGTAATTTTGTCACTTCCCCATAATGTTGGTTATTTTTCTGAACTATTTCCCAAGTTACTCTGCATAAAAGTTTTTGAAAACAACTAAGGGCTCGTGTGCTTGTTTTCAGGAAGGGATCTGGCTGGGGCTGAGAAGCTGGGGGAGGTGCGGGATAGGGGGGGAAGGGCAGTCGAGGTGAGCTGGCCGGTCACTGTGACCAAGTGGGAGAGAGCCTGGGAGTCCCCCCCCAGGAAGGACAAGCGGGTCCTGGGGCTGGTGGAAGATGCAACTATTCATGCTCAAAACGGACGGGGCACAGATGGAAGAAACACTGTTTCAGACTCATACGGCTGCAGGCCAAAGACTCTCCCCCTACAGAGTGGCCCTGGACCCCTGTCACAAAGATTTCCAGTTCCTCTCTGGGCCCCTTCTCAAAGGCAATAAGTCACGTGAAAATGCTTGTGAGGTGGAAGCCAGGGCTTCAGCTCTTGCATTTTTAAATCCCACTCTTTCTAGGACGCTCCTGCAAGCTCCTTCCTACCTCCGCCCCTGCTTTGGTTTGATGAATCCGTTTCTGCTCCGGGCAGGAACCGATAAGTTTAACATTCTGCCTCATGTCCCAATTCCCACCACTGATGCATGTGGAAGGGCCACGTGGGTGTCTGGTTTTGAAGACGGAAAGGCTGAGATCCCAGCCCATGCCACCGGTATGGGACCGAGCACAACATGTCCCTGAAGCCTCCAACTCTGGCACCTTTGCACAGAAAGCAGAGCAGGCCACACTCTAGAAGGAAGCTCAGCAAATCTGAGTGAAAACAGTAGATTTCTGTCACCAGGCAAGGCCTGCAACTAACCGTTCTCACCTATAGAGTTTTGTTGGGAAATTGTGGCCAACTATAGCTAATAATGTGAACAGAACTGCACCCATAAATCAATGAACAAAAATACAGATTTGTCGAGGGTTTGCTCTCAGAGGGAGGTACTATGTCTGATTCATCTCTGTGTCCCATAGGTCCTGGCATACAGCAGGTGCTCAGTTGACACCTGTTGGCTGTTTGCAGGTAAAGGAGACTAACAAGCTAAGCATGAATTTAACGGCACACCAGGCCACTGGGTTTGTCTGTATGCACCTTGTTCAGGCTTTTGTCATGACCACATGCTCTGGCTTCTGTATTCGATGCTTTGACATGTGGGGCCCTGCTGACTAGAGAGACTGCCCCTGCCAGGGCCAGCCAATGCCAAGACATCATAAAGGACTTGCCCATGAGCTCGCCTTCCGTATACAAACCGACCTCCCACACCAGGCCACTGTCCACCCGCCCTAATCGCCCCAAGGCCCGGTACCAGACCACCAGGGACGGCCCCTACACCCCAGAGCCTGCTGAAATTATTCATACCGGCCAATCCTAAGCCTGCTCACCCTGCCTTGCCCATTCCTTCCCAGAAACCACGGTAAAGCCTCCTGCCCACATTCCCCTCTGCCCCCTCCCCACCCTGGCGCGTCCCTGGGTGGTCTGCGTGGCAGAGGGGTGCCCCGTCCTCTGGGAACTGTAACAAACTTTCAATGGTGGGCGTCTCCCTGTGAGTCTGTTGGCCACGCCTGAATAATCATCAGACCTACACTTTAAACCGCCAACAACGTGACACAACCGAGTAACAGCGGCCACTTGCCAAGTACCTACTCTAGGCCCGTTAGATACCTGAATTCTGAGCACAATGAGAAGTTGGGGGAGGAGTAGAGCAAGGACAGTTTGTTCGTTATCTCAGTAGATTTTTCTGGAGCAGGGTGCCGTGGTTAAGCGAGCTGACCCCCAGAGCCCATCTCCGCCCTGACCATCTGGTTCAGCCATGCGAGGGGAAGCTCCCCTAAAGGCACCTCGTCCCAAGACCAACGACACACGCATCCTAAAGAGCAGTGGCTGTTTGCTTTCTCTCTGCCGTTATCTGAGACAGGGACTGTAGCCAGGGAGCACAGACAGAAAACATCCTCCTCCAACCATTTCATTTACCTGTGCAGCCAGGGACTGTTCTGTTTCTGGTCTTCCTTGGGTGACGGAGTTTGTCCCACACCAAAGGGTCATAGTCTCTTAGAATCTAAGACCGATACTAGCTACAAATAAGCCTTTGGAGCTTTGAAAACGTAACTAGAAATAGAGTAGCAAGAATAACGAGTTTTAGACAAGGGCTGTCCGGAAAGTATCCAGCCATGTAACCGTTCTCGTTATATTAACAATGGCTGGATACTTCCGGATACTTTCCGATCACAAAATCTAACTCCTGTACTAGGAGAGCCACTCACAGAAGGGCGGGGAAAAGGCATGGCCAGCACGCCACGGCTGCCAGAGCCCTCGCGGGTGTCCCTGAGGACTGCAGGACAACACCCCCCTCATCTTTAGCCTGTCAGCCCTCTTCAGGGATCCCCCATATAAACCTACATGTCATGACAACTCCTCTGGACACCCTGGAAATGCTTGAAATACGTAAGACATTAAGTTTACATTTCAACAGACACCGTAGGTGCGGGTTAGGGAGGTGTAACTTTGGAGGGAAGAAATGGTATTCCTGTGTTTGGTAAAGGATACTGACATCCAACAGGACCGGGGAACCAAGATGCCGGGATAAAACCCTCTGGCAAGGGGACAAAGTCAGGTTTGCTTTTACTCATGGACAAACTATAACATCACTTTTGGAAACACCCTCGAGACTGAACAGTGCTCTGTGGATCGGTGTTCGGGGAGAACAGGAGTGAACCACAATGGTTCCTGCAGACCAGGATGTCTAGACCTCATGAGGAAGATTGTCCTCCGTTCCCCCCCAACCCACGTCCTCGGCAGTCCCCTTCCACCCGCTCCTCCCCACCTGATTATTGCCACCTGCCCCTCTGGTCTCCGGCATGTTCTATCTTCACAGTCCACCCCTCCAGTTAGGTTCCCTGTGCCTGCCAGGGATCCACAGATGACAGAAACTGACCCATACCGTGGTGTCAGGAGAGGAGGCCAGAGCCACCCCCTTCCCCACAGCCCCCTCCCAAGACAGGATTCATAGAGACAGGGCTTCTGCCCAGCCTCTGCCCATGTGACCGACTGGCTTGGATTACCTTGACTCGACATGAATCTCAGCCCAGACAGCAGGAAGTGGGCAGCAAGCCCGAAGGAGACAGCAGGGGGCAGGAAGGCTTCGAGACACCGTGTGGCAGGTTGGGGCCATCATCGGCCCCCGGGCAGCTCTGCGGCTGGGCCTGGACGTTAACCAGGAACCAAGTCTGCAGGGCAGGGGCCAGGCCAGGCCTCCTCTTCATGAGTGTGTTTAGATCTCCCAAAACATTCTGCTGAATTACGCCACGTGGACATGGGGAGGGCAGGGCGCTTCTCTGACCTGATGTCAGTGTCCCAGGCATCCTGCAGAAGCCATCTAAGACCTGGTCACTGTGCTCTTGTGCAAACCTGCTTGAATGAGTGTCTATTTGCTGCCGGCTGCACCTCCCAGAATAGTTCATTCTGCCTGTCCCTGCATTCAGCCGCTCGTTCCCATGGCCCCACCTGAGCCTCGCCATGGCCCGGAACAGCCCCACTTCTTAATCTCAACTGGCAAGAGTCTGCCCTCTGGCCACCACCTGGCCACCACCCGGTATACCCCGCTCTCCCAGCCCTCACCACCAGGCCTGGCTCTCCCATTGTGCGTGGACTCCCAGGCCTGGCGCCCGAGGAAAGGCAGTTGAGCTGTGATGAGAGGCTGGGGTTTAAGGACCAGGCTCCACCTGACTAGCCAGGTGACCTTGGGCAATTTACTTCACCTGAGACCTCATCTTCTCGTCCGTCAACAATCAGGGAGAAATAACATACACTGTGGCTCAACGGGGACAGTTTACAGAAGCCCAGCACACAGCTGTGTAGCATTACCATTGCTAATGGACCCCGCCACCCTCCCCCAGGGTCCCCAGGCCCCCTACCTCCCCTCCCCAAGAGCCGAATGAGCTCCAGACCTCCGATGCTCCAGGACAAGACCCCCCTCCCCTGGCCCACACGCAACTGTAGTGGGTAGGGGCAGGTGTCCTAGGACTTCAGGTGCTCCTGGCAAGACGCTGCCCGCACACGTCATGGCCCTGCCATCGGTTTCACCCTCCCTGAGTCCCCAGTCCTGGCTCAGAGCAGCCCCACTGCCTTAGGGCTGCGAGAAGCGAGTTCCACAGCTGCGCAGCTCACAGACAACAGGAATGTGCAGCTCACGGCTCTAGAGGCTGGAGGTCCGAGATCGAGACACCAGCGGATGTGGTATCTGGTGGGGGGGCGCCGTTTCCTGCTTCCTAGATGTCTCCTCACTGTGTCCTCACACGGTGGCAAGACAGTGCAAGAGCTCGCTAGGGTCCCTTTTGTAAGGGCAGTAATCCCACCCACGAGGGCTCCACCCTGTGACCTACTCACCTCCTCCCAGAGGCCCCACCTCCTGATCTCATCACCTTGGGGGTTAGGATTTCAACATACAAATTTGTTGGGGACACAAATACTCAGTGCGTTGCACCCACAGAAACCCCAGGACTCCCAAGACCACCTCTGTCACCCACTATCATCCCCAAACAGCTTTGTTTATCTGCCTTTGTTGAAAGATGAAGATAAAGCAATGAATGAATGAATGAATGAGCAAGGGATGGAGGCCAGGAACCACAAGAGCAATGTCTATGGGTGGAGAAAAGGGTGACACAATAAAGAATAACACGCCCTGGTTATTCATCACCCCCTGCCCAGGGGGTCTCCTGAAGCCCACCCAGCCACCCAAGGCTCTGTCCTCACTGCAGGTCTCCCCAAGCCCACCCACTCCAGAGTGTACCAAGCTAGTGGGACAGGCCAATGACATTCCCCTCAGACCCACCTCACCGCCCCCAGTCCCTGGAGTAATGCCACATAGGAGACAGCATGGCTCAGGGCTGGGGGGCTTGAACGAAGGCAGAGGGAGGGGCTCCTGTCTGTGCCCATCTGTGCCCCTTCCCTCGCTCCTGGGGACACCAGCCTCCACAGTGGGACAAGGAAATGCATCCCTTGGCCCCGCCAGACACAAACCTCAGGAAGCAAAGTGCCTCCGATCGGGATAGGAGAAGGAGAGATGCATGCACCCCACAGAACCAGGAGCCTGCAGGATCCAGAATATTCCTTACGGATTCTACATTTGGGAAATAGGACTCAAAGAACTTGCTCAATTTCCCTGAGTATCTAGGCCTCATGAAAAGCCCACTAACCAAAACTCTACTTTTTTCAGCTGAAGGTTAAGGATCTGCCTTAGAACACGCTCCGGGACGGGGGTCCCTGAGCAACGGCATAGTGGTTCCCAGGGGCCGTGGGTGGCAGCAGCTCCTCCTGACCTCCTCATCCCTCCTTTTTCCTCTTCCCCACTTCCCCAGGGTTTGCAGGGAGGGACACAGATGTGGGTCGAGGTCTACCGTGTGCAAGGTGCTTTGCTTGGGTTAGATCACTTGCTTCCGCCACGGCCCCTGTGAGGTTAGTGACATTACTCTCGTCTTGCAGATGAGGACACTAAGAGTCAGAGGGTCAGGCCCTGGCGGCAACAGGTGGCCCACTCGGATTAGGAGACTTCACAGGGTTTAATAAAGGGAACATATCAAAGGGGACGCCCACAGGATAGAGCAGTGTCCTCGGGCTGGAACCACCTGATCCCAAAGGGTCAGGGACGGGAGCAGTTATGGGATCTATAAGGAGAAAATCCACGCAGAGAGGGCAGCATGGGAGGAGCTGTGCCCTTTGGTGGGAGGACAGGACCAGCCCGAGGTGACCCAATGAGGCAGAGTGAAGAACAGAGGGGCAAAGAGAAGCCCCGACTCGAGCCTGAGTCAATGTGGCCAAGGTCGCACGGCTCGTGCGTGGTCTGTGGAGTCCAGCCCAGGCCCGACACATGCAACCCCCAGGCTCTTCCCTCACCAGGCTGCTCCCATGTCCTGGAGGGACGGCCCACGGGGCAAGAAAGACCCCCAGTGACCACAGGCACTCTCACAGTGCCTTGCTCTCTGCTCTTGCTGAACGGGGACAAGTGCCCGAGTGGGCTGCAGCTCTGAACGGGTTAATAGCCCTACTCCTCTGCCCCAGCCAGACTCTCCAACCTGTAGAGGGCCGTGACTTTCCTGAGGCCCCAGCCAGGGGCCCTCCCAGGAAATCCACACCCACCCTTGGGCCGCTGCCCGGCAGCCCTCAGCTGTGCCAAATGAACTGGAGAGATTTGACGGATGAGAAGGTAGATCGGGGGCTCCCCTAGGAGAATAATGTCATTTTATGGGGAAGGAACACAGGAATGGGGAGCCCGGGCCTGACTCAGCGAGCGCTGGGCTGCAGGGCCAGGAGCATGTGCAACTCATTACTCCCGGGTCCCATGTGCGCCCAGGGATGACGCCACGAGAGGTGGGGGGCAGGCAGGACTGCAGCGTTTCTCTGACACTAACACCTCTCTCTGGCCCTCAGTGCCACAGAGGAGCCAGGACCAGCCGGACCCACCCACTCCCAGCCCAGCCTCCTGCTCGGCCTCCTGGCGCCAGATGGGAGAGGCCCGGCTGCATGGGCGAAACTAAGGCACAGGACAGGGAGGGGGAGGGGAAGGCGGAAGGAGTGAGGGGCAGGCCCACTGCCCAGTGAGAGAGTGAGCACCCATCAGGGCGGCTCGGCTAAAAAACCTTCCGGGCCCCGTTTGGAATTGGCCCTTCCAAGCAGTTCCGGCCCCACAGGTGGATGCCAGCCAGGTGAGCAGGACGGTCCCTGCCCTTCTTCAGCCTTCCCATCAAGGCTCCCAGGAGGACGCTGATGGCTAAGATGTGAGGAAGGAGGCAGGTTCCCAGAGGTGGCCTCGCCAAGGCATGCAGAGCAGGGGAGCCCCAAGGGCGTCACGGAGCAGGAGCTGCGTGGGGTTGAAGGACGTGGGCTCCTTTCCTAGGAAGGAACCTGCATTCCAGGTAGGAGACTTGGAGTCAGGTCCCAGCTCTGCCACTAACTACTCAAGTGGCCTCGGCACGTCACCAACTATCACAAAGATGTCTGAGCACCTGCCACCTACAAGGTCTCAAGAGAATGAAAAGGAGAGCAAAACACCTTCCCCACCTCAGGGACCTGCCAGTGTGGTCGGGATGGACAAGCACCCTACGGGCAGTGCGGCCGCATCAGAGTAGAGCAGCTCACCCCGACCCAGCAGGACACAGAGGAGCGGTTAAAGACTCGGACTCTGAGACTCGGCAGGGACACCTTTGGGGGAGCAATCCATGGAGCCAGGGAGCAGGGCAGAGGGTGCTGCCTCGGAGAGATTATGGGGTGGGGTGGGGAGGGTGGGGACTCCCCAAGAGGGGGCACAAAGGCACAGGAGTAGGGAGGCGCAGCAGACCCCATGCATTCACCTGACACCTGCCACCTTGAAGGTCCCACCTGCACTCACGTCTGAGTCACACCTTGCAATCCGGGCTGTGCTCATGCAGCTCGGCCTCCCCATCCCAACACCCCCACGGCCGGCCCCCAAGAGGAAGTGCCGCGGCCCCTCCCCGCCTCCCACCTCTGGCCCCACATTTGAGGAGGACGTCCTGGGGGGACCTGGAGCTCCTCCCAGCCAGGTTCAGGGGGGCTGGCTCCCCGCTTCCTTCCACACCTCCCCACCCATCCCATCCCTTGCCCTCCCTCTGCAGAGAGGAGGAGGATCAAAGAAGCAGCAAAATCCTTCAGAAACAAAACCAAATCTGGCTTGAATTTCCCCAGGTCAAGCTCATCGTTTTCCTCTCGAATGGGAGGGAAAGGGGAAGAATCAAATCAGAAACCTACAAGCTTTTAAGTTATTGGTTTCATCTCAACACTCAGCTCTGTCTGTGTTTCTCATGTCCCAGTAACGAGGAGTGGGGGAGACCGAGAGAATTCGGCAATCAGCTTTGAAGGACCCCTCTGTTCATTCACTTGGTCATTCATTCATTCATTCCACATAGACCTAGTGAGCACCGACTGTGTGCTGGGCTTAGGAGATGTCAATGAACAAAACAGAGATGCCTGCCCTGGTCCAGCGATATTCTTGCCGCGGGGAACAAACGATGAACGATAAACGTAATAAATAAGATTACAGTATGGTAGAAGGAAATAGGACGACAGAAGAAAGGAAAGAGAGGCGGGGAAAGGGGGATGGGCGCGCAGGGCGACAGGAAGGCCTGTGGAGGGGAGCAGGCGAGGGCTCAGGCCACACTGGAATGGGCTGTGTCCCCCAGCCAGGAGAGCACCCTTCGGGGGCAGAGGCCCCGTGAGTAGCCAGCAAGTTGAAGGTCAGCGGCTGTGCGGACCTGGCAGTGCGGAGGGAGATGGGCCTTCTCAGCCACGTGGTCAGGGCCTCGGTTCGCAGCGCTG
This sequence comes from Propithecus coquereli, assembly GCF_000956105.1. Lineage (NCBI taxonomy): Eukaryota > Metazoa > Chordata > Mammalia > Primates > Indriidae > Propithecus > Propithecus coquereli. The sequence continues at coordinate 74,454 of NW_012150297.1, forward strand.
TTGAAGTGGGAGCCACTGACTTGGGGTTTATAAGGACCACACCCCTCACACAGTGGCCAGGTCTGCTTTTACGCACAGAATTTTAGAACGGGACAGAACCTCAGAGACACCCCACTGCGTCCCCATGTGGGAGATGAGAACACTGTGGCCCAAAGAGACTGGGCCTCGGGGGACCCCACGCACGGGACACTTGCTAGCTTGGCTCTCAAACTGCCCTCTGACAGGTCTCCCCACAGCTGGGGGCCCAAAAAGCAAGGCAGCTGGCGTTACTGTTATTTTTCAGTCCTTCTGATCCAGATGAGCTTTTTAAATTTGGGGTTCAGAAAAAGGGAGAGTAAGAAGAAGTAAGGGGAAGAGGGTAAGGTGGTCCCAGTGACACCACCATGGCTCCCTGGGCCCCGGGCTGGCCCTGAGGTCCCCCCGATCACCCACGGTGCTGTGCCCTGTTCTTTCTGGCCAAACCAACCCGGCCTCTTGACTGACATGCCCGTGGATGTGGCCGGCAGCTTCCCCTTTGCGGACGCGCTGTTGGGAGCTGAGCAGGGGCAGCACCCCAGGGCCTTCCCTCTGCCCAAGGGGAAGAACTCAACAGAAACGCTGCCCGGCTTGGCATCACAATGCTGGCGTACTGTCCCCGCCTCTTCTCTTACACGATCTCTTCTAGGATTCGAGGCCTTTTCCAGGAAAATGCCTGCCCGACTTTAACATCCACACTTGTCTTAACCTACTTTATGTTTTGGGCAGCCGCTCCCTTGCCAGAACCCTTCTACGGGGATCATTAGCCCTTTGAGGGCAAAGTCTGGTTTAACCTCTCGTAGGAGCATGCGGGGCCCCTAAACCATAGCCTGACGTGTTGTGGGAGCCGCAGGGGTAGACAGTTCCCAGAGGCAGGCGAGCAGGAGCCTAGACCTCCCGTCTCCTCCGCCTGCTGAGACCGTCCCAGCTTCCCACCTGCACTCGGCACCTTGTGGGAGGACAGGCAGGCTGGGAGCAAGAGGGGAGCCGCTGCCCTTGCACTGGCAGAGGGGGGCACGACCCACCACGGTGCTGGAGGGAACCTGTGAGGAAAGGCCCGTCTCTGCGTGGCCGGAAGTCTTCACGAGATTTCTGCAAGCTTCACTCTATGCCTCTTTGAAATGGGGACAAAGCTCTCCTCTCCAACATGTGCTGCAGTGGGAGTGTATTTGCTCATGTGCAAGCATTTATTAGGCACCTAAGGAGTGCCGAGCCTTGTGCTGCGTGCACAGGAATCAGGCTGCCAAAACAGGGCTCGGGCTCCTCCCGGGGAAGCCGCGTCAGTTCTGTCTCCAGTCTCAGCAAAGAACCAGCCCCGAGATGTAGCACCTCCTGGGTCACTGGCAGAGGAACTCACCCAGTGTGGGCACCTTGGAGAGGTGTGTTTGCCCCTCCCAGATGCTTCAGGAGGGGCATGGGTGGCCCCTCTCCTCACCTGGGAGGGCCTGCGCTGATTGGTTCCGATACCCTCACCTGACTTCACCCTCACTCTCTCGGGACAGAGGGGCTGCCCTCGAGGTCAGCAGACTTGGTGCGGGAACCTCTATCTGACTGGCAAGTGTGTGGTCCTTACTGCTTTTCTCAGCTTCAACATTTTACCCATTTGTAAAATGGGTACTCGTCTTGCTGATCAAACAGGTTTGCTGACATGAATGAATGAGAAACTCATGGAAAAGACCTTCTGAGGAATGAAGTTCAACATATACAGTATTAGACAGGGAGGTCACTCGTGCCCTGGGGCACTGCCAAGTTTGGGTGGGGGGCAGGGCTCCTTCCCTGCCCCCAGGCCAGATCTTGCACCCCAAGACCGAGCCAGAAGCACTCACCGTCCTCGCACAGGTTCAGCTTGGACAGACTCCTTCCGTCGAAGGGCTCCTCGAAGATAGAGCCGGTGTCGCGGTCGCTGACGGTGTGCAAGTACATGGCTTTGTTCTCCATCACGTCCTGCAGCGGCGGCGGCGGTGGCGGCAGAGGTGGCGAGAGGAGAGGGAGGAAGGACGGGGCAGGGGAGAGAGAGAATCAACCACAGGTGGAAACAAACGAATGTATAGAACGAGATGCCCACCCTGTGACCCTGAGCCTGAACTCTGGGACCCTCTCCTCATCAACAGGACCCAGGTGCCACCCTCCAGGTCCCTGGAACCCTGAGCCCCGACCCCAACTTCCTCAGTGCTTTGGAAGACCAGGGCTCTTTGGACCTTTCTGACTGGGGGACCTTCCCTTCCTTTCAGCCACCCTTGGTGAGGCCGGGGCCACGGTAGGCCATGCCAGGTGGAGCCTGCAGGAGGCGGCCCTGCTGACCCAAAGGTTGACCGGGGAGAAGTTTTGGAGCCCTCTGGGATTCTGTTCTGTGTTGGAAAGGAAGGAAACTAGATGTGTTGAGAGGGTGCAGAGACCACCAGCCAACACAGCAGAGAAGACCAGAACTGCTCCCCACACCAGCTGGGCTGGTGTGGTCAGAAGGGCTCCGTATGGGACCACGGCAGGAAGTCATCTGGCCCGGTGGCGCCCCAGGAGCAGGCAGCCTCTGTGGGGACCCCCAGACTCTAAAAGGCTGGGCAGCCATAGGCCGGGAGAGCTCGTGTCCGATGGTCCCTGAGGCTGGCTCACTGGGTCTTTGGCTCTATCCACCCCACAGTGTTCCAGGAAGTACCCACTGATTGACTTGGGCAAACCTGTGCTCCTTGAAGCAAAACAGCCCATTTACACAACAGTGTGAGCAACACAATCCCATTCTGTACGCGTTACCATACATGCATACGGTAACGTGTATGCCATGTGTAAGTGGATGGGAAGGCTGCGCTGGGAGGTGTTCCGGGTGGCTCTGGCTGGAAGGGAGTGTGGAGATTTTCTCTTGCTTGTGGATGTTCTGGGTTTTCTGTGATGCATTTGCATTCTTTGTGTAATGAGAAAAGTCCATTTTTCCAGCAAAATTACTAGTATTTATTTACATAAAATACTTGATTTTGCTTTTCTCACATTCACGCTCAGTGATTTGATAGATTACTCTCTGCTTTCCTCTCCGTTCCAGCCATGAGTTTATCTCGACCGTCACTTCTGATGCTCTTAACTATCTTGACAACAAACCCCAAACATCCGCTTTTTAAAAATGAATCTTTGGGAGGCAAAAGCCGTTAGGAGGATGGGTCCCAGGCCCAGCGCGGAGCAATCTCGACCCTGAGACCCAGGAGCTGGGGGAGAACGCGGTGCCTGGCAGGTGGCGGTGGGGGAACGACGCAGTGATTGGAAAGCTCAGTTGCTTCCTCTCCAGAGGCAGGGTGGGGACAGAGGCACCTCACTGTTTCATAAATAGGGACAACGAAGGGGGAGGCTGGCCGGGTCGCGCCACCGGGCAGAGCAAAATGTGAATCCCTGATTTAATGCCTCGAACTTGGCCTCCAGAGACCTCTGACGTGAGGGCTGAGAAGAGGCCAGAACTGACCAGTTGCTGTTCAACTGTCCTTGCAACACTACGGGAAGGCCGGGGCTTCTGCTCTTATCTCTTCTCCACGTGCCCCACACATGGGCACACGCACACACACACACACACACACACACACACAAACACACACATACACAGAGTCATGGTGTTCCCAATCCCTGCGAGCCTTTCTTCTAGCCCATGGAGGGACGGAAGAGGGGCGGGTCCACTGCTGCAGCAAGATCCCTCCTCCCCGCCCCGGACACCGCCCACCCCGGCTTCTCTGTGCCGCGTGGTGTCCAGTGTGCTGGTCTCTCCACCCAGCCTCCACCCAAGTCCTCCACCCAGTGAGGGCCTCTAGGTGGGGCCCCGGGCAGCTCCGTCACTGCTAAGCTGCAGGAGACCCTCCCTTGTTTTACGAGCACTCAGTGCGGGACCCTCCCTCTGGCCTCGCTCCTGGGGGGGCCACGAAGCAGAAGCCAATGTCTCTTCTGCCTGCGATGACCCTCTCTCTGCCAAGGCAACAGCCACTGCTGTCCAGAGCTCACACAGAGCTGGACAGGCGCTGCCCGTGGAGGGGAGGTGTGGGGCCCCATGGCCACTTCCACCGTCCTCCTCTTCCGGTCAGCTCCTGGCCAGAGCTGGAGTGTGTCTGGGGGGTGGCCCTCCACCCCTCGGCCGCTGGAGCAAGAGCCCCGGCGAGCAGCTGGGAGAGGGGCTAGGGCCAAGCAGGGGCCAGAGATGAACGAGATGGGCTTGGAAATGTGCAGCCAACTCTGCTAATGTTCGTTACTTGGAAATGAAACCTAAGCACGTTCTGTCTGCCCAGGTTTTATTTGGGGCTGTTTTTCTTTCTTGGGAGTGGGGGACAGGCATTTGGACTCTCAGATCATGATTCTTACCGCCTTTGGACCAAGTTTGTGCTCTTGGGCAAGAGCAACTGACGGTGAAAGTGGGGACGGCAGTGCAACCCCCTGGCGCGTGTGCCCACCCCACAGGGCACGGGCCAGTTGCCACCTGGGATCTCCCTGTGAGCTCCTCCCCGGAGCACAGTGAGAGTGGCTGGCAGGCGGCATTCCCATTCCGTCACTCCCATTTTAAAGTTGAACCAACCAAGACCAGAGAGGCAAGAACAACAGATATCAGCGCAGGAAGAGGCTCCAGGCAGGGGCTTCCCACACGGGGCTCTGGCCTAGCCATGTGGCTGCTCTGTCTGGGAGGCGCATGCCAGCTCGCTTTGGTGGCCACCTTTAGGGTGAAGAAGGTCACACCTCAGAGAGCCAGCCAATGACCCCGGCAGGTGGGGACCCTGGGGCTGAGGAGAGACTCTGAGAGCTTGAAGGGAGGGGACAGGGCAGGGGACACACAAGCAGGGTGTGGAAGCCACAGTTACCTGAGGTCCAAGGATCTGGACCTCAATGCTTCAAGTCAAAGAAGGAGGCCTCCCTCTAAGCAGGGAGGGGACACTCTACTGACCTCTCGGAGTGTCATGATTCACTCCCAGGCAATTGTACCCAAGGCACCAAGGATCTGCTTCCAGATTCTGCATTTTAGAGCTACAAAAGCCCTCGGCCATCTGTGCGCCCCTCCCTGGGCTCTGTGCAGGCACGTGGGGAGTGGGGAACACAGAGGCCAAGGGCTCCCATCCTGCCCCTCTCTTTCTGTATTTCTCAGGGAGCTTGGCCCAGTGAGCTGGCCGCATTCAGCCTCAGGTGCATCACCTTTCAGACAGGCAGGTCCACAGCTGCCAGCCACTCAGCATCACTGTGGGCCTCACGTGCGAAAATGCATGCAGAAGGGCTTTACGAACAAGGTCACAAGGGGAGCTGGTGGCAGAGTCTGATGAGAACCAACACCCCCCCACCCCAGCATCTGCTGACCCTGCCGAGCAGCCAGACAGGGGGTCTCTGGGCTCCTGGGGCCTCCCTCCTTCCTAGCCAGTCCCAGGACCAAAGCTGTCTGAGGTCCCTTGCAGAAGGCAGTGATGAACGCAGCCCAAGGCTGAAACTGGACCCTGCCTCTCCAAGTCCCTCTCTGAGCATCGGGGAGTCTCTCCTGCTGAGGGCGTGGCACGAGCCTTAATGCTGCTCCCGATTCCAGCAGTCACCGTGAATGCAGCTCCCTCCAGAGAGACAATCACTGAGTAGGTTTCACACACTTTGCTCCTCTAACTGTACTTAGCTAACCTACATCATGACCCGAAGCTGGAGAGGTACAGATGTTTTATACGTCACCTCTCCCTTCCCGTGTCCCTCCACTGGGCACACGCACACGCGCGTACACACGCACATGCACATGTACCATCTGCTCCCTGAATCGGCTCTGGAGCTCTGACAGGAGCCAAGCAGAGTTGCCACCAAGGCCATAGCTTCCCTCTGGCGCCCCAAACGCAGGCTCACGCCCTTCAGCTCCAGCAGCTGGATAAGGGCCCAGCTGATGTCCGCAGACTGGACCTTCCCACCTGGGGCCGGCACCTCCAGGCAATACATCCTGAGGACCCCCAGAGTTGGTTCTCTGCTCCGTCTGGCACATCCCAGTGTCCTGCGACTGCCTTTGGGACACCATGCCCAGGAGATAGGACAAAGTTAGCACCAAGACTCACCTGAGTGCCCCTGGCTGAGGCCGCAGAGCCTGTCCTCTCAGTTCCCAGCATATGCCATGGTGGCTGGAGAGCTGGCTGCCACCACACTGAGACCCAGGCAGCCCCTCCGAGCTCGTCCCCACAGCCAGCCAAATCCAGACGGAGTCATAGAACGAGGCTGCAGGGGCATCCAGGGACTCAACTCAGGGCAGGATCACAAGGGTCACTTCCGCAGGAGGAAAGGCTCAACCTGTGGCCGAGTGGGGGTCTGCGCCTGGGAGACCCCGAGTGGGGGTCTGTGCCTGGAGTCCCTGTCTTGGTGCCCCGCCTCGGGCAGCAATCTGCAGATGTCCTGAGGAGGCACCGGCAGCGCTAGGTACTGGCTGAAATGTGGACCCGCCGCCGCTCCCGCCGCGTCTTTATAAGCTAAAGTTCTTGGAGCAGTTGCGGAGCCTCCCGTGGTGGGGTCTGGGACACGGCCCCCCTCTGGTGGCCAATCTCAGCATTGCAGCCCCATGCGGGATGAGCCGCGCAGTCAGCCTTGGCCTTGGGACTCCACGCGCCTGGTCTAAGGCCCTGCTCAAAATTCTTTCTGGAACGCTTCTCGGGGAATGGCAGCTAGACCCTGGCTTACAAGCCACGCGAGAAAACCAGTCTTGTAAATTTATTTATAGGACAGAATTGGCATGGCTCAATTCATTCAGCAAACTTGACATAGAATTGCTTTGTGCGGCTTCCTAGAGTCACATCCACCCCCCAGATGACAGATTGGCCACGCTGGGGATGTTCAGAAGAAGGCCTCTGGGATCTCAACACAACTTAGCAACAAAGCCAGTGTTTATGGCGCATTAACGCTGCGTGCAGGCCAGGGGATACAGGGTCGCAAGCCAGCACTGGAGGACTCAGACACAAATAACTGTAAACCTAAGCATGATCTCTGATGTCCGAAAAAGGAGATCTGGCCAAATAAATGTTCAGGGAGCGACTATTTCAGATCGGGGTGACGGCAGAGGAAGGCATCAGGAGATCCCCAGAACTGTTTGCGCCGCCTCGGCATGGTCAGTGCACACGGGACGGCCTCCAGAGGACAGCGCTCCGAAGGTAATGTTCATAAACATGTTTCCCTTTGTTGGGGAAAGATTCGGCCTCAATATCTCAGGGTCAGACTTCGTACATGAGAAGCGTTCGCCAAGGCTCAGCTCTCCTCGCGGTGCGGCTGCCAACCCACAGCTGAGTCAGAAACATCTTAGTCATTTTCAGGACGGCCCTCCTGACTGTCCCTGGGCAGCTGCTCCAATGTGATGCTCCATTTTATAGGGAGAAAAAACAGTAATTATATAATTATAATAATAATGAGGGGGGAGGAAGAAAAGGAGGAGAAGAAACATGTAGTATACACCAGGGCAACTCCAAGTGCTTTTCAGATATTCACTTTTTTAACCCTTACAACAGCCCTGTGGGGCTGGCACTGCTACTGCGCCCATTTGCAGAGACAGAGAGATGAAGTGACTTGTCCAGAGTCACACGGCCTGTAAGTGGCAGAGCTAGGATTCAACTGCAGGCAATTTGACTCTAGGGTCTGTGCCCTTAACCACTGCAGCTCACAAAAAAGAATGTCTTTGTCACCCATCAATTCACCAACATTCCTAGGAATGTAATCTTGAAAGTTGCCAGAAATGTGCTCAGAATGCGATGTCCAGAGACCTTCATTGCAGAGATGCGTATATTAACAGGAAATACGGTGGTTAGTGCTATGGTCTAAGTGTGTCCCCCTGAATTCGTGTGTTGGAAGCTGAATCCTCAATGCAACCGTGTTGGGAGGTGTCACCTTTGGAGAGGTGTTTAGATCGTGAGTCTCCACCGTCATGGATGCATCAGAGTCGCTGTAGAAAGGGCTGGCGGGATTGGGTTCACTCCCTCTTCTGCGATGTGGGGACTCCGCATGCGACCTCTCTTCCTTCCTCGCTCGCCGTCCACCTCCTGCCAAGAGAGGCACACCGAGTAGTATTCTGTTACATGCATATCACAATTTGTGTGCCCATTCTCCTGTTGATGGGGATTTGGGTTGTTTCCGATCTTTCTCTATATTGAATAAAGCTGCCAGAACAGGCCAAGGGACATTAGATAATGAAGTTTAGGAATGGCCCAGAGAGCTAGATTTTCAGTGGGTCAGAGTCCTTCGGGCAGATCTTAGCTCAGATGATACCTTCCTGCCACCTAAAATCAGAATCGTCCGAAAAGCAGTTTACTTCCATTCAATCACAGGTGACATATGCAGTAGGTATTGTTTCCCCGGAAGGTGTTATGCAAACGTGATTGCATTGATGAAGGAGGGTTGACCAGACTCCTGAAGTCGCTCGATCTATGAAAATAAAGGTAACGAAATCCAAGTACTTAAAATGGCGGGACCGAGCTTTTGAATAACAGAGAACTGTCTGCAGTGACCACGTCCCGTCTGCTGTCCACACAGGCGATGGAAGCAGGGGAGGCGCAGCAGAGCACATCAGACGCGCTCAGTGCTTCCCTTACCTTTGAATTATTTCACTCAAGTACCGCAACGACTCTCCTGGGCCGAGGGTTGGGGGGCAGCTATCATCCTCCTCGTTTCCGTGCAGAGAAACCGAGCAAGGCTGAGCTGTGGCCTCTTAGACAAAACATCCACAACCATCCTCTCCCTGCGGAGCATCTACCCAGGTGAGGATTCCTTCGTACATTCAGTCATTCACTCAACAAACATCTGCTGTGTACCTTCCTGCAGTGTATTACTTTGTACCTTTGTGCAATGTATTAGAAATGTTTTTACAAACACGAATAAGACCCAGCCCCATCCTTCAGGATCTCAGCCGAGGAGAAAGAAGGCACGAGACTGGGGAATTGCAGTCCTGCACCCCTCAACGGCTCCCATGCTGCTTCTGCTGGCTGTATCTCAAAGCTGCATTCTCAGCCCTGACTTTGTTTTCTTTTTCCCCCTCCAACAGGAATCTTTCTTAAAAAAAAAAAAAAATACTAAAACGTTTAACGTATCTAAAGAAAAATGGACAAATCGTAATTGTACAATGTATACATTTTTTTACAAACCGAATAGACAGACTTGTGAAACCAGCACTTGGGGCAAGAGTAGAACATTCTATGCACCTCAGAAGCCCCCTCGTGTCCCCTTCTGGTCACCAAGTCTCCTCCCCAGCGTAATCACTGTCTGTTTTCTACCACCAGGGATTATTTTGCCTGTTCTTGAACTTCATATAAATACATTTAAAATTTTTTTTACATATTTATTCACTATGGTTTGCTACTTCTTCTTTAAACTTTTTAAAATTTCTAATTGTGGTAAAATACGCAAAGCATAAAATTTACCATCTTAACCATTGTTTCTTTTAGAGACAGGGTCTTACTCTGTCACCCAGGCTGGAGTGTAGCAGCACGACCGTAGCTCACTGTAATCTCAAATTTCTATGCTCAAGAGATCCTTCTGCCTCAGCCTCCCGGGTAGCTGGGACTACAGGCGCATACCACCACACCCAGCTTATTTAAAAAAATTTTTTTGTAGAGAAAGGGTCTCACTATGTTGCCCAGGCTAGTCTCAAACTCCTGGTCTCAAGCAAGCCTCCCACCTCAGCCTCCCAAAGTGCTGGGATTATAGGTGTGATCCACCATGCCCAGCCCCTTAACGATTTTTAAATGTGCACTTCTGTAGTGTTCAGTATATTCACATTGATGTGCAACCAATCTCCAGGATTTTTTTCACCTTGCAAAACTGAAACTCTGTCCTCATTAAACAACTCTCCACACCCACCACCTCCCGGCCACTGGCAACCACCATTCTACTTTGTCTCTCTGAATTTGACTACTCCAGGGGCCTTGCTACTTCTTCATCTATGGCCTGCTTTACAAAAATACATTCTTTAAAATTTTTACCTTTAGTATTTCATTATTACCTTTAGCATTTCCTTTTAGTTTTTAACCTGATTCACATGAAATAGAAATATTTCAGAAACAATCTTTGTCTATTGGTCACAAGCCAGTGCTTACCTTTCCTTGTTGTTCAGCTTTGTAGAAATACCTTGCTGAAAAGTATATAATCTTTCAAAACTCAGAATTTGGATGTGTTATTTTTTGAAAGTAGCTTGCTTAACTATACAATGAATTTTATCAACTTAGGTCTTGTTCAGGAGATAGTTTGGGTAAAAATTAATTATAGACACTAAGTGATATAAGAATTTAGCGTTTGTAAAATTTTGTTCAATCAATAACATAATGTTTCCTGATTTATTTAATGGTTATCTCAAAGCAGCATCCATCTGATCTTCACTGAAATCCATCAACCACCCGGAGCCACCAGGCCCCCACCCCCTGCCAGCAGTAGCTAAATCTCGGGAGGGAAGACAGATCTGAGGAAAGGGGCCTCCAAATCCGAAAGCAGCCCACCTGGTCAAACTTTCATTGGGATTTCCTCCTCTGTAATTTTTTGTATTCCCCCTCAAAAAATATGTATACTTTATTAATCAGAAAAATGCAATAACCTCTGTCTATAAAGGATGATTCAGAGATTATTTATCCTCAATGCACTGACAGCCCAGTGGGGAAGGCAGGCATGTAAGTGACAAATGCCATGTAAAAAACCACTGAATTAGGGACAAAGCCCTAGACTTACAGTGTCCAGTCCTGGACTTTAATCTGACCATCCCTAGCTGCACAGCCTTGGGCAAATCACTGAGTTCTTGGTCTCGGTGTTCTCATGGGACATAAAGATAATAACCCCAAATTACAGGGCAGTTGTGAGGACCAGATGGAACAAGACAGGGTCCTATCTGGAAAGCCCACTAGTCTCATGAGGTGTTCCTAGGAGTCCCTTGAAAAAGGGCTCTCTGAAAAAAAAAAAAAGAAAAGAAAAGAAAAAGGGCTCTCTGGTGAAAGCAAAAGGCATTTCTTTATTGCGGGACTTATCAGAGCCTTTAAAATGCTATTGAGCATGGTGATGCCCCAGGAGGTGGATGTAGCGTTAAGGCTTCTCCATTCTCACTTGAACACAGAGAACAGGGCTAGTGTTCCACGGAGCACACTGAGGGAAATTCTGAGCTAAGGTAGTATATAAACATGACTTGCTCACAATTGAAAACAATTTTAAGAAAATGTAAGCCTTATTACTCTGAGTGCTGAATAGTAAAAGATGCCTCCCACCACTGGAGTGTGAGGAGGAGCCGTCTGTTCTGAGAGGACAGGAAGACCATTAAACCTGTCCTGTTCCTGAGGGAGGGACCATGTCCCATTTGTCACTGTCTCTCATCCCGCTGCACAGCTGTGTGAATAGAGTGGCCCGAATGCCTTGCTCAAGGCCACTGCCCACTGCCCGGCTCACCCTCTCTGTCCTGTTCTCTTCCACCGTGACCCCCACACTGCTGCTCTCGTCACCCAGGCCAGTATGCCCACCTACCGAGCTCTGCCCACTCCCGGCCCTCCAACACCACCCCGAAGGTTGAGTTCACCCTTCAAGACCAGCTCGGGCCCTGACTCTCCTCTGCGGCCCCCCCCTGCTGACCGGGCCCTGCTCCCCCAGATGGATATTGTGCTCAGGGGCCCAGCAAAGTGCTTCAGGTTGCTCTGAGCTCACTGAGGGCCAGGGGCGTGTGTTACACTCCGTGTGTCCCCTTCAACATCTAGCCAGTGACAGGCCCAGAGCAGGTGACAAACCCACACTTACTAGCTGATTACATGGATAGCAGAACCCAGAGATGCTTTTTGGAGCGAAGCCTGGATTCTAAGCCACAAAGCCTGATCCTGACTCCCATCTCCACCCTCCCCAGCTCGGTGGAAGTGGACAAGTCACAAAACTTCTTAGAATCTGAGCTTCCTTCTCTGTAAAACCGAGTTACTACTTTCTGGCCTTCCCATCTCAAGGGTGATTATGGGAGGAGGCGCTCTGAAAACTCTAACGCGCGTCGCAAATGTCGGCCATTGTTATTTTTCAGAGCTGACAGCATCTGACAAATGGAGTATTAATCACTATGCAGCTCTCTCTCCAGCGTCCAGCTGCCGACAGCTGGCGCTGAGTCTGAGAGAGTGGGAGCAAGAGCCTCCGCCTGGTGGAGCTCCCTGCTCCACCGTGGAATCCGCCCAGCCATCTGCTTCGTCTCGGTGAGCTCAGCTCGTTTTAATTGACTTCCCAGAAGGTGTGGGAATGATGGATTGCATGAGACAGCCCAGGTTTTCTGACATGGGTCCAAGGCTGTAGACGGTAAAGCACATAACCCTCCTCCCTGTCATGGTCACAGGCCAGAGACCCCAGAGCAAGGCTCACAGGGAGCTCCCTATATCGTCAAAGTCAACAACCCAGGGTGCCCTTTAAGATGATTATCTCGGAGCTGAGATGATGTCTTAATAAGATTTGTTTGAATTAGATGATGAATTTGAATTAGATGATGAAATAGTTTTAATGTGAGCAATTTGTAATTGGTAGCCAAACATGTTCACTCAAGTGAATCATAAGAAACTTCTCAAAACAGGGTGAGGCTTTGGGCCAAAACTCTTAAGAAGAGATTTAGTGGGATAAGTGTAAAACAGACACCAACGTTGGAACAACGCACTTTCCCACACACAAGATATGGGATACAGGGATTCTCTGGAGCACGCAAGAAAAAGTATCACATTTTGGATGACTTTGAGGTTGATGTAAGTCAGCAAGGGTTAAGGAAAACAGCTACAGGTTGAGTAGTATTCCTTATCCCAGATGCTTGTGACCAGAGACGTGTTCTGGATTTCAGATGTTTTCAGATCCTGGTTCAGGATCCCTTATTCGAAAATCCAAAATCCAAAATGCTCCAATGAGCATTTTCTTTGAGTGTCAAGTCGGTGCTCAAAAAGTTTTGGATCTTGGAGGGATCTTTTGGGATTCTGGATTTTCAGATTAGGATATTCAACTTGTACTTTAAAACTTAGGCTGCATTAATAAAAGCATCATGAGCAGAAAAATGGAGGTCACAGAGCCTTTGTACTCTGCATTGATGAGATCGTATGTTCAGTTAGTTCTAGGTGCTTCTGATTGAAAGATTTAGCCACAACTTCGAGGGAGCTCATCAGGGTGACTAGGGTGGTGAAGGGTCCAGAAACCAACAGGAAAGGGCAGTGTTCAGCCCAGAGAAGAAACTACGCAAGGGGGCATGATCTGTGTTTCAGATATAAGAAGAGCTGTCATGGGGAGAGGCGTTAGGTCTTCTCTGAACTATCCTAGAGGGAACGGCAGAATTCCACTTAACATGAAAGCTGTCGTTCACCACTGAGCTGTCTGGACCTGGGTACCCTGGCTGGCAGCTGACTGGAAATTTCCCACCACTGACGTTATTTCATCAGAGCCCGTGTAATCTGCACTGTACTCAAATCACGGCAGAGAGGTTTTCTACATTGGGTGACTGGCTAGACCCAGTGACCTCTGAGATCTCTCCCAAGTCTAAGACGGCCTTTACAGGAAAAGTTCCGCCACCTTGATACAAAGTAACTTACAACTGACTTTGCTGCTCAGCTTGCTTTGGTTAGGGGAAGGAAAGAACATTCCATGCATGCTTTCAACAGTAAGCACTAAAACCAGGAAATATTATATTCAATAAGCATAATAAAGCAATACTAATAAAGATATTTCAGCTGCATATTATGCCAGAAAGAGAGAAAAAAGATGAAGAGAAATTGAGGAAGAATGATGGAGATAAAAGAAAGGAAAATAAGGCAAATAAATGGAAAAATGGTGAGAGAGGACAGAGGCGATGCAGAAGAGAGGAATCAGAATATAAAGGGATAGAATTTCTTTCTTTTCTCTCTCTCTCCGTTCCTCTTTCTTTCTTTCTTTCTTTCTCTCTCTTCTTCCTGAACATGACCCATCTCAGGGCTAGTGTAAAGTGGAAGTTTTATTTTTTCAATTTAGATTTTATGTTTACCAAAGATATGCACGAACACATTTTTAATGATTTTTAAAATAATCGAATAGTTCTGCAAGGCTTACTATGAAAGCAACAGCCCCTTAACCTCTCAAACCCATACCCTGTTTCCCACGGGCACCCACTTCTAGTCCTTCAACTGTTGCTTTTTATATTAATCTCCACATTTCTAAATAATGCACTCAAACTGCTAATTCTTTTTTCCTAGTTTTATGAATTATCTATTCCAACTGTAGAGAAAGAGCTCTCTTTTGTTCCATCTCCCACCCATAAACATGCCTTCCCCCGTCCTTCTAGGACAGTTTTGTCACACTTTCGTTTAGATAATTTTTCAGTTTACTTTATTATGATTATGTAAATACTATTCACCACCAAGCTATGTGGAATATTTTCTTCTGTTATTTTCCTGCCATTTCCATCAGGCTGGACCCTGATGGATCTCAATACAAACATACCAGCTATTCTATGAATTTTATCTTTCTGTAGATATTGCCCCAAACTTTCTGATTTGCTTCATACTGGACCAATTATTCTCTATACTTAGTTCACGGCTATTGTCCAGAGATTTGCCTTCCCCTTAATCCTGGAGCTTCTGTTTGATTCTACCTTGGGTTGGAGGCTCTGCTTTCTTAACATTCTGCCTTTCTCTTTCTTACTTCCTTTTCTTGATGGAACACATCTATGATGGAATACATCTATAGAGACCTTGCACGTCTTAAAATATCTTTATTTTTATCCTCACCCTTGAGTGATAGTTTGTATGGGTATAAAATTCTAGGTTGAGATATTTTTCCCCTCCAAATTCAGGAGTATGGGCTCTGGATTGGTTAATTTGCATTTGAAAAGCAAGCTTGGCTTGAGAAAAAGTTATTTACCGTCTCTAGGAATTGGTTAGCCCCGTGAGGGGCAGTCCCTCTAGGATCAGCCAGGTCCTAGATGTCAAAGCATCAGAACACATAAACTAAAAGACACGGTTAATACAGAAATACAATGTACTTCTCCTTTGGGCTAACGTCAATTCAAAGTGAGTCCGTGGGTAGTCTTGGAGAAGTCCTGCCTTAGTGCTCATGACACTGCAGGTCTGATCTCTCTCTCTCACCCAAAAGAAGATGAAGAGAAGAAAGTGTCAGAATAATCTGTCCACTGTGTCCACAGAGCACTCCAGTGACCCCTCTCTGCTCACAAGCACTGGGGGCTGCCTTGGGGAGGCAGGGGAGCTTCAGCATACAGGGAGTGGCCAACATTGCAGTATCGCATCTCTGTGTCCCTCGGTACATTCCTTGGAAAGCGTAAGCATGCGTGTGTACTTCTCAGGGTAGATCCATTCCTAATTCAGTAGTTTCCCCAATTCCCCAATTCCCACTGCAACTTATTATGCATGGACAACTCAAATTGAAGTTCAAGACAGTGGGTTAGAATCAAGTCCTGCCGGGAGTAAGTGTCTGTTCCCTAAGAACCACTGACATAAGCACAAAAAGGGCTACTGGCAAGGGAGAGGGAGCATTCTGTGCTGTAGGTCATATTTCCCCTTCTCTGGGGTGGGTGTGTTTGGTCACCTTCCAGCAAGTGCTGGCTCTCTGCCACACACATGCCAACACGCCCAAGAGAGCAGACTGCATGCACCAGGATTTTAGCACGTGTAAGGAACAGGCTCACGAATCTCGTCTCTCTCTGGAAACTTTTCCAGTCCCTTGAATGAGTACAGGGAAGCTGCTGAGGACCCAGACAAGAAGATCTCAGCTGGAGGCAGGGACTGAGCCAGGAAAACTGCTCCTGAGCAATAACAGCCCTTCCATCCCGGTCTCCCCGTGTCCCCAAGCATCACTGATGAAGCCAGCATAGCAGCAGGCTCCATGTGCATGGGAGCATCATTGACTCTTCAGTTGGTCCCATTCCTTGGGTGGCTGTCCACTGCCACAGCAGAGGGGAGAGAGAGCCCCTCCAGCCTCATCTCCCTCCACAGCCCTCCACACAGCCTGTGATCCTAGCAGACACGTACTGAACAGCCAGAGATTCTTCCAGATGGACTCTGCAATGCCTTCCAACTCATGTTCTCTGACCGTGGGTTGTTGATTGACAGACCCCTCCTTTGGAAACCATCCTCCCTGGGGGTAAGGTCTTGTTTCTCTGTTTCCTTCTCTGAGGGGTCCTCTCCCCACCACGTCTCCTGAAGTTGGGCAGAGTCCATTCCACTGCACGGCTGATCTGCAGGCTGGCAGCAGTAACTCAGGAGACCACGGGCCCGTTGCCAAAGGTGAAAGCCCAGGCATACAGGTGCTGACGTGCCAAGTGCACACCCTTGGCCTCTCGGCCCTGGAGGCTTCCCAGCCCTGTTAGCACTAACACTCCTGTATTCAGTTCCGCACACTCGAGCCTGCAGTCTCATGTTATTAATACTAGAATAGCTTGGCATATACTCAAAGACTGCGCAGAGGCTCCCAAGCTTCCCCTTCCAGGCACCAAGCCTTCTTTATGCCTAATCCTTTCTAATGAAGAGAGGAGAGTGCTTCTCAGGGAGTCAGGGGACCTGCCATTAGCAGGATGTTGGAGGAACATCGAATTCTTCCAGTATACAGCAGTTTTCCTAAGCATTGCCAATTTATTCTACAGGGAAATGAACTTTTGCAGGAACTCAAGAGTGAAAGGAACGAACACAGAAAGGTTTGCCTGGTGGCCCAGGGATGCTCCAGTGCACAAATCCAGGGGGTGCCACTCATGTCGTATTTGCTGAGAATTGCTGTTCCTGGGTCTGTGTGGTGCTGCTACCTGCTCTTGCCTTCCTATTTCTTCACCGAGTCCCGTTGTCATTCAGGACACAATGCTCTACGCCTTTGGCAGATTTCAAGTTATTCTCTTAGAATGTGAGAGCCAGAAGGGGCCACTGAGTTTAGTGACATCTTTTCCCTCCCTTTGCAGATGAGGAGGCCGTGGCCCAAAGAGGTCATTTGTCCAGAGGCAGGACCTGGATCAGAGGCTCTTGACTTCCTCTTCCCCTTTGCTGCCCTAAGTGTGGGCCACGGGCCAGCAGAATCAGCGGATCCGGGGACCTGCTGGAAACATGGCATCTCCTGCTCCAGCCCCAGACCTGCTGAATCAGAACCTGCCTTTGAACAAGACTCCCTGGTGATTTGCACATGCGTGTTGAAGTTCAAGAAGCACTGACCTTCCCACACCAAGATGAAATAATAAAGACCTCTAAATGCATTCTTGTTTCCAAACTAACCCACATTTCCTGCACTCTGAAAGGAAATGGACTTATAAGATATTGTAGGGGGAGGAAGGAAAGGGACGGAGATGAGTTCATTTTGCAACGCTACTCACATGGAGAACCCTGCCCTTCCAGGGGGATGGGCTTGGAGGAGACGTGCTCATGGGAGCCTGGGGAAACGTGACTCTGGAGTCCTCTCTCAATTCTTTGACTTACACAAGTTTTGTTTTGACTCCTGCCTGAGGCAGGCACAACCTCTTCACTCCTCATCCTCTTGACCTCAATAACACGACCCTTTGCAGAGAGCAGAGACCTCGGAAGCCCCTTGGCTCTTTGTACCTCTCCTTAGGTTTGGTTTTGGTTTATGGATGTCACCCCTTGTCCCTGCTAGAGTGCAAGCTTTCTTGGGGAGAGAGTGCTGCTTCTACCTGGTAACCCCCACGAGCCTTGGTTGGTAGGTGGGGCCGACGATGTATTAGTGGAGAGTGGGAGGTGAAGAACACGTTCCAGAACTCCAGTGGCCAGCAGTAGGGCCTTGTCCACGTCTGCTCTTGGCCTCCATTGGTTCTAGGAAGACCAGGCTGTTGTCCCTGCAAGAGTCATATGTTAGAATCCACCCCCCAGTCCCTCAGAATGGGACTGTATTTGGAGATAGGGTCTTTAAAGAGATAACTAGGGGAGAATGAGGTCATCTGGGTGGGCCCTAATCCAATAGGACTGGTGTTGTTATAAGAAAAGGAGATTAGGATACAGACACAGAGGCACAACCATGTGAGGAGGACACAGGGAGAAGGTAGCCGTCCACAGGCCAAGGAGAAAGGGCTTGAGAGAAACCAACCCTGCCAGCACCTTGATTTCAGACTTCAGTATCCAGCCCCCAGTCTGTGATACTCTGTTTCAGCAGCCCGAGCTGACTCATGCACCCGTGAACATGCACGATGGACCAGATTCTGACTTAGCATCTCTAGGAGTTGCCCAGTATTTTCCATTTCTGTGAAAAACAGCAATTTCTAGATTCCAAATGGAAAAACGACTTCTTTTAGTTGGTTATAAACAAGCAATAGAATGATGTAGGAGTTTGTGGACAACGTATAAATAATTTTCTCCCCACTGGAAAAGAATCTGCAATGGATTTGATTATTTTATAGTTGAGGTCTATATTTTATAACAGGGAGTGTACATGCTCCTTTTCCCAGACATAATTAGATTTCCTTTACAGCCAGAGAACCTGCAGTCTCAGGTCTGGTTTGGTCCACTGCATACCAGCTACTGCCAATATTTCTAAATCTTCATGCCCAGGAGCACAGCGCTTTTAACACTTAAGAGAAATGGTGGTTGTAGCGCGTGCAATCCCTACGTGCATGCCTGTGTTCAAACAGGTGGGACATATTTGTGTTACCAGAGTTACTCTGTTTTGTGACTCCATCTTATTGCTCTGTGTGCCCTCCTTAGTTTTGCTTTTGTTTTTTAATCATGGTCCATGTCAGTCATGGGAGGCCCATCCCTGTCACGGGCAGTCAGCCCCTGCTCGCCTGCAGCTGGTGGCGAGTTATTCGTGGCCCCTCCTTCACTACCTCTTTCAGACAGCGGGCTTGATTCTAAGGCAACTGGGTCACCTCTAGTTTCTTTCCAGACTGAGATTCTAAGTTTCCCCCTTCACTTCCCAATGTCCCCAAATGGAGTAGGCTCAGAGACAGTCTTGGGCTTGGTTCTCCCAGTGGGGGAAGAGCTTGCACGCCTCACCCTGAGAGAGCCCCTGTCACCGAGGGGTGGAACCCTCACCCACACATATGTCTTCCTGTCCGGCCACAGTGGCTGGGCCCCACACAGCACCTTCTCTCCTAAGCCAAACCCCCTACCTGCCCCCAATTACCCAAGGAATCAGTCGGGAGCCATAAATCCCACCTGTTATTTGAACAGAGAGAATTTAAAGACTTGCTGACTAGGCATGAAGTTGGTAATGAGGTAACAGGAAGGGAAAAGATATGACCAGTGGTGGGAGGGCTCATGTTGGGGGTACCAGGGGTGACCCCTATTCTTTGCAGGTCTGTGGGCAGAGTAAAGGCCTCTCTGTCCCCCACTCCTTCTTTGCTTTAGCTCCAACCTCTGGGAAACCAACTCAAGGCCTGGCCTCTCCCTCCTCTGCTGGAAACTGCTCCAGAATTAACCTTCGAGGAGAGATTCTGAAACAGTAAAACGTGAGTGCTGGATTAAGGGAGCTTGAAGGAAGTACCCTGGCTGGGTGTTTCTCTTTTGTCCCCATCTTCCTTCCTCCTGCCTTCCCTTCTCTCTGCTGTTAGTCCTCACCCTGCCCGTGTACAGGCCACTCTCCTCTCCTGGCCCAAAAGCTTACCCTTAGTGATGGAGGCACTCACCATCTCGCCCTTCCTGGGAGGCTGTTAAAAATGTAACCATGCATTCTTGATAGGCCTACATAGTCTGGTGATTACAGGAGAAATGTGTTTTTCAGGATGCTGGATCATAGGATCTTCAAAGCATAGAGCCTATGGGATTTTAGAACTCAAATTTGCCTTACCCTAAAGCAGTGATTTAAAAAAAATAATTGATGTCTGAGTTCTGCTCTCAGAGATTCTTATTAGATTGGTGTAAGGAGTTGGACCCACTTGGGCATGGGATTTCGAAAAGCTTCCCAGGTGATTCAAAAGCACAAAGCACAACCAAAGCTGAGATCTGTGCCCTCAGGTATACCCAGATAGAGTAAATAAATGTCATCAAAATGATAAAAGTTGGCTGGGGCGGGGTGGCTCACGCCTGTAATCCTAGCACTCTGGGAGGCCAAGGAGGACGGATCGTTTGAGCTCAGGAGTCCGAGACCAGAGTTGGGTTTAAATCTACTATGTGGCTATCTGTTTTCTATTTGTACTTTCTGTCCTTTATTCCTTTTCTTTTCCTGACTTTCCTGTATTATTTGAGCATTTTT
>NW_012150297.1:95096-113956 GCF_000956105.1 Propithecus coquereli
TGTGTCTGAAAAAGTCATTTCACTTTTGAAAAATGTTTTTGCTGGGCACAGAATTCTAGGTTAATCTTTTTTCTTTTTCTTTCAGTTCTTTAAAGAGGTCACACCACTGTATATATGTATTTATTTGAGACAGGGCCTTGTTCTGTTGCCCAGGCTGGACAACAGTGCAGTGGCACAATCAGAGTTCACTACAGCCTTGAACTCTTGGGCTCAAGCAATCCTCCTGCCTCAGCCTCCCAAGTAGCTAGGACTACAGGTGCATGCCACCACGCCTGGCTAGTATCTCCGTGTCTCACTATGTTGACCAGGCTGGTCTTGAACTCCTGGCCTCAAGTGATCCTCTCGCCTCAGCCTCCAAAAGTGCTGGAATTGGCTTGCATTGTTTCTAATGTGAAGTCTTCTGTCATTATCTTTATTCCTTTGTATATAGTATCCACTACCCTTCTCATTTCCCAACACGTGTGCACGCACACACACACCCAGCTAGTTTTAAGATTTTCTCTTCATCACTGGTTTTTAGCAATTTGTCTATAACATGTCTTGGCATTATTTTCCTTGTTTTTCTTGTGCTTGGGATTCATTGAGCATCTTGGTTCTGTGGGTTTATAATTTTTTTTTTTTTTAATCAAGTTTGGGAAATTCTCAGACATTATTCTTTTAAGTATTTTTTCTAGATCCCCATCTCTTTCCCATCCTTCTGTGGTTCCAGGAACACATTTTAGGCTGCGTGGTGATGTCCCATACACTGCTGATGCTGTTTTGTTCCTGTGTTTCATTTTGGATATGTTCTACTGTTCTGTTTTCGGTTTCACTTGTCTTTTCTTCTAAAGCATCCACTCTGTTGTTAATCCCATGTTGACACTGAGCTTTTTAAAATCTCTAGAAGGTCTGCTTTAGCTTTTTTAATTTCTTCCATTTCTCTTCTCATTGTACTTATGCTCTATTCTATCTTCTTGAGCATCTGGAGTGAGTTTATTATAGCAATTTTAATAAACTTGTCTGCTAATTCTATCACCTGTGTCATTTCTGGGTCTATTTTATTGATATTTCTTCTCATTATGGGTCATATTTTCCTACTTCTTTATATGCCTGGTAATTTTTGTTTTGATGCCATACACTGTCAATTTTCTACTGTTGGGTCCTGGAATTTTTATTCCTTTAAATTTTTTCATGTTTTGTTTTGGGATGCAGTGAGTTGAAAACAGTATGATCCTCCTGAAGCTTGTTTTTAAACTTTGTTACATGGATGCACAATAGCCTTTTGTCTAGGGACTATTTTGGCCCCACTACTAAGGCAATACTCTTTTGAACAGTCTACTTGATGCCCCATGTGGAAGAAGGTCTTTCCACTCTGACAACTCTAGCTTGAAGTGAGCTTTGGGGATTTTCCGCCTGCTTCTTTCTTGTGGTTCTTTCCTTATCCTTGGTAGTTTTCTCACACGCCTGTGCTACTCAGGATTCAGATAAAGGGAGACCAGCTTTGCATCTCTGGAGCTCTGTGTTCTGCTCTCTTCTCCATGGTACTCTGCCCTGTTTATTCTTCACCTTGGCCGCCCCAAACTCTGAACTCTGTCTCCTAAATTCGGGGAGATCACGCAGCTCTTTTCAGTTCTCCCTCCCTGTGCTGTGGCCTAGAAACCCTGTCCAGGCGGTAAGATGGGGCAATTGCAGGGCTCAGCTTATCTCCTTTCTTTCAGGGATCATTGTCCTGCACTATTTTCCCATATCTAAAAACTGTTGTTTCATAAATTTTCTTTGGCTTTTGTTGTTGTTGCTGCTGTTTAAGGCCAGAGGGTAAATCTGGTCCTGTTACTCCATCATGGCTGGAAGTGGACATCCTATACATCCCTCACTTGAAATATGAAAAGTGAACTAAGCAAACTGCAATAGAACTCTATGTATTTAGAAGTTTAAAATGAAAAGGAACCACTGAGACCTACCTACATGGCTGAATTTTTTTAATCTCACTTAGGCAAAAGATACTACGACAAAAAGAGAAGGATTTAAAATCCTAGAATTTCAAAGTAAAAAAATTTCTTAATCACCCTGTTCATCTCCTTCCTTTTGTATATGAGGAAATGAAATCTTAGTGATGTTAAGGGATAATCAAAGGTCATATTAGTATTGGGCAGAGCTGAGATCAGAACCCAAGTCTTTCAACAAACATGCCACTAAATCATGTTATTTCTATTATGCCCATAAACAATTACCATTTATCCAGTATTATTAAGTACAATCTGTCAATACTTTGTAAGCTTTATTCTAAACTTCCTGACAACCCTGGTAGTGTCAGGGTAGGTACTGCCCATTATCACCATTTTATAGATAAATAACCTGAAGCTCAGGGAGTTAAAATGATTTGTCTAAGACCCTTTAATGGGGTCTCCCGGCTTAAATGATTTTTTATTAATAACATTAAGATGTTATTTGTCTTTTTAACATGTTGACACTTGCACTAAAGGTGTAAAAGCAAAGGTAGGTAAAACCACTTGTACCTTAGCATGAACCACAGAAGTGGCACCAAACTCTTCATAACTATTCATAACTATTGTGTTTTTCATCATCATATGCTTGCAGTTTTTAAAAAAACTCTCTCACTTAAGAATGTTCATAATGAAACAGTATGTTATTAATTCTATTAAATATTGACTCTTACATAGATGCCATTTTATTATTCTGGGTGGCAAAACAGGAAATACACCTAAAGCACTTCTTGAGTGCTTGAATTGGGAGCTGAACCTGACACTTTTCTTGTGGAACATCATTTTTACTTGAAATAACAACTGATAAACTATGGTTAATCATATGTGGTTACATGGTGGACATTTTCTCAAAAATAAAAAAAATGAAACTATCACTTCAAAGAAAACAACTGACAAATCATTGCCAATGATAAGATGAGCTTTTAGAAAAAAGTAGAATTTTATAAAATATGTATCCTCTTCTGTGAGCTTGACAGCTTCCGAATACTTCAAGGCTTTCCTGATAAGATTGGTGGACATACTAACAAATAACATTTTGTAGTATTATACAATAAAATGCATCAATGTTTGGAATATCAGCTTAATTCATTGAATAAATATTTTCAAAATGACCAATGCCCAATGTCACAAAATAATGCATTGGTAAAAAAATCCATTCAAAACACAAGACAAACCAATGGATTTTAATGTAACAGGCTATGAAAAAATGTTCACCAATACGGTTTCAGATTCCACACTGCAACTAACCTTTAAGAAACTACCATTTGTCAAGATTACAGTATCAAAGAACATCCAGAAATTACCTGAAAAGGCTATAAAAATACTTCTCTGTATTCCAACTGTGTATCTGTGTGAGACTGAATTTTCTTCAACACATCAACCAAAAGACATATTGCAAGAGACTGGAAGCAGAAATTCAGATGAAAATTCAGCTGTCTTCCATTAAGCCAGAGAATAAAGAGATTTTGCAAAAGCGTAAAACAATGTCACTCTTCTCACTACATTTTTTGGAAAATAGCCTTTTTTATAATAATGGTACTTTTGTTAACATGTAATGAGTTTGTTATTGTTACTTCTAAATGAATTTGTAAATAATTATTTAAATTTTTTCTCAGTTTTAATTTTGAATATAGTAAATATAAATATTTATAACCTGCATAAACAAAAGCCCTTAGGTCCTTTAAGAGCAAAGGGTCCTGAGATCAAATGTTTGAGGAGCGCTGGTCTTAGCACCCCTGAGAGGTAGTAAAGCCAGGTCTGTGCCCATCTGGATCCCAAACCCGTGTTGTTGCCCTGACACAATGTTGCCCTCTTACCCAATTCTCCCATTAAAATGGGAAACAGGATCGGGTCCCTAAAGCTTTGTTTTATAATTTTTCCCCATAGTATTAAAGTTTTTCGATGTACGGATATTTTTCTTTGGTGAAGCACAAGTTTCTTGTCCTAAGGCTTTAGAACTCCATTAGGGATTCGAGATGACTCTTTATTGGCTATAAAATAAAATTATGCCAGAAGCAATAATATATTGAGTTTTGTAATATATATAAAGCTCCAGTAGTTGGGAGATGTTCTTTATTAGATTTCACGAAACAGGAGTAATTCTGATTCTTTGGCTCTGGGCCTATTGTTCATCCCCTGGCACTAAGCCCCAAGAATTGAAGCTATGCTCTGGGGGAGCCCACCTTGCCGGGGGACATCCTCAGGAGGAATTCCTGCATGCCTCTCCTCAGCAGCGCGTTCTCTGCGACCTCCCTCAGGCTTCTGTGCAGCTTCTCCATCTCCTTGTATTCACTCTTGACATCTACAGAAGAGCAGAAGGGGTGCGTCAGGACTTGGTGTCCTTTTCAGCAATGTCTCCGGAAAACAATCCCCCAAGAATCCTGTCACTTCTCTCAAACATAAGACCTGGAGTGGCACTTGGAGATCAGATAGTCCAATTTCCTTGTTTCATAATCTGAATCAAACCAGGTGTTCTTTCTCTTACCTGAACGCTGTTCAGAGCTAGAGCCCTGAGTCTCTTTGTCTTGCTCCTACAGCCAGAAGCTCCCTCCTCCAAGCTGCCTCTTAAATCCTGCCCAACGGGACCCTCCCAGGACCTGGCTTCCAAGAAGCTTCCCCAGTGTCCCAGCCCTGAATAACCACTCTGTCTTCTAAATCCCAAGAGTAACCATCTGGCGCCTGAGTGGCTTAAGTGTCACATTCCCAGTGAGACCTTCCTTGACCACCCTGTCCCCTTCCCCGGCATGCCCTCTCCCCGTCCCCTGCTCTATTTCTGTGCCACACATTTTACTAATTAGTTTGCTCACTGCCTGCCTCCCGCCCACTGGGCCATAAACTCCTTGAAGGCAGGAGTTCTCATCTGTACTGGTCACTGCTGTGTCCCTGGTGCCTAGAACACTGCCTGGCACCTAGGAGATGAGCAGCATCATTTCTTGAGAATACATACTCTCCAGTCTTGTGATTTACATTCTTGCACATCTTGTCTTGCCAACATCTTATTCCAGGTATGACCCTGAGAACAAGGGCTGCCCTTTAGATCCCTCTATAGCCTTGGCACCTGGCACAGTACCCTCCATATAATGTATATTTGTTGTTGATGGTGAAGAAAAGGAAACAGGCTTAAATTATAGCA
This sequence comes from Propithecus coquereli, assembly GCF_000956105.1. Classification (NCBI taxonomy): domain Eukaryota; kingdom Metazoa; phylum Chordata; class Mammalia; order Primates; family Indriidae; genus Propithecus; species Propithecus coquereli. Next base: position 100,212 of record NW_012150297.1, read on the forward strand.
GGTACAATTTACACAAAACTTGGAAAATTTTCTGTGTGACCTGGACGGGTGAAAGACCTTTGGCAAGTAGGAGTTCTTTCAAGAAGACACAATCATACGACTATAACCTTAAAACTTAGGTTCCTGTGAAGGCCATGAGAGAGTCCGATACGTTACAGTGTGAGGGCACTGAACTCCTTCCCTGGTGCATCTAGACAGCCAGAATCTGGGCATCATGATTCCCAGAGACAGAGAAGTGCAGACACATTTAGAAGCAGCAATTGTGGCCTTTACTTTGCAAATCGCTCTGACCACTCTCACCCTGGCAAACTTGGCAATAGCATCTGGTCTAGTATTCCTTTTTTTGTAGCAGGCAACTGTGCACATGGTTTAAAATTTAAAAGGCCCTCCCCTGTCCTCCAGCCTCCCAGTTCCCCTCCTTAGAGACAACCAGTGTTACCAGTTTCTTTTTTTTTTTTTCCTCTCACAAATGGCAACATATCACACACAGTTTTTTCACTTCGCTTTTTTTTTCACTTTACAATATATTTTGGAGATTGTTTCATACTACTACCTCTAAAACTGCTTTATTCTTCCCAACAATTGCACGGGCCTCCACTAGTTGTACAGCTAATTTAATTTAACCTGTGTTCTACTTATATAATAGATATTTGAGTTGTTTCCATTTTTGATATTGTAAACAATGCTACCCTAAGTAAACCTGTCTATATCCCCTTCTCCTCATGTATAAGGATATCTATAGGGTAAATTCCTAGAATTAGGATGGCTGGGCCAAAGGATATATGCATTTTTCATTTTGCTAGAAATTGCCCAATTGCTTTCTGCACCAGGTTACACTCTCCAGTTTATAGCAGGGGCCTGGTGGAGCCTATGGCATGAAAGGGAGGTGGCTGCCCGCAATGGGGCACACACAGCTGGTGTTGCATTCCCAGGTTCCTGGTGGATTAAGAGAAACCTTTCTCCAGCACCAGACAATGAAGATTTTCATAAGGAGGTATCAACTTAAAAGAAAGGCATTATGCAGACAGTAGGGCAGAGTTGTGGATTTACATTTGCCACTTTGCAGCTATAGGACCTTGGGCATATTACCTACCTAATCTGAATCTCTGTTTCTGCATCTGCAATAACATCTATCTCTGAGAGCTGACATGAGAAGTCGGTGAGACGGTGTGCACAAAGCCCAAGTACAATGCTCATTCTCAATCGGGTGCTTGGCAAAGGGTGTGGAGCAGTCATCATCATCATTATAATCATCATCTCATTCCTTGCCCTGGACATTCTTCCTAACTTAATTCCTTTAAATTCAGTAAGGAGCAAACACAGCCAGGGGTGTCTACATAATCACCTTTTACAGAAAGGTTTTACATATTTACCTGCAAGCTCCTTGTAGAGACCATCCCCCTGGGACGAAGCAAGGGTCAGCATGGTGGCGATACTGCCCATCACCCTCTCCGTGATCCCAGTCTACACGACAAGGACATTCAATCTGTTAGCATGGCACATCCCCAAAGTGACTCTTACAAGAGTCACCCAATCCCCTAGCTGGAGAGGACACAGGTGGCATTGCCTGCCTCAGCATCTCCTTTCCTGTCTATCGAGACTCATGGGGGGATGTACCTCTGGTGCTGACTGATGGAATCAGGAACTAATGAGGAAGCCAGGAGGCGTGAGGACAGGACGGCTGCCACAGAGATGGAGAAACGGAGAAGAGCTGGTAACCACCCACTATCTTCTCACGCATTTAGTCACTGGATAAATGTGTACTGGGCCCCGCTCCGTACAGCACGCCTTACTTGACATGTCTGATTCTTCTTCCCAACTGCCTGAGAAGTGTCTCAGTCCTTTTATCAATGGAAACCATTTTCTTCCCTCTTCTGTCTCTTGCTCTCCTTTGAAAAACATCAGACTCCTTCCTCTAGCCTGGTAGATGGTAGTTTTGAACTTGGATCTCCTGACTTTAAATCTTATGCTTTTTCTGCTACACGCTAGACCAAGAACCCTAAGCTTGGGTCTCAGCTGTAGCTGTGAGCCTGGGGGCTAGTAACTAAACCCTCCAGGCCTCAGTTCTTTGTCTTTAAGATCAGGGGTTGGGAGATTCACAGCTCCTAAAACCACCTCACACTAAAGTGAAAACAAGTCAGGAAGCCACATTACTGATCTATTTATCAGAGACTAATCAGTATATTCAACAAAGCATTATTCCCCTCTTCAATTTATAAGAACATTGTGAAGAGGTAATTTTTTAAAAATCAGTAAATCTTCAAACATTAAGTATGTATAAAAAGCAATTCCATCCATTATATAGAACTAAATCTTTTAAACAACTAAAAGTTAACTGTTATTCTAAAAAATAAATAAATAAAATAAAATGGTCAGGGAACAAGAATGCTCCATGCACCCAGTTTTCACTTCCCATGTTTCTGTCATTTAAGATATATTTGTACATGATCAATACAGTAATCGTTTTTTTTAGTGGAATTATTTTCTTAGGCACCTTAAGATCCAATTTCTGTGGACTCAATGGGGACACGGGGATCGGCTCTGTAGAGTTTGGCCAATTTCCTGCCAATGTATTCGTAGACTGTGATAGTATGTCAAGTGACTGAAACTAAACTGCTGCTGGCAAGATACCTCTCAGCCTATTCCGATGGAAATGACATGCTTTGCATTGTGGAGAAGGTATCTTCCAAAATTGCAGTGGCGGGGGGAGGGCAGGAGACTGGGCAGAGAGGGCTGGAGATGTTCCAGGCGACTGCTAAACAGGTGCACCCAGAAAGCAGCCACCCAGCTTCCTCATGGTTGGGAGGGCCAGTTAGCCTGGACTGAGGCACAAGAATTTGGAGCCTCCCATGGCCAGGGAGGGGGACAACAGTGGCCTAGACTAAGACAAAGGATTTCTACTGCTTGGGGGAGGAGGAGTGTCGAGCTGAGAGACCGGGCTGAGGCAGGATGGTCCAAGTGTCCTTGGCGGGAGCACTGACGTCTGAGGAAACTATAGGAACCATTTTCCACATGGATGGCATCAAGGCTAAATGTGTGCTAGCAACCATGACTGACCGATCTAGTAGTGCACTGACATTTATTTACTGACATTTTATGTAGATGAGACATTTCTGTCATTTAAAAAAATGTGCCTGGAGATGATGCTATTGTTGGAAATGCCGGAGCCGCTACCTGGCCCCACATCCTGGTCTGCATCTTCCTAGCTGTGTGGCTTGCTGATACACCTCTCGTGCCACAGTTTTCTTCTCCATAAAATGAGAACAATGACAGTACCTACCTCACAGATTTGCCGGGGATTAAATGAGCTAATGTCTGTACGGCACTGAGCACCGTGTAGATAGACAGAAAGGGAAAGGCACGGGAGAGCTGGAAGGGCTGCGCTTCTGAAGTCAGGGCCACAGGGTAGCGGGCACCAGCACAGTGGGACGCGGCAGCAGTGAGGACAGAATGCAGAATGCTGAGTGCCAGCGGCCCCTCCCCCAGCACTGGCTGGGCCCACTGCGCAGAAGCCATCGGTTCTACTGGGACCCGAATGCCTACTGTTTCTCCCACCTTCTGCACCCGCCTCCTCTACTCCCCCGGAGGCTCCTGGCACTGGGGTTGAGGCCGAGGCTGTGGAATACCTTCAGCTGCTGAAACTGGTGCTGCATCCTTTCTTGAGCCCTTTCGAACATGCCCTCGGCCACCTGCTGGTCCACCCCTCTTCGGATGACATCTTTCATTCTCTCGCATGCTCTTTTGCCAGTGATCTGAGCTGCCTCTGGCAAAAATGATAGCCACAAGGACTTGCTTAGAAATCTTTGAATCAGAAAGAAAAACAAGCAAGCAAGGAAACAAAAATATATTTATAGATATATGTGTGTGTATATACACACTTCTATAAAAAATAGTATTTTCAATATTTAGATACGAAATAGCATTCGGAAAACCTAATGAGTGAATTAAGCAGAAGCTTACAAAGTCAGGCTCCCCGCTCCCCGCAAACAAGAAGGAGCCTGAAAGCCAGTTCACAAATAATTGGAGAAAATAAAAATGAAAACTGGATACAGATTTTATAGCTAAATCAGCTGAGAGACAGCATGGAAAGGAGAAGCAGGGTGTGCAGACAAAGGGTGGACAGAAAGAACCGAAAAACACACAGAGAAGGGGTTCTTAATCACCTCTTCCCACCCCCTGCAATCATGGTGGCTTCAATCTGTAGACTGAGGGTGTTACGAGGACTTAGGATGCAGGAGGACAAATACTTTGAGGGGAGCAGCGGAAAAGGAGGCCATGGGTGCTGACAGACCCAGAGCAAGTGGAGATGTTGCCCCTAGAGCCCCCACCTTCGTAACAGGGCTTCAGGTCGTTCTGAACAGAGGTGGCGAGGGACTCGTAGATCCTCCTCTTCCTCCTGAGGATGTGGCCCTCCAGGCCTCCCAGGATGGTGCTTATCTGAGAAGCCATATTAACAGAGGCCATTTGTGTCAATTCCTTCAACAAAGGCAGGTCAAGTGTCCTGCTGCACGGCCCCCATTCCCTCTTCCACACTGTGGGTTTGCTGTTGATACGTCATCTCCACGACTATGCTGTGAGCTGCTCGTGGACAGGAACTTTTTCCTAAGCATCTTCATACCCCAAAGAGCTTCCCACAGAGCCCAGCACCTACAAACTACTCAATACATATTTGCTGAGTTGAACCTGGGCACAGGCAAGGTCCTGGAATGGGCCTTCTTTGGGAGGCAAGGGGAGGTACAAGCGATTTCTCTAGGATTGCCATGTAATTTGGGCAGGCCCTGGAAGAAAATGAGTCACAGACCAGAGTCCTGAGGCCTCAAAACTAAAAAAAAATGACCTGCAAAAGAATGACTGACTTCCTTAAGCTTCACTGCTTTGGATGCTACTTCATAATGTTGGGCGACGTTAGTGAAAGTGTTAGAAGTTGATGAAAGTTTTCATACATCTAAGGACTCTTTGAAGATTCTTTCTGAGCACAGAGTTGGCTTTACAATCTCAGCACGTGCTACTGGTTGCTTCACAGTGGAATGGTGTCTCCCACCTCCATGGTGATCTTAGGGCCACTGCTCTCCCCCTAGTCCCATGAGGTTCTGTATTACACAGCAACTCCTGCTAGGTGTCCACACCCTGGACACTCTGGGGGAGAGCCAGACAACCCCAAAACCCACCTTGGAAGAAAGCCACACCCAACCTCACTGCCCTTGTCACTTTATAAGGAACTTACCTCCTGGATCAGGAAATGTTTTTTATAACTATCATATTTCCAGCCATTTCTTATCCCGATTTCTGTCATTTTCTCCTGCAGGGAGTGCTTAAAAGCATCTATGTGAGGCATCAGAGCTGAATCAGTGGGCTTCCCAGTTCTACAAAAGAAAGCAACAAAAAGGTTAGAGACAAAGTAGGCTGAAACAAACATGAAACTAGCTGGTTCCTTATATTTATTTAAGAGAAATGGGACAAGATCTTACAGTTATCAAATTCCTGCAATGTGCCAGGCACTGTGCTGTGCCAGGCCTGGGACGTGAAGACCTATGAAGTCAGTGTGATGATGCTCATTTTATAGGCGAGAAAATTGAAGTTCAGAGAGGACTGCTGATGTGTCCAAGGTCACACAGCTGATAAGGGGCAGAGCCAGGCTTTGGACATGGCTTTAACCTCAAAACTCATAGTCTTTCCACTGCTAAGGAGTTTTCACTTGAAAGGGTGAGACTTGAACTACACCTTAAAAGATGGGTGAGAAGGAGGAATTATTCCCTATGGGACACAGTGAACACAGTTGTTTCAGAATATCCCAGGAGCAGGAAGTGGCAGGTCATAGAGGAGAGAGCACAGGCTTTAAATCCTGGCTCTCTACTCGTGAGCCGGGTGACATTGGGAAAGCCGCACAGTTCTTTTGAATTTCAGCTTGTTCAGATGTAAAAAGACAGAAGCCACTTCACAGGGTCAGTGAGAGCACTCAATGAGATACTACGTGCCAAGTACTTAGAGCATGGCACCCGGGACATCGCAGCTCCTCTTTGCTGCCTGCTGGGCTGGCTACAGCAGAGGGCTGACTCCGGGCCACAGTGCAGGCGAAGGCTGGAAAGGCAGTCGGAGGCAGGTGGAATGTCTTGAATGCCATTGGAAGGAATTTGGAGTTTATCCCACAAACTTGTAAACAGGGTGGGTGTCAGTGGAATGGCATGATCCAAGACATGTTTAAAGAAAGGTGAGGGCTGAGTAAAGTACAAGCAAAGGTGGGAGAATGGTTCAAGCAGCAGCAGGTGAGCAAGCAGGTGAGATGCCGGTAGGGAAGGAGAAGGTAGACTGGGGACAGGCGGCTGCACTTGGGGACTAGGAAATTTTGTCGATGGAGGAAAGAACTAGAGGTCAGGGAAGGAGGGGGCACACACACCCCCAACCCACGCCAGACCCAGAGTCCTCCGTGTACTCAGGGAGCGTTCTGAAGGCCGTGTGTTTGCTTAATTCCTCTCTCTCCAATCAAAATACCCTGTCCTGGGCCCAGATCCACAGGAAAATTTATCCCCCGCTGCACGTATGAGATATTTGAAAAATAATGGGAATCATAATATTAGTCTGAAAGCAACATCGCAATCTGTACTCCAGGTCACCATGAGAAATTTTTAAGTGAACCAAACCAAGAAGGCTTTTGTGTTTTGCCAAAGACTACACTTTCCTCCTCAAGTTACAAGCTACTCTTTACACTTCCACATCCAAAGCATGCATTCTTAAAGACGAGACTCTGGCCCAACATTCTTCAGACATTTGTTCAGGAAGGCACAAGATGAAAGATCCTTTACCTAAAAATGCCTCCAAACACAGGATCGATCTGGTCATAGATGGGCTGAGTGATGGCTTCATTCAGATCGATTCTTGCCAGAGTCCTGGAGGCATAGATGCCATTTTTCAGGCAAACAGCTTTCAGAGTCTGGTGAAAACCTTGGTTTCCTTTACTCCTCTGGATAATCAAACAATAAATTAGTAGAGTTAACTAGGAGGTCACAGGATCAGAACTGTATCGCTTTGGCCAAAGACTGATGCCAAGAATCACAGGCAAGAGTAGAGACTACATGATCTTTAAACATACACTATTAAGCTAAACAAGAAAGGACAGTGGTCACGCCTCCAGGTCGGCTGGGTGCCCCACAATTTGCATGCCAGGTGCGAGGTTACAACATATTTTCTTATTGTATAATCTAATTGATACTGCCATGGAGGCAGCAAGATAGGTAGGGCAAGCATTTAGCATCCCCATTTCACAGAAGAACACCAAGAGGTTTTTTAATGGGTTTAGGGCCTTGCCCAGGACTACAAAGTGGATGTTTGGTGGGGCTGGCATTCAGATCAAGACGCTCAGATCCCAGATTCTGCCTCTGTCTCTGCTGAACCGCGTGCCTTCCTTGGTACTAGGGATGCACAGTTAATTCCTTACGTGCAATTCTCACTCTCTTCTACTCTCTACTAGCTCTTTATTTCCTTTGAAAGCAATGGGATTGTGACAAGGGAGCTTGGCGATTAGGCAGACCTCACTGGCCACCTGCATTTTCCCCGGAAGGGTCACTCACCACCAGGCATGCCCCAAGGATGCGTCGGTAGGAAGCCCTGGCAGTCCGGACCCCCTCTTGCAGAGGCCGCTCGATGTGGGCGAAGCACTGCGCTATGGCCTTCTCCAGCAGCTCGACCTTCTCTTCGACAAACCTCCGCAGCCCACTCATGTGCAAGTGTTCACTCTAGGGACAAGGGGCAAAAGGAGCACCAGGCCACCTGCTCCCCTAAAGGCTTTCTTTAAGCCTATCACCAACGTCCAATGACATCTAATTCTGCAAACATCTAATGAGCTTTGACTTTGCACAGAGCAGTTTTTGAGGATAGTGTTTCTCAAACTTTAATGTGCATACGAATCACCAGGCAATATTCTTATAATCTGAGGGCTTGGGATTCTACATTTCCAGCCAGTCCCCAGATGATGCTGATCTTAGGGGCTCTGGACCACACTTGGAACAGCAAAGCTACAGGAGCACAGAAATAAAGCCACGTCCCTTTGTAAAAGAATATAGTCTAGTCAGAGAGAAAAACATATATTTAAATAATACAAGGAAGTGACCACCAGGGACAGCCTTGACCTCTAGGTTCCAAACTGGGAACCTAGGGTTATTCCCTGCATGGGAACATGGCAGACCCTGCAGTGCCTGCAGCAGGTGGAAGCCACACTCCCTAGCTTGGCGCATAAGGGCCTTCATAGCCGGGACTCAACCAACCTCTCCAGCACCACTGTCTCTCTGTTTGCCTGACACATTTTCCCAAGTAGCTGCCCCAAACTTGCTACCATTCCCCAAACATGCCGCTCCTTTTGAGACCCCCATGCCTTTGCACATGGTGTTCCAGCCTTGTGTCCTTCAAGGAAAGCTCAAAAGTCACCTCCCAGGAGATGCTTTCCCTGACTCCCCGGGCAGAGGTGGGGCTCTCTTTCCCGTGCTCCCACTGCATTTTGTACATTCCTGTGAACAGCATTCCTCCTACTGTGTGATGTCTCTCTCATTCCATATGTCTCCTTCCCTGGACTAGGAACTTGCTGCAGGGACAGACTGCTATCGTGTTTGTTTATTCCAGGGCATGGCGCAGAGACCAAAATCCATAAGCATTCGTGAATTGAACAAGTGGCACGGAGAAACTGCTAGATAATGTAGGCTTTTAAATTCTTTTCCAAATAGACAGAAATAGTTCTCAAATTGATGTATGACCTTATATAGATGACTTTTAACTTCTCTGGTTCTTGGCTGCATCATCTTTAAAGCAAGTGAATTGGGTTGAATGATCTTGAAAACAACCTCAAATAAAACTCTGTGAATCTCCGAGTTGATGAGTTTTAGAGTTTGTGGACACCATTTGGCATTGGGCCCATCCTAAGGATTTTCCTAGTTTTCACCATCAAGAATTCTTACAAGCCATACTTGTCCCCCCAGAGTGTCCTTTAGATTCTTTTGAATTTATAGTGTCCCTGGTGATCAAAATAGAATAAGAAAAAAGTCATGGGAAATAAATCTACAGGCAAGGTGCTCACAATGTCTCAATCTCAATAAATCCCTATTGATTAAACAAAAGAATGACAAGAAAGGAAAGGATTCATTGAAATGTCACCTTCGACTTCCTATTGATTCTTAAAAATAATGACTGTTCATTTAAAATCACTAACTACCTAAACTCTAAGTTTTTGATTTGAGTCATAATCTTAAAAAACATGATCAATCATACACATATTTAGGTTTGATTGTTCAGAATTCAAAGGAACTGACAAAACTCTTGCCTTCCAACTTTCCGTTCAAACAACTAAGAATAAGACGAATAGCTAAGGCCAAGGAATTTGAGGAAAGCTGCTGGCAACACCCTCAGATGGCTGTCACAGAAGTGCCACTCGGCCCCTCCTGCTCTGTGTTTTCCACGGCCTGGAGTCTGGCTGCAAGGGGGTACTGAGCCCCTTTGAGGGCTTACAAGTCTCTTTCAAAAAAGAGGAGCACGTGGAGAGGGCATTTCCGGGCTTAATTGCAAAACGCCTTGCCCTTATATTTGTAAAATACTCCAGCCACATGCGGCACCACATCTGATTCATTTTCCATCGATACTTCCAAAAGCAATCTTGTGCTGGGCAGAGAGACAAAGTTCACCCTGAAGAAATTTTTCAGGAAGTTAGAAGGTCAAACTTTTCCCCAACTATTTCAGGGGACAGAAACCAAATTAGAAAATCTCAGACTCCAGGAGTCTTGTTTTGTTTTTGTCTCATACAACTAGATCAAAATAAGGCATGAGAAACACGATGAAAAAGACAGTGAAGTTTGCTCTATATGCCCCTTTTATGCAGAGTTTTCAAATGCTGGTGTTTGGCCACAGCCAGAGACCCCTCTGGAGCTGGCATTGCTTACTGGAGTGCCTGTCTGTCCCTGCCACCCCACGGGCTCGTGTCAGGTCTGCTTTCCCCATTCTCAGGACCAGATCCTGGGCCTCTCACAGAGCCCTACTAAGCGCACATCCTCTGCCCCCTTCCCTGTTCCAACCTAACAAGAAGTCAGACAACTTGGTTGTGCGATTCTGATGGGTAAAGGCGGTGTGGAAATAAGTGAAGACCACCCAAATAAGAAAAGCAAAGGCTCTGTATTCAGAGCTTGCTAAGCAAGAGTTGGCCGCCCTCACTTGAGTTTGGCAGAGACTCAAAAGCAGGCAAAGGAGTGGGAAAATTTTATAGTGGACAGAAGGAAAGGCTTCAGGTGTGCCATGGTTGGAGGCTGTTGGCCTGGGGAAGCTGTAGACGGGCTAAGTAAAAGCAGGGCAGCCTGTGTGGTTGGTTAGGGGTACACATTTGGCTTTCTGTGGCTGATGGTAAATTGCAGGCAGCCACAAAGATCAGGGCAGTTATTAATCAAGTCCTGGCCATTTGGGGCCGACTGTTAGAGAAGTTACTATTTAGCTTCCTGGATTGTTACTAGAAACAGCAATCTGACTTCCTACAAGTCAGACTGGCTTTCTGGGATGTTTATTATAGATAAGGAGTTTCTAGGCAGGCTGCTGCAGGTTGTGGGTCAGGGTTCTATTTTTACATATGGTCAGGCCCTTGTCCAGATGTTTGTATATTCAGCCTCTCACAAGGAAACAACACAGCTGGTAACTGATGACAGCAACAGGTTTTTCTCCAAAACCCTCCCAAGCCTCTCATCCAGCAACTTATCCCCTCTTACTTTAGGTTAAAAAAAAAAAAATCAAAGAGATAAATTTGTCCATTACTATGAGAAAAGTTATTTTTAATTGGTCATTCAGAAGGCCTGCATTCTAGACAGTAAAGATAAATATCTAACTCTGCTGGAATTCCCTCCCAGTTTCCTTCCTCTCACATTATTTTACTACACTGCTCTGAATTTGAGATTCCAACAGCACCAGAGCATGAAGCATATCCAGAGATAGACCAAACGCTTTTGGACTGTGCATAAACACACCTCTCCAGGATAACCTACGAGTGTCTGCATTCCACTAGAAGTAAACCAAATTGCTGCTGCCATCGTGAAAACACACTACCTTGTTCAAGTCTCGGGAGAGAAGGAAAATAGCTACTGACTATTTTTACATTTTCCTCTCAGTCCATCTGTCTCAGGTAAAACATTATTCCTTTCTCTTTTATTCAAGTGTTATGATTTTAACCCTCTAATTATCCTTTTGGCCTCTTAGACTCTCTGAGTTTTGTATCTTTCTTTGATATGAAAAGAAAAAACAAAAGTTACTTTTCTAACTTGGTAAAAGGAAATGCTCTGCCCAGGCCAAGAGGAAACATCTCAGCCCACTGTCTTCCATACCGGCAGGTTCTGCGCGGAGTTGAAGCTGTCTGTGAGCAGCAACAGGCCAAAGGCTTCCGTCACATACTTGGTCACCATCCTCCTCTTCTTGTCCAAGAGGCTTTTCCTGATGTATTCTCTTAACTTGGGGATTTCTGGAATTCACAGGCAGCACAAACAATTTTAAAAGGCCAGAATTTTGTAGTCAGTAAAATTCATAAAAGTTTAAAGATCTGAATGGTGATTCAAATGAACTAGAGTTGAGGTCCCATGTGGGCTGGCTGCCCACTAAACCAAACTTTCTGAAAAACACCTTTCCCATGCATAGGATCAACAAGAATGAATGGTAGATCAGCAATGCTGAATATTAATTTAATTTAGCTGCATAAAACAAACCACATAGAAAAGTACAGGCTGGTTGAAAAATGGGCCCTTTCCTTTGGATTGGTACTCACCTGCAGACTGAACCAAAGGTGCTCACACCTCCAGAGCCTCAGCTCTTTGGTCCCCCTAGACTTTTATGTCAACTAACCTCTAATATGAGAATAGTCCATTCTTGCTGTACATAGGAACAAGAACCTCTGACATGTCATCAGAAACTTGCCTTCGTCCTAACCCTTTGTCAGTCAGAAGATAACAGATGCCACCCCACCACTTACCCCATCATTCCTGTACAGGCTAATTTTTCTCTATTACTCCTTCCACATACCATGCTAATTTTGTATTTATACCCTTGCCCAAGCAGTCCCCACATTTCTGGGAACACTTCACACATTCTGCTCCTTAACCTCCATTCATACACGCACACATCTGGTCACATGCGTGCACGCCATAAGCTGTGTTGAGCTCAGATGCAAGCCCAGCCCTGAGCCTGCCTGCCCACCTGGTCTCCACTGAGTGTTCTGTCCGCACAGAGTTTCCCTGGCCTTCTGTCGTGCTCACAGTCAGCACCAACTACCAAAGCCTTATTTTTACCTTAATTTTTGTACTTTGGTTAATAATAATATTAGTTCCTCATCAGATTTTAAGTTCTGTAAAGAAAGAGATCATGCTTTCTGTTTTCCCTGCCTCACAAAGCATACATTAGACACTCAGAAAATAATTCTGATACCCATAGCTGGGGGGGGACTCTCAAGCCAAATACCAAGGAAATGACAACTTGATCACTTGACTTTTACCAACCCATGGTAACATTTGGAGGAGAGAGGAATTGTGGTCTCAGGCACCACAACAATGCAGACAGAAAAAATATATATTTGCAATAGGTGTAGAAACTGGCAAGCCGGAAAAATTTATTATGTGGCACAAAAAGTTCTAGAGCAGGAAATTCGAAGTGCCAAACTTAATCTTGAGAATTTTAGTGGTTGAGATTAAAAAACATAAATTACCAGTTTCCTCCTCAGTGAGGAACGCCTGCTGCCAGTACTCCTGGGCGCTGACCGTGTACACTAGATCTGAGGCTTCCAGGACCTTGAAGTCACCTGGCAGTTTTCTCTGAAATGAGAGGAGCACACAGGAAACAGAATAACTCAGCCACGGCAAAGGAAACAATACCCAGGCCTCGTGAGAGTCTTCGGGAAATTTCAGTTCATTCCCTTTCAGTTCTCCAAGAGCCCCATAAAGAACAGACAATATTCTAAATGTCTAGTGTGGCCATCTGCCCAAGGTCAGAAGTTATGAGGAAATTGCTGCATAGAAACTATTCTCTTGGGAGTTAAAAATACCAATTCTAGAAGAAAACATATTTTTAAAAAGTTCAAAAGTGTATTTAAATGTTCAGAGGGGGAAAGGTACTAAGATCCTTTTTGGAAAAAGAAGCAAATCTTAGAAAAGGCAGTGGTGTGCTAGAGCTTATACTAGCTTCTGAGAGCTGAATGTGCACGTCACTTCCCAACTCTGCATTCAGGGACATCACATTGGTAGCCTGAAATTGGCAATGGTGGGAGTATTTACACCATAGGAATTGGCAAATGGTACAATGGCACAAACCAGTTTTTTGAGTTTTTTTTAAACAAAGAGCTGGTTGTTAAACATTTACCAGCATAACACAACACAACACTGGGCAAAGATTCTATAAAAGTGAAAGTTTCTTAGCTGGGTGGTTAATGAGTGATTATACACATTTTAATGCAGAGTAATGTTTAAGCAAATGATGGTTTTAAATGTCAAGGAATTAAGCATTATGTAAGAAAGTCTTTCATGATTAGAAAAACATCATCACTGAGAAGTCATACTAGAATCATACATAAATATTGTTCCATAATCCTTTATTCTTCTCACTTAAGAGAAAAAATATGCACATCTAGACTGTGCATGTGTGTGCATGGGTATTTTGGGGAGGTAGAAAACAGTAGAGAGTTGTCAATCTTTTTTCTGATACAAAGATATAAAAGAGCTGAGTGAGTAGAGGCCCTGTAATCCAATGGGACC